>NC_083688.1:20447272-20750303 GCF_033118175.1 Dama dama | reverse complement strand
TATTTACCCTAATCCCCACTTCTCCCTGCAGCCTCACAATAGCCAGAGTACTAATTTCTATTACCCAAGTGGCTCTATAGATGAATAGATGACCTCATATATAAACCCATTTAACATAAGAGATGTTGAGGGAAGTCATGATAGATAATATCTGGACATCAGAAAGAATCCAAGTTATGGAAAATAATACCATGCTAAGGAGTTTGAATTTAATCAACAGAAATCAGAAAGACAACTTCAGAGTAAAATTATCAAAGTAATGTCTTAAGGAATTGCACCTGGGATCAAGAGAGGATACCTTAAAACACACAGAGAAGAAGCCAGTAATAATAACCAAGATTGTTATTTATTGAGATCTACTAATGTTTTGGAAACTGTTAAAACAATATATTCAGACCTAAATCCAAATTCTACATAAATCCTAAATAAAGCAGCTTTCTTAACATGTATGCTTTCATATTACAATGTAAAAAAGGGGTGGGCATACATTTTGACCAATTTTAATGGAGTTCAAGTTTCTTATATACATGAAGCACGTTTTGACATACAAGCTAGGCAGCCGCCAAATTTATCTTACCAAAATAGAACCTGGCTCTGAAGTCTAACGTGGCAGCACTTAACTCATGCTGCACATCTGATAACTTTGCCTGGTCATAAATAAATCTTTGTCATTTGTTTTAAAAAGCGACAACTGATAGCTAATAAAACTGGATATGCACCTAGCTGTAAACATTAGTTGTTTATCATGCTATCATTAGCCTTCTCATCCTCAGCTACATCATCCAGAACTCCCAGTCTCTCAATTGAACACATTTTCAGCTATCCTAAAAAGCCACAGACTCATTTTATATCCCCAAATTGTCTTCACACCTCTGATTTATTTAAAATGAAGGATACAAGAGTCATTTTTCTCATATCATTCTGACAATGGTGATCCACTCCTTAAAATGCATGGTCCCCTGCTACTTCCCCCTTATGCTTCCCCCTGCCTAGCTCAATGTATTCTCTGAGACTCATCATTCTTCCATCAAGCATGTCCAGTACCATGGAATGGCCCACTGGACTGCAGTCTGTGAACTTTAAGAATTGCCATACATTGGCAATCCTCTTATGAGAGGATCCAAGAAGTTCTACAACCAAGTGGACTCACTTGGTTTGACACGATATTTTTCAGGAATATTTAATCATAGATTTCTCTCTTTCTTGATTATTTATTTGTAATTAATTAATTATAACCAAGGCTTCCCTGATAGCTCCTTTGGTAAAGAATTCACCTACAATGCAGGAGACCCCAGTTAGAGTCCTTGGTTGGGAAGATCCCTTGAAGAAGGGAATGGCTACCCATTCCAGTTTTCTGGCCTGGAGAATTCCATGGACTGTATAGTTCAGGGGGTCTCAAAGAGTTGGACACAACTGAGCGATTATAACCAATTATTTTTTTTTCTTTTCCTTCCTCCTTTTCATTCCTTCCTTTCTTCTTGCCTCTCTTCTTTTCTCCTTTCTCTCCCTCTCTTCATTCCCTCTTTCCCTTCTTTCCTCTTTTCTTTCTTGATAGTATCTATTAATGTCCTGGCAAAATTTGTGTTTCTCAGGTCATATGCTAGGAAACGCTTCCCTTCGTTGGACACTAGCTCTTCAAAATTATATGTCAGCCTCCCCTCTGTCTTCTGTGATCCCTCCACTCCCCAAATAAAGTACAATCAATTACATTTTCCAAATAATTCCAGCAAGATTCCAATTCCCCCAGACTTTAGGAATTCAACAGACTTGACTTTCACTGTTAAACTTTCCTTTATTCAATTTTCTTTGAACCACCTCCTAGAGTAATGAAAATAAAAATAAACAAATGGGACCTAATTAACTGTAAAGGCTTCTACACAGCAAAGGAAACCATAAACAAAACAAAAAGGCAATCCACAAAATAGGAAAAATATTTGCATACAAAGAGACTGACAAGGGATTAATCTTCAAAATATACAAGCATTTTATGTAGCTTTCTTTCAAGAAAAACAAACAACCCAATCAAAAAATGAGCAGATGATCTAAACAGACATTTCTCCAAAGAAGACATATAGCTGGCCAAAAACCACATGAAAAAATGCTCAACATCACTAATTATCAGAAAAATGCAGTTCAAAACTACAATGAAACTGATAAGGAAGTTGTGGTATATATATATATATATATATATATATATATATATATATATATACACACAATGGAATATTACTCAGCCATAACAAGGAATGAATTTGAGTCAGTTCTACTGAGGTGGATGAACCTAGAAACTGTTATAAAGAATGAAGCAAGTCAGAAAAACAAATGTCATATGTTAACCCATATATATTCCCTTCTCCAGTGGATCATGCTTTGTCAGGACTCTCCAGCATGACCAATCTGTCTTGTGTGGCCCTACACGGCATGACTCTAGTTTCACTGAATTAGACAAGCCTGTGATCCATGTGACCAATTTGGTTAGTTCCCTGCCATTGTGGTTTTCATTCTGTCTGCCCTCTGATGGATGAGCATAAGAGGCTTGTGGAAGCTTCCTGATGGGAGGGACTGATTGTGGGGGAAACTGGGCTTTGCTCTGGTGAGCAAGGCCATGCTCAGAAAATCTTTAATCCAATTTTCTGCTGATGGGTGGGGCTTTGTTCCCTGCCTGTAATTTGGCCTGAGGCCAAACTATGGTAGGGCTAATGGAGGTAATGGCTACCTCCTTCAAAAGGACCTATGCCAGCACACCTCAGCTCCCAGGACTGTTGTAGTCAGTGTCCCTGCCCCCAAGGCAGGCCACTGTTGACCCACGCCACTGCTAGATTCCTGGAGACTCACAGGCCAGTTTGGCTCAGTGTCTTGTGGGGTCACTGCTCCTTTTTCTTGAGCCCTGGTGTGCACAAGGTTTTGTTTGTGTCCTCCAAGTCTGTTTTCCCAGTCCTGTGGAAGTTCTGTAATCAAATCCCACTGGCCTCCAAAGTCAAATTCCCAGGAGGATCTCAGTCCCTTTGCTGGATACTCAGATTGGGAAATCTGCTGTGGACCCTAGGACTTTTGCAGCAGTGCAAGGACCTCTTTTGTATAATTGTTCTCCAGTTTGTGGGTCATCTGCTCAGTGGCCCTATAGTGGAGCTAATGGCGGCCTCCTCCAGGAGAATGTATACCACATGCCAAGCCTCCCAGGTGTGCTGCGACCAGAACTCCTATCTCCACGGCAGGTAACTGCTGATCGATGCCTCCGCAAGAGACACTCAAACACTCAAAGGCAGGTCTGGTCAGTCTCTTGTGAAGGTCACTGCTCCTTTTCCTGGATCCTGATGCACACAAAGTTTTTGTTTGTGCCCTCTGAGCATCTCTGGTGGGTCAGAGATTTGATTTTAAATGTGATTGTGCCCTTTCTACCATCTTGTTGGGGCATGATCCTACCATCTTTTTGAGAACCCATGAACAGTATGAAAAGGCAAAAGGGTATGGTGTGGAAAGATGAACTCCCCAGGTTGGTAAGTGCCCAATACGCTACTGGAGAAGAGCAGAGAAATAGCTTCAGAAGGAACGAAGAGGTTAAGTCAAAGCAGAAACAGTGACCTGTTGTGGAAGTGTCTGGTGGTAAAGTCAAGTCTGATGGCATAAAGAACAACATTGCACTGGAACCTGTTTGCGCTAGGATGTAACCACAATGTTAGGTCCAAGAGTCAAAGTAAATTGGAAGTGGTCAAACAGGAGATGGCGAAAGTGAACATCGACATTGCAGGAAAGAGTGAACTAAAGTGGACCAGAATGGGTGAATTTAATTCAGATGACCATTATATCTACTACTGGGGGGGGAAATGTCTTAGAAGACATGGAGTAGCCCTCATAGTCAACAACAGAGTCTGAAATGCAGTATTTGGGTGCAATCTCAAAGACAACAGAATAATCTCTGTTCATTTCCAAAGCAAATCATTCACTATCACAGTAATCCAAGTCTATGCCCCAACCAAAATGCCAAAGAAGCTGAAATTGAGTGGTTCTATGGACCTACAAGACCTTCTAGAACTAATACCAAAAAAAAAGATGTCCTTTTCATCATAGGGGAAAGAAACAGAAAGTCGCTCAGTCATGTCCAACTCTTTGTGAACTCATGGACTATACAGTCCATGGAATTCTCCAGGCCAGAATACTGGAGTGGGTAGCCTTTCGCTTCTCCAGGGGATATTCCTAACCCAGGGATCAAACCCAGGTCTCCTGCATTGCAGGCAGATTCTTTACCAGCTGAGCCACAAGGGAAGCCCAAGAATACTGGAGTGGGTAGCCTATCCCTACTCCAGCGGATCTTCCTGACCCAGGAATCAAACAGGAGTCTCCTGCACTACACAAAGATTCTTTATCAACTGAGCTATCAGGAAAGCCCTGATGTTCTTTTCATCATAGGGAACTGGAATGCAAAGGTAGGAAGTCAGGAAATACCTGGAGTAACAGGCAAGTTTGGCCTTGGAGTACAAAATGAAGCAGGGCAAAAGCTAACAGTTTTGTCAAGAAAATGCACTGGTCATACTAACACCCTGTGCCAACAATAAAAGAGGTGACTCTACACATGGACATCACCAGATGGTCAGTACTGAAATCAGATTGACTATATTCTTTGCAGTCAAAGATAGAGAAGCTCTATATAGTCAACAAAAACAAAACCGGGAGCTGACTGTGGCTCAGATCACGAACTCCTTATTGACAAATTCAGACTTAACCTGAAGAAAATAAGGAAAACCACTAGGTCACTCAGGTATGACCTAAATCAAATCTCTTGTGGTTTTACAGTAGAAGTGACAGATTCAAGGGATTAGATCTGATAGACAGCGTGCCGGAAGAACTATCGATGGGGGTTCATGACATTGTACAAGAGGCAATGATCAAGACCATCCCCAAGAAAAAGAAATGCAAAAAGGCAAAATGATTGTCTGAGGAGGCCTTACAAATAGTTGAAAAAAGAAGAGAAACTAAAGGAAAAGGAGAAAAGGAAATATATACCCATCTGAATGCAGAGTTCCAAAGAATAGCAAGGAGAGGTAAGAAAGCCTTCCTAAGTCATCAGTGCAAAGAAATAGAGGAAAACAATAGAATGGGAAAAACTAGAGATCTCTTCAAGAAAATTAGAGATACTAAGGGAACATTTCATACAAAGATGGGCACAAAAAAGGAAAGAAACAGTATGGACCTAACAGAAGCAGAAGATATCAAGAAAAGGTGGCAACAGTACACAGAAGAACTATACAAAAAATATCTTAGTGACACAGATAACCATATTCCTAACCCAGGGGTCAAACCCAGGTCTCCTACATTGCAGGCAGATTCTTTACCAGCTGAGCAACAAGGGAAGCCCATTCTATAGCGGACAGCAATGTTGTACCATCATGTGTAAGATGAAGATAATAAATGGTTAAAAAGAAGAAAAATTGAACCTCATTTAGGCAGGAGAATCAAACATTATCCTTTAGTGTGTTTTCCTTCTGCCTAGATAAGTTGGCAGCATCTCCATTATTTAGACACTCTGCTGGGCAAGCTCAAACCATCATGGTGAATTCAGTTCAAAATTCAAAATTCAGATTGGATGTTGAGGATGGCTTCTCACAAAGGCATTCAGACTAGGAAATTTCTGGGGTCCAATTTCTTCAGAGGTGATGAGCAGAACTTGAAGCAGGTAATAAGGACATATCTAGAGCTAGAAACAGCAATTATCAAGAATCACTCTCGTGGGATACACGGTGATCCACAGAAAATTAATAGATTTCAGAAACATTTCTGGGGAGGTGGCACTAGAATTGCCCTGACAGCCTGTCAAGGTGGTCCTTGTTCTCCTTAGCCAGCCCCAGGGTCCTTATTGTCCACAGGTTGTGGGTGCCTGTGTCAGACATCAATGCTTTTCTTTTAAACCTATGGTTGTATCAGCATAGATTAGTCACTTCAAATCTCCAAAAGCCTCTGTCTCACAATTTTTCTTTAATGAAAGTTTAAGCTCTAGTAACTGGTCTTATGAACAAAGTTCTGACAATAGCTATATAAGAAAGTCAAGTCAATGGAACCCATATTGAAATACTTTGGTTCTCTTTGATTCAGAGATTCTACTTTACTTAAAAACAATAAGAGTCTACAAATACTTGGAGCAAGGATTTTATAAATAAAAGTGAACATTTCCAATTCAAGTTAACCATGTTCTCACAATCTGCCCTGTTTTGTTGTTCCTCCTACAAAGTTCATTCACCTATTTTATGCCAGGAATTATCCTCAAGGACAGAGGCACAAAATTGAATACAAAACAGTTTCTTCCTTTAACTCATGATCAAAGTGTCAAAAATTTCAACAAAATATAAATTGAATGACAGAAAAGTACAGATGTTTAACTATTACTGAACTACAGAAACAGCCATTTCTATGGTTTGGCCTCCTATGAGTGTGTGTTTTAAATCTCTAATAAAGATGTCTTACAAGTCCTGGGTTGGTTTAAGAAATGGAGTGGTCACTTGCCTTTGTTCCCCAATTTGTCTGGAAAACAGAGAGTGAGCAGAAAGGCAATAAGAGGTGTTACCAAGGAAACAGGTAAAGGAGAGCCCTGCCATAAGAAGAAGTTTGCACTTATTCCAACAGGATGTAGGAAGTCAGCTAAGTGTTGCAAGCAGAGGAGAAGCATTAAAAAGTATGTCTCTAAGAGATCCTTCTGAAAAATGTTCAGGAGAGATTATAGGAAGATGAGACAGAAAACAGAGACAAGAGACCCCATAGTAATCCAGGAAAAGCATGATGAGGACCTCCAGTACAGCAGAGAAAGCTGATATGAAGAAGAGGGGAGAGGTTCAAGTAGGATTTTCAAAGAGAAAATAAAGGGCTTCCCTGGTAGTCCAGTGGTTAAGATGCCACACTCCCGATGTAGGGGGTGCAGGTTTAAACCCTGGTCATAGAACTAAGATCTCACATACCAGGAGGCCAAAAACAAAATTTTTCAATAAAAGGGAGAATCAGCAAGATTTATTAATGAATAAGATGGAGGAAGAGGTGAGAGGAATGTATGAAAGGAAGGAGTTAAAGATGACCTCTTCCCAACCCAAGGCAAGACTGGCAATGGAATTTATGGAGCCTAATGCAAAGTGATATGCAGATGACACCACCCTTATGGCAGAGAGTGAAGAGGAACTAAAAAGCCTCTTGATGAAAGTGAAAGAGGAGAGTGAAAAAGTTGGCTTAAAGCTTAACATTCAGAAAACTAAGATCATGGCATCTGGTCCCATCACTTCATGGGAAATAGATGAGGAAACAGTGTCAGACTTCATTTTTGGGGGCTCCAAAATTACTGCAGATGGTGATTGCAGCCATGAAATTAAAAGACGCTTACTCCTTGGAAGGAAAGTTATGACCAACCTAGATAGCATATTAAAAAGCAGAGACATTACTTTGCCAACAAAGGTCCATCTGGTCAAGGCTATGGTTTTTCCAGTGGTCATGTGTGGATGTGAGAGTTGGACTGTGAAGAAAGCTGAGTGCCAAAAAAGCTGAGCGCTTTTGAACTGTGTTGTTGGAGAAGACTCTTGAGAGTCCCTTGGACTGCAAGGAGATCTGAACAGTCCATCCTAAAGGAGATCAGTCCTGGGTATTCATTGGAAGGACTGATGCTGAAGCTGAAACTCCAGTACTTTGGCCACCTCATGTGAAGAGTTGACTCATTGGAAAAGACCCTGATGCTGGGAGGGATTGGGGGCAGGAGGAGAAGGGGACGACAGAGGATGAGATGGCTGGATGGCATCACCAACTCAATGGGCATGAGTTTGAGTAAACTCCAGGAGTTGATGATGGACAGGGGGGCCTGGCGTGCTGTGATTCATGGGGTCGCAAAGTCGGACACGACTGAGCGACTGAACTGAACTGAACTGAATACAAAATGAAATTGCTCAAAAGTTATTGGGAATTTCAAGACAGCAACAACTGAGCATTAAGCAAAGCATGGGGCATTTTGGGAGAAGAGCTCACGCCACGGCACATGTCACACATCTGAACAGCCTGCCATGGTCCTAGGTTCTGACTAGGAACAGTCAGAACATCCATTTGATGGGTAGCAGGGCCAAAAGTAGAATCAAGAACATGGGAAAATGAGGAGATGTGGGAAGAATAAAGTGAGATGTGCTTAGCTATGTTGATTTTGAAGTTCCAATGGCACATCTGAGTGGAATGTTAGTATAAGGTGGAGATTAAAGCAAGCATGTTGAAATCAGAAAGATTTGGGCTTAGGTGATAGCTGTTCCCTTTGTAAGCTATGAGAGCTTGGACAAATATCTAGATTTCATGTGCTTTGGTTTCCTCACCGATAAACTTCATGGAGTTAAGCGATCAAATGGAATCCTATTTTAAATTCATAGTCTAGTTCCTGATATATGGTCATTCGTAAGGGACACCCCTTATTGTCATAAGCAGCAGCATCATTATTATTCAGTTTAATTCAGTTCAGTCCTCAATCCTAACTCTTTGTGACCCCATGGAGTGCAGCACCCAAGGCTTCCCTGTCCATCACCAACTCCCAGAGCTTGCTCAAACGCATGCCCATCAAGTCAGTGATGCCATCCAGCTATCTCATCCTCTGTTGTCCTCTTCTCCTCCCGCCTTCGATCTTTCCCAGCATCAGGGTCTTTTCAAATGAAACAGTTGTTCACATCAGGTGGCTGTGAGGCGAGCAGAAGTAACGCAGCTTAGATTAAGAGTAGACCTTCCTACTTGGTAAGATTATCAGACCACCTAGATACAACCAATTAGCCAATTAGGACCAATTAGCTTTCACTTAATACTGACCGCTGGTTGCCAATTAGGAAATTAGGAACGGGGCGGGGGGAACCCACAGGAAAGTCCCACGTGCGCGGAAGTATTGACCAATGAAATCACTTTGCAAACGTGTAACCAATCCGCTTCTCACCCTATAAATTTGTGTAACAGCTTGGGCTCGGGGCTCTCTGACCCGCACCACTGCGTTGGTTGCGGGCGGAGAGTCCTGACTCGAGTCAGTAATAAACTTCCCTTCCTGTGAGTTGCATTGTCTTGGAGACCTTCTCTCTTCCTGCTCGGGGATTCGGACATTGGGCATAACAGTGGCCAAAGTATTGGAGTTTCAGCTTCAACATCAGTCCTTCCAATGAACACACAGGACTGATCTCCTTTAGGATGGACTGGTTGGATCTCCTTGCAGCCCAAGGGACTTGCAAGAGTCTTCTCCAACACCATAGTTCAAAGCATCAATTCTTCGGCGCTCAGCTTTCTTTATGGTCCAACTCTCACATCCATACATGACCACTGGAAAAACCACAGCTTTGACTAGACGGACCTTTCTTGGCAAAGTAATGTCTCTGCTCTTTAATCTGCTATCTAGGCTGGTCATAGCTTTTCTTCCAAGGAGCAAGCATCTTTTAATTTCACCATCTGCAGTGATTTTGGAGTCCAGAAAAATAAACTCTCTCACTGTTTCCATTGTTTCCCCTTCTGTTTGCCATGAAGCAATGGGACTGCATGCTGTGATCTTAGTTTTCGGAATGTTGAGTTTTAAGCCAAACTTTCACTCTCCTCTTTCACTTCCATCAAGAGGTTCTTTAGTTCTTCTTTGCTTTCTGCCATAAGGGTGGTGGCATCTGCATATCTGAAGTTATTGATATTTCTCCCAGCAATCTTGATTCCCACTTCTGCTTCATCCACCCCAGCATTTCACATGATGTACTCTGCATATAAGTTAAATAAATAGGGTGACAATATACAGCCTTGATGTACTCCTTTACCGATTTGGAACCTATTTCTCCCAGCAATCTTGATTCCCACTTCTGCTTCATCCACCCCAGCATTTCACATGATGTACTCTGCATATAAGTTAAATAAATAGGGTGACAATATACAGCCTTGATGTACTCCTTTACCGATTTGGAACCAGTCTGTTGTTCCATGTCCGGATCTAACTGTTGCTTCTTGATATGCATACAAATATCTCAGGAGGCAGGTCAGGTGGTCTGGTATTCCAGTCTCTTTCAGAATCTTCCACAGTTTGCTGTGATCCACACAATCAAAGGCTTTGGTGCAGTCACTAAACCAGAAGTAGATGTTTTTCTGGAGCTCTCTTGCTTTTTCAATGATCCAATGGATGTTGGCAATTTGATCTCTGGTTCCTCTGCCTTTTCTAAAACCAGCATGAACATCTGGAAGTTCTCAATTCACATACTGTTGAAGCCTGCCTTCGAGAATTTTGAGCATTACTTTGCAAGTATGTGAGATGAGTGCAATTGTGCATCTCACACTAAAGTGTGAGATGAGGTAGTTTGAGCATTCTTTGGGATTGCCTTTCTTAGGGACTGGAATGAAAACTGACCTTTTCTAGTCCTGTGACCACTGCTGAGTTTTCCACATTTGTTGGCATATTGAGTGCAGCAGTTTCACAGCAGCATCTTTTAGGATTTGCAATAGCTCAACTGGAATTCCATCACCTCCACTAGCTTTGTTCATAGTGATGCTTCCTAAGGCCCACTTCACTTCGCTTTCCCTGATGTCTGGCTCTAGGTGAGTGATCACAACCATCATGGTTATCTGGATTATGGAGATTTTTTGTATAGTTCTTCTGTGTATTTGCCACCTCTTCTTAATATCTTCTGCTTCTGTTAGGTCCATACTGTTTCTGTCCTTTATTGAGCCCATCTTTGCATGAAATATTCCCTTGGTATCTCTAATTTTCTTGAAGAGATCTCTAGGTTTCCCCATTCTATTGTTTTCCTCTATTTCTTTGCACTGATCACTGAGGAAATCTTTCTTATCTTTCCTTGCTATTCTTCCTCTGCATTCAAATGGGTATATATTTCCTTTTCTCCTTTTCCTTTAGTTTCTCTTCTTTTTTCAGCTATTTGTAAGGTCTCCTCAGACAACCATTTTGCCTTTTTGCATTTCTTTTTCTTAGGGATGGTCTTGATCATTGCCTCTTGTACAATGTCATGAACCTCCATCCATTCGTCTCTGTCTATCAGATCTAATGCCTTGAATCTATTTGTCACTTCTACTGTATAATTGTAAGGGATTTGATTTAGTTCATACCTGAATGGTCTAGTGATTTTCCCTCCTTTCTTCAATTTCAGTCTGAATTTGGCAATAAGGACTTAATGACCTGAGCCACAGTCAGCTCCCGGTCTTATTTTTACTGACTGTATAGAGCTTCTCCATCTTTGGCTGCAAAGAATATAATCAATTTGATTTCTGTGTTGACCATCTGGTGATGTCCATGTTTAGAGTCTTCTCTTGTGTTGTTAGAAGAGCGTGTTTGCTATGACCAGTGCATTCTCTTGGCAAAACTCTGTTAGCCTTTGTCCTGCTTCATTTTGTACTCCAAGGTCAAATTTGCCTGTTACTCCAGGTATCTCTTGACTTCCTACTTTTGCATTCCAGTCCCCTATAATGAAAAGAAAATCTTCTTTGGAAAATATTTTTCATTATTATTATAACTAGTAAACTTGGTTGTGAGTCTAGACCAATAAATAAGGTTTGGAAAGTCACTGATGCACAGTTGGCTCAAAGTGGCAGCAGTGAAAAGAAACACAAAGAGAAGATCATAGTGTTAACACTGATGAACACTGACATTTGATTGGGAAAGCAGCAGTGGGAGATAGAACCAATTCTGGACCCTACAGAAGCACAAAGTTTAAACAAAGAAATGAATTGCTAATAGTGGAATTTCCCAACAGAAACAGGCCCGTGGGGAAATTCTTGGGGACAGAATATCCCAGGCAAGCAGTGATTTATTTCACTGACAGATGTCTCAAGTCCTGCTCTCCAGACATGTGCTACAAAGGTTCCAGATGTTTCTTTTCCCCTCAAGTCATTTCTATGAAAATATCCAGCATGTTTACTAAATTGTGAAAATCTGACTGATTCTAAGGGAAAATGGGATCTGATTAGTTTTACAGCACTCCACAATGCCCAGTGTTTGGGGAAAGTGGCCAACCTTTCATTTCATCAAGAGTATCAAGTGATGAGTGCTTCATATTATATTAAACAAGTATTATTATTTAAAGGTTGACTCCTTTTATTGACAATTTGACTTCTAATTTTAACTGAAAAATACATTTTTAATTTGTTTTTCTGAATCAGTGGCCTATGAATATATTCGTTTTTCCTAACTAAGGGAAAATGGAACAAAAATTTTGAAATGCTCTGCTAATGTCCCTAAATTTAGTTAAGAGCATAGCTTGGGACTCTATTCTGTAACCGAAATAACCTTTCTGCTTCAGTTCTTCAATTATGCAAGTTCATAGTCTTCTGGGTTCTTTAGCAATCTAGCATCTGGTTTTCAAGTTATGTGATTTTTTTTCCAAGAATAAAAAAAATTAAAATTAGGTATCAGTTCACAAAATCCATAAACTTAACTGTCAAACTTCGATAGGATTCTAGTTATATTTTCCATTTAATGGCTACAACAGACAGTGGCTGAGTGAAGGATGACCAAAAATAATATGCAAATGGAAAGAACATTGCTGGATCGGGGTAGAAACAGACATTTTAATTGATTTTATTGATAGCAATATTTCCATTCACTACAGTGGGTTACCTCTCCTTTAATCCCACAATTCAACCCCACTGCCACACTCCTTATCCTTAGCACATGATTTTCTCAAGGCAACAGATATAATATACAAAATTAAGTCCTTCAATTTCTCTCCCCTCACCCCCACAGTTATCTGATAGCCACTCATCTCTAGTACTATCTTCTCCTTCAATTTCATCTTCACCCTGGGCCACTGACAATTTCTGCCCTCCTCCCCTGCATTCTTTTTCTCTCTGCTATTGTTGTTCAGTTGCTCAGTTGTGTCTGACTCTTTGCAGCCCCATGGACTGCAGCACACCAGGCTTCCCTGTCCTTCATCATCTCCTGGAGTTTGTTCAAACTCATATCTGTTGAGATGCTTTCCAACTTTCTCATCCTCTGTTCCCTCTTCTCCTCCTGCCCTCAATCTTTTCCAGTATCAGCATCCTTTCCAAGAGTCAGCTCTTCACATCAGGTGGCCAAAGTATTGGAGTTTCAGCTTCAGCATCAGTTCTTCCAATGAATATTCAGGGTTTGATCTCCTTGCTGTCCAAGAGACTCTCAAGAGTCTTCCCCAGCACCACATTTTCTCCATAGCATGTATCATTTTATAAGATGCTATACAGTTTACTTACTGCCTGCTTCTACTACCAGAATGTGCTTAGTAACAGTCGTGTCCAACTCTTTGTGACCCCATTTACTGTAGCCTGCCAGGCTCCTCTGTCCATGGGGATTCTCCAGGCAAGACAACTGGAGTTGGTTGCCATGCTCTCCTCCAGGGGATCTTCCCAACCCAGGAATCAAACTGGGGTCTTCTGTGTTGCAGGGATAGGTACTACCAGAATACAGAATATCAGCTTCTAAAGACCAATTATTCTATTTGTTCTCTTCATCACTGATTTCTTAACACCCAAAACAGAGCTAGGAACCAAGCAGGAACTTAGTAAATATGTGTTGAATAAATGGATATCTGACCTCCACCTGCAACATTTTTCCTTTGCATCATTCAATTGATACTCACAATGTAGCTTAAAATTAACTTTAGTGAGGCCTCCTGATCTATTATAGGCCTCCCCTAACCCATCAGTCTTTATCTTAGAAACTTGCTTATTTCTTTCTCAATTCTGTTTGCTAAAATTTCTTCTTTCCTCTGTTCACTTATTCAACAAATATTGATTAATGCCTCAGGATTCCAGGCCACATGATAAGCACATTTGATATAAAAGAAACCAACCAAAATTTCCTGTCCACATGTAACATCAACACGAAGGGGAAACAGGTAATAAGTATGTAAATTATACAGTATTCTAAAAGTTTGTGGGCTTCTCTGACGGCTCAAAGAGTAAAGAATCTGCCTGCAATGCAGGAGACCCGGATTCAATCCCTGGGTCAGGAAGACCCCCTAGAAAAGGGAATGGCTACCCACTCCAGCATTCTTGCCTGGAGATCCATGGACAGAGAAGCCTGGTGGGCTACAGTCCATAGGGTCATAAAGAGTCAGACATGACTGAATGAATAACACTAACACATTTGTCTAAAAGTTTATGGGCTTCCCTGGTGGCGCTCAGGCAGTAAAGAGTCTGCCGGCAATGCAGGAGACCAGGGCTCAATCCCTGGGTCGGGAAGATCCCCTGGAGAAGGGAATGACAACCCATTCCAGTATTCTTGCCTGGAGAATTCCATGAACAGAGGAGACTGGTGGGCTACAGTCCATGGGATAACAAAGAGTTGGACATGACTGAGCGACTGAGGCTAACGCTAAAAGTTTATAAGTGCAATGGACCAAACAAAACCAGGTAAGATGGGGTCAGGAGTAGCAAGGAAAAGAGATGAAAGAGTTACATTTAAGTAGGGTGGTTCAGGTTACCTTAGGAAGATGAAATTTACGTAGGACTTGAAAGATTAGCTAGAAAAATCCAAGGACATGTACCCTAGGCAGGAGGAACAGCCAGTTTAAAAGTACTAAAGTTGAGCAGAGCTTCTGTGTCCAAAGAACCCAACGGTGGACTTCCTTGGCTGTCCAGTAGTTAAGAATCCGCCTGCCAATGCAGGGGACATGGGTTCGGCATCTGGTCTGGAAAGATTCTGTATGCAGCCCATGTGCCACAACCACAGAGTCCACATGCCGGAATTACTGAAGCCTGTATACCCTGGAGCCCATGCTCTGCCACAGAAGAGACAGTAAAGAGAAGCCTGTGCCCTGCAACTGTGCACAGAAATGAAAATCCAGTGCAGCCAAAAATAAATTTTAAAAATTGATTGATTAATTTCCCAAAAAGAACCCAAGGATGCCACCATAGCTGGAACAAAAAGCAAGAAGGGGAGACTAGTGAGAAAGGAGTTCTGAGAGTAAAGAGATCTGTGTAAATATACTTCACAGAACTCTTTTTTTTTTTTTCAGTGAAGAAAATTCTTGGTCAGAGGGAACTTTAGCAAGCTAGCAGGAGAAAGGAATAAACACACCACGAAGCACTCAAGTCTTTCATCTCACAGATCTGCTGCAGATGTTTAATAGAACTTCATTCCTTTTGTAACATTGTCTTGAAAAATATGTTATTTCTATGGGGAAAACTTCTGGCATGAAATGATTGGAATGACTACAGGATTTTATGCCATCTTGAAAAAATAACTGAAACCAAGAGTATTTGGAAGTTAGCAATAATACCCAGTCACCCTGAGGATATCTGTTTCCTTAATCTTCTACCTTCAAAAACGTGACCTTTGATGGTCTGCATTTTATATATGGGTGTGTATTCTTTTGATATGAATGTTTAATCAGCTTCAGGGATGTATTTCAGTCAGAAATCTGGAATTTTGCTCTCTTGATGCTTTTAGGATTTTTACTAAAAACTTTTCCAGAAGGTTTAGGCCTAGCAAAATATCATTACAATAATTTGGCAGTAAAATTTAAACATTTCATAAGGGAAACTAATCTTTATTTTGTTAATGAGCAGAAATGTATGTACTGCTTTTTTCTTAATGAATGAATTTGGAGACTCCTGAAGATTTCACTGGCTGTAAATTACCTTTATTTGTTCTCAATATGTTAGCCCCAGGTCTTGGAAGGTTAGTTTGTTTGTTTGTTTGTTTGTTTCATTGGTTTTTGTTTTGTGTGTGTGTGTGTGTGTGTGTGTGTGCATGCACGCGCGTGTGTAGAAAAAGTAAAGAATGAGAAAAGAAAAAGAAAGTTAAAAAAGAAAGGTAAGCTGCCAATCAGGCTTCCCTGGTAGCTCAGCTGATAAAGAATCCTCCTGCAATACAGGAAACCCTGGTTCAATTCCTGGGTCAGGAAGATCCCCTGGATGAAGAATAGGCTATCAACTCCAGTATTCTTCGGCTTCCTTGGTGGCTCAGATGGTAAAGAATCCACCTGCAATGCGGGAGACTTAAGTTTGATCCCTGGGTTGGGAAGACCCCCCAAAGGAGGGCTGGCAACACACTCCAGTACTCTTGCCTGGAGAATTCCCACGAACAGAGGAACCAGGTGGGCTGTCGTCCGTGTGTCCCAAAGAGTCAGACGACTGAGTGACTAAACACAGCACAGCAGCAAGCTGCCAATCAGAGGAGAATGATCATTCTCCTAAAAGTGCTACAGGAGGTTCTGAGCAAGGTTTCTATTCCTCTTTCAGCTGGATCCTGATGTCCACAGATCTTCCTTGTTCCATCATTTTCCCTATTTCCTGCCTCTTCCCTCACGGTATCACTGACCTTGCCCTGCCAGCTTCCTATTCTTTCTCTTTGCCGTGGCTTATGAATTAAATCAGTACCCAAACACTTGCATTTGGCCTAGGGACCCACATTCTCTTTAACAACTTTCCAAGAGGGACAGCTGTTTATTCATTCTTTGTTCAACAAAAAGTTTTTCAACCTCCAACTATGTGCCAGGCGTTGCACTGAGTATTCTGTATCTGATGGTGAACAAAGCAGGCATGGTCCTCATTTTCATAGAATTTACAATGGAATAAAGAAGAAAAGTTTTCAGTAAAACAATACATAAATAATTGCATATGTATCAGTAGCTTCTATGAAGGAAAATAACAGGTAAAGGAACAGAGGAAGGAAAGGAGGCATAACAGAGAAAGCTCAATTTATGTTGAAGATGAATGAGGATCTATCAGAGGAGGTCAAATCTAAACTAAAATCTAAAAGATGAGGAAGAGCCAGCCATGTTAAAAGTTAGCAGAGGTGAAGGTCTGTACAAAGCCAAGAGTTAGATGCTTGGGAATTAAAATAAAGTGAGTGGCTAGAGCAGCCAAAGAAAGAGGAATTCAAGCTGGAGCTCTAGAACCAGGCTAGGAGTATAAAATAATGCAAGGAATAATAAGCTACAGGATTTTGAGCTTGCAAGTGCTATTTTCTAATTAATGTTTAAAGACTACTTATAATGTGGAGAATATTGTAAGAAGAGCTGGTTTATCTATGAACTCAAAATTTAGAAAAGTGGGGAGGATTTCTCTCCCCTCACTGTCTGTTCCTCACAGCCCACTAGTAAAGAATCCGCTTGCAATGCAGAAGACGTGTGTTTGATTCCTGGGTCAGGAGGATCTGCTGGAGAAGGGATTGGATACCCACTCTAGTATTCTTGGGCTTCCCTTGTGGCTCAGCTGGTAAAGAATCTGCCACAATGCAGAAGACCTAGGTTCAATCCCTGGGTTGGAAAGATTCCCTGGAGAAAGGATAAGTTACCCACTCCAGTATTCTTGCCTGGAGAATTCCATCAACTGTATAGTCCATGGGGTCGCAGAGTCAGACACGACTGAGTGACTTTCACTTTCACGGTCCCTCAGGGACTTCCCATGCAACAGGTGCCAGTATATCTTGTACAGTCATTGTTAACTAGACTCTTTTTCTCTCTACTGTTATTTGGTCATAAGACACTGCTCCTGAGATTGTAGCAGTATTTTGAGAGAGAAGTAGCAGTGTGAAATAAGCAGGTATTATAGGGGTGTTAGTCACCTGTACCATCAGGACATGCTTCCAGTTGATGAGGAAGTGCCCAAAGGGGCACTTGACTCCATGGCTTGTCCATCAGATGACTGTGAATTGATGATGGACAGCACCACAACCCTGGTTTTAGTCTCTATGAGGTCCCAGTAACAAGCTAGGATCTCCTCCTTAAAATTAAAATAAATAAATATATAATTTTAAAAATTACTTGCCAAGACATTTTGTCTTTGCTCCAAAACTCAATGGAGTTTGTCACAGGCTCAGTGCAGCAAAGATACCCTGCACAAATACTGCATCACATAGGCAAGGCCATGCTTACAAATAATCTCCAGTTCTCATTTTATGGCTCGGCTGGTAAAGAATCTGCCTGCAATACAGGATACCTGGGTTGGGAAGTTCTCCTGGAGAAGGGAAAGTCTACCCACTCCAGTATTCTGACCTGGAGAGTTCCATGGACTATATAGTCCATGGGGTCCCAAAGAGTCAGACACGATAGAGTGAATTTCACTCACTGGGCTTCCCTGGTAGCTCAGATGGTAAAGAATCCACCTGCAATGCAGGATACCTTGGTTCCATCCTGGGGTTGGGAAGATCCCCTCAAGGAGTACATGGCAATCCACTCCAGTATTCTGGCCTGGAGAATCCCCATGGACAGAGGAGCCTGGTGGGCTACAGTCCATGGGGTCTCAAACAGTTGGACATAACTGAGAAAGCCCACAAACACACTCTCACTTTGATGTCTCATTTCAGTGCTGGTCATTTGGGAGCAGTGAGGGAAGCAGCCTTTACTCTAAGCTCCTCCCATCTTTTGATTCCCTAAGTCCTCAGAAATCTCTCCATTCAGCAGACATTAGGGAAAGAGGAGTTTTAGAGGATTTTGTCAGATATGCCTATAAGTGATATATACCATTTCCATTGATCCCATTTGGTAGAGCTCAGTTACATGAGTTTGCTATGAATCAAGCCACAGGGAAGATTTAAAAATATGACCTAGATGTGAGACCAGGATGAAGAGAACATGAACATGGATGAGTATTTAGTAGCTATTTGGCAAAGATCCCATGGATCGTAAGGGTAAAGCTAAACCTCCAACCCTCCTTCTCTATAGGATATTATCTCAGGTGGCTCAAGTGGTAAAGAATCCACCTGCCAATGCAAGAGATGAAGCAGGAGACAGGTTTGGTTTCTGGTGGGAAAGATCTCCTGGAAGAGGAAATGGCAACCCACAGCAGTATTCTTGCCTGGGAAATCCCATGGATAGAAAGCCTGGTGGGTTACAGTCCATGGGGTTGCAAAGAGTTGGACATGACTTAGAGACTGGGCACAAATAATTTTATACATAGGCAAAGGTTTACAAGCAAACATTTGCACAGTCTTTAAGATGTGCCAGGTAATCTTCTGAGTGCTTTATGTATATCAGCTCCTTTATCCCTCACAAGAAGACTGTGAGAAATTGTAACTACTCTCCTTATTTTACAGATGAAGAAACTGAGGCACAGGATCTCTAAATGATGAGTCCAAAATCACTCATCCAACAGAATTAGCATTGAAAATGTCTTCTATGTTTAAAAACAAATTTGACCCTTAATTCAGTTGACCCTTAATTTCCTTCTATTGCTTCTCTCTCTTCTTTCCTTTACAAAATAATAAATGTTTTCAAAATAAAAATCTATACTCATACTATCCACTACCATAGCTCTTATTTATTAGCACACTACTATTCGCTTTTGCCCTCCCACTCCAGTAAAACCAGCCGTGCTAAGGTCACTAGTAACAGCCATAGCATCAGATAATTGAAAAGACTGTTCTTTTCCTTGCTTTTTCTTTGGTAATTGGCACTGCTAACTGTGCCTTCTTTCTGAATTCTTTCCTGTCTAGTGGTCTCTGTGTCACTGCTCCCAATTACTCCTATCATTTTATTAATATTTACTCTTTCTTGGTTGCCCTTGTGAATTCCTCTTTCTCCACTGCATTTATGCTCATTTTCCACAGGGACCAGCTATCATCTTCCGTTCCCTTCATTCAATAGTCTATCCTTCAGAAACTTAGACAATTGCCGCCTTCAAGAATTTGTCTGACCATTTGCTTACAATATTCTCAGAACTACTTGTAGATATATCTTGCACCTCTTGCATTGGTAGGTGGATTCTTTTCCACCAGGGAAGCCCAGGTCAGTCTTACAGAATTACAAAATTGCTGCCTTGATTGTCAGCTTCCTTGATTTCATTCTCAAGGAATAATACAGCTGATATTAAATACTCTAGAGAGATCAGAAATGTGACTTAAGGCGAATATCTGCTGGAGGCTAACTGTTAAGAGAGACATATCTAGTGTTTCAGGGGACCTCTTCTTCTTGTCTAGCTGAAGGTTAATCGAATATGCCAGAAAATACTCTCAAACTACTGTATTTAAAGCCCAAAATACAACCTTGAATTCTAGACAGAGACATCCATCCAAATCTTCCTGAAGATGTCCACTTTTCACCTCGTGTGTCCCCTACCCTAATTAACGATCCCACCGTCCATTTCCAGCTGTCTAGAAACAAAGGAAAATGAACCAGTCCAGACTATACCCTTTCAAAATCCTCCCCATCTTTAATCAAGCAGTCACCAAATCTAAAGGATATCCTCTTTCACCTCTTCCCATCTTCCTCTCAAACCCTTATCATAATTCACTTGGATTAGCATAGAAGACTTCCCTTTATTCCTACTTCCAGAATGACTGTTTTCCTCTACTGGACCATCAGGGTGATATTCCCAAATTGAAAATCGGGTGCTATACTTGTTACAACTCCTGCTACTATCAATGAGAACACAAACAACAAACACAAACACATTTTATGTGCAGCAGAAGCAGGATGAAAATGCCTTGTGTTTGTGGTCATTTTTGTTTTCACAAAAATTTCTTTGCAGACTACAACTCCTTAACCTTAAGTTAGCTTATGGAATCTTAAAAATCACCTTGCTAAAAGTATATCATTATTTTTATTTTATAGATGAAGAAACAAAAGATATCAGGCACACAAAATGACATAACAATCATGTGTTTTATGTGTTACTCTTCATGCCTTTCTCCTTCAATTTTTTGTTGATCATGATTCTGTCATAATTTTCTGACAAGCATTAAGTGTTCCTAAAATAAACAGCTACTTTTAGCACCAATTGCAGAGAGCTGAGGCTGGAAGTTCCTCTCTAGCTATATGTCCTGGACCTTAACCACTGTGTGACCCAGTTTCCTTAGCTACTGAACAGGGATGAGGCTTAGTACCTTCCCCATAGGACAGTTCTGATTATCAAATAAATAGATAAACATAAAACACTTAGAATGGCGCCTACACAAAGTTAACTATCATCATATGATATCAAAAATTAATGATTCTGTGGAATAACAACCCTTGAGATCAAGTTGCACCCCACAAAAACTGTGTTTACAGGATAAGTCAATATTTTTCTGACTGAACAATACCTGTTAATGTCACTGTGTTTCCCAAACAATCAGACCCTGATTTAATCATGTTTAAAAATGGATACAAATGGGGATTACACAAATCCCTCACTTTAAATTTTATTGATATCCATTAGTTTTAAAAGCTTAAAGACTTTTTAAAAACATTTGTTTATGTTTTGAGAAAGTTGTATTATTCCTTTTTTGCTTAGGTGGGTAATTAATATGCTAAATGCACTCTATATCATATATTTTCATACATTTTAAGCATGTGTAAGAAAAGTGAAAATATAAATGTCTCATTTATGGAAATCAATGCTTATGGATTAATTATATCTTATGGATTAGCTATAGATTAATTAATACTTATGGATTAGTTATTATATGACAATAATTATCATAATTTATGTTTAGATGTGACAAGTATCATCAACTGAAAAATAAAATATTCTGTGCATCACCTATTGATGTGTATACACTTATGAGATATATATAAAAACTAATATTCTATTTTATAACATATTATATTTTTCACATGTACAGCAATTCATAAAGGCTAATCAAATCAAATTTAATATTATCATAATGTAATAGAACATATTTTATCATCAAATAGAAAGCATTGCTAATACTTCCACACAAAAAAATATTGGGTTGGTCAATCCAATAATTCTATTACAATCTTAAAACTCAAATAATTATACATTTACTTAAGTATAAGCAAGAATAGTACAATTTGGAATTGTTATTTAATTTTATAGCATCTACAATATTGAGTAAATGATAAGGACTAAGAAAAATGAATAGGAAGATCAGAGCTTGGGCAAGTCTTAACTCATTGTGAGGAAACCAAAAGAAGGTGATGGGAAAAAGGTGAAGGCAGCAAAGAAAGGAGGCAAGAGGTCAAAAGGAGTCAAGGGAGCAAACAAACATCTGTTTCAAAAGAAAGTATGGCTGTCCTAACTGTACGAATATTTCTACCAAGCAACGGTTGAATTCCCATGAAGTCATGGCCAAAACACCCAGGAGGTAGAATGAAGAAAAGTGAGAGATATTAATCAAGACATTCCATCACCAGCAATGGGGAAACAGCAGCACTTTACCCACAAGAGGACCAATCATTATGAATAGCTATCCTGGAAATGCTTGCAGAACATTAGGCTATTTAACTGACCAGTCAGTGAACACATTTCTTCCCCACAGTGATTTAAACAAATGATTCCCATTAAAAATACGTCTCCCTGACACTCTGGTTTTAGTCATCTAAATTTGGTCATTGGAGACTTTGTTGAGCTAGACATGAAAAGCAGGTATATAATTGTTAAAAATAAAATTAATATTAGCAGTCAGGAAAATGACTTAACAAGCCTTCTTGTGAAACAGACTCACACATTTTTTATTTGCTCTCTTTCATACTGACTGCTTTGAAAAAACCCATTTCTTTTTGTTCAATATGTTCCTTCCATGTTGCCTTGATGGAAAAATCCTCCTCGTGCTTTAAAATGTGGTTTAAACGTCACTCTCTGACAAAAGCTTTGTCTAAATTCTGCAGGGAGAGTTAACTAAATCCTTCTCTGTGCATTGTTCACATTTTTATTAGGACATTTGTCATACCACTGTAATTATTTCCAGGTTGCTCTGTCTAGAAGACAATGGGCCTCTGGAATGAATGAATGAATGAGAAATTGAACAGATAGGATGCATTTCAGAAGGGAAAATGATCTTTTCCCTTTGGGTTCATTTAACTCCAAAAAAATATCTTTCTGTAATCTGGAATTTCTCACACTTCGAGTTTACATTTTGAAAAATAAAATAATTGGTAACAACAGGTGGTTTCAGTTTAACTAACCTAAAATTCACTCTTCCAAGTCCATGTATTCATTTTTCTTTCTTGTTCTTGTCAATAGCATGCTTTGGATCAGTGACCCTTTCCTCTAAGAAGGAAAGGTCATTCAGATTTTTATTAAGTCCTGGCAATTTGCTATTTAGTTCTCTTTGTTGTTCAGCTTGCTAGAGTCTTATGAATAGCGGATGCCTGCTCTTCTGGGAAAAAAACACTTCACAGAGCTCCCCCACTCTGTTTGAAATGTTGAACAGCCCTTAATTTGATTTACTGGAAGAAAAAAATATTCTGCTCAACAATTTTTCCCTCCTGAGATTAATCTAGTTAAGTATGAGAAAGGGAAGGGGTGCATGGCACTCAGAAAGGTCAAATTATCTTGAAAAACATGAAATTTATTGAAAATTTAACTCATGTAAAAAAAAAAATCTTTTCCTCCTACTTCATTGTCTAGCAACAAAGAAGAATACAGAAAATCTCTCTCTTTCTCCTTAAAAAGGTCTAAAAAATAGGAAGCATTTTGTATGAGATCACAAAACTATATACCCATGGAAGCCTTT
Source organism: Dama dama (assembly GCF_033118175.1). NCBI lineage: Eukaryota > Metazoa > Chordata > Mammalia > Artiodactyla > Cervidae > Dama > Dama dama. The sequence goes on along the minus strand of NC_083688.1, from coordinate 20,726,962 downwards.
AAAAAACAAAAAAAGTACTGCTTTCTTCCTATTCATCAGAATCTCATAAGATTGACTTTTTGCACGCAAATTAATTTGGATATCTTCTTACAGATTTTTTCTTGACTCCCATTCCAAAGGAAAAATTGTAGTATTTAACACATACAGTATGCACTGAACAATGACAAAATTAAGTTCCAAAATAGTGACTGATTTTTTTAATGAGAAATCATAAGTAAATATGGGTCCTGCTTCTCTGGTAATGAATTAAGTGAAAGGAAAAGAAAAAACTATCTAGAAATTATACATGGAAATATTCACCTAATCATTCAACAAATATTTATTGTATTTCTACTATGTGACCCACTATAAACACACAGGGAGCAAAATAGGCAGAAACAGAAAAATTTTCTCATGTGGAGCTTCCCATCTACTAAATCAAAACAAAATGAAGATAAATAAATAAAATGTATGTTTGTCTTTATGTTAGGTAGTGATAAATTTATAAGTACCATGGAGAAAACATGATGAAGGATTAAAAAGGATCAGATTTCTTATCCTATTTAAATAGAGCTATTAAAACACATTGTAAGAATATATGGTTTGATCAAAATATAGGAGGTGAAAAAAGACCAGTTGTTATCTATTTGTCTTAGTTGCTTGAAATCTGGGCTTTAACTTACAGGAAAAAATGAAGATAGATATTAGCAAGTCCTTTCAAAAACCACTGACCACTCAGAGTGAAATGGTGATTCAATACCATCTCTCAAGCTCAACTCCTGACAAAATCCAGCCAGAGATAAGTGTCTTTTTAAACAGTGACTTTTTCTCTTCCAAACCATGATATCAAGTCAATATTAAAACAGAAAGGAAGTATCCAAGAGAGAAAAAAATATAAATTGAGAAAATTTCCTCTCAAAATACAAGGAAAACCATAACTTTATTAAAGCATAATTACAAATATCTGCTAATAGAATAGCCTAATACAATAGGCCTTCTTGACATTAAACAATACTAATTAAATGGAATTTTCAAAGTTAAAGCTATTGTACTTTTCAACTTTAAAGCAACCATTAAAATTATTTTATAAAGAAAGAAATAAGATGAATGGGGTTAAATAATGTACTCAAGATTATACACATAGTAAACTGTAGGGGCAAAAAGCTCTTGCTAACTCTGCCTAATTTATTGATTGAATTTATTCAATTATTTATTGAGTGTCTAATATATGCTGAGTCCCAAACTGAGGATTCAGCTGAAAACAAAAAGGGCAAGATATTGGTCCTCACAGAGTTTTCCTCCTGCTAAAAGGATACAGACAATAAAAAAGGAAACAGATAGGTAAGATGATTTCAGATATTGACATAAAATAAGGTAATGTGATAGAGAGTAATGGCAGGGGACCACTTAAAAAAGCATTAGAGCTTTAGAAATCACTTCCTACTTGAGGAAAGACATTTGATGTGAAATTTGAATGACAGGAAGGAGCCTAGCAAGCAAAGATTTAAGGGTGAATCATTCTGAGGGAAATTCATAAAAGAAGAGTGACAGTAACCTATAATTTAAAGCAATACTTTGTATGCTAATTTTTTAACTACCCAGATATGAGCTAATGAACTACTTATTGTCAGGATTTCAAGAAAGAGCAGTCTTTGAGTAGGTGATTCCAATTCAAAATGACACCAAAAAGAGTTTGGGAGAAAAAGAGGAGATGTCAAATGCCATAAATTTGAAGCTCATCTGTCTTCCAGTAACCCTTGTATTAAATAATATTTCTGGGCTATATTACTTTTAAGAAAAATAATATGTGTTAGAGTATAGCATCAAGATTTCCTAATAAGGAAACACAAAGAATACAAAAAAATTCAAAAAACGTAAAGGTTAGCAGGTCTGCAGTCTTTGGTATTCACACATGATTTATGTTACAAACAAAAGCAGTAAGTCTGGGCCACAATACAGAAGTGAAAGCCTGATGAACTCAGAGCATTGTAACATGCCCCAATAAATCACAATTACCAAACACCAATGATAAATAGCTTGAATCTCAGAGTATTTACTAGCTCTCACCATTTGTTGGTTTTTTAACTGTTTGACTCTCCTCCAGAAATTGGTGTTCGGTAGCTCAACTCCAATGCATTAATATTTAATTGTGAACACTTGGAAACATTAGTTATGAAATGTCTAAAGAGCTTACTATTATAAACAAGACTAGAGTACTGGAGAAAATTCTTCTCTATGAATCTATCTTACATTCAAGAAGAAATAAAAGGCTCAATAAAAGCTTTAGATCCAAAAGAGAAGTTTAAAAACTGAAAGAATTTTTATGTACATAAGCAAAGAAATGGTTCAATTTTTGAGCAGAACATCTCCAAAAGAGCTCCCAAGTAAACTACTAATGTATTAAAGGAACATAACCCAAAAGAAAAGGTAAAAATATGAGTTATCAATAAGCCCAATGAATAATATATTTTAATTAATATAAAGAATTTTTCTAAAATTTTAATAGTTCATTCTTGAAGAATGACTGCTATGACATTTCTTTTTTTCTTCCAGTCTTATTGAAATATAATTGGCAGACAGGTCTGTATAACTTTAAAGTATACAGCATTATTGTTTGACTTACATACATCATGAAATGATTACTGTAATAAGTTTAGTGAACACTCATCATCTCTTATAGATACAAAATAAAAGAAGAAAATATATATTTTACTTATAAGAATAATTCAGGACTATTCTTTGAACAACTTTAATACAACTGAGTTAATTATATCACTCAGGTTGTCAATTAAATCTGTATTGCTTATTTATCTTATCACTGTAAGTTTGTTCCTTTTGAACACTTTCATCCAATTCCCCCTCTCCCCACCCCTGCCTCTGGCAATCACAAATCTGATCTCCTTTACTATTCCTTGTTTCTTTTTGAAATATAATTGACCTACAACACTATGTTAGTTGAATCACAAAGCAAGCTGATATTTCCATATATTTCAAAATGACCACCAGGATAAATCTAGTTACCCTTTATCACCATACAAGATACTATATTATTATTGACTATATTCCTCACACTTTACATTTCATATCTGTTACTCATTTGTTTCTGAAAAATGGTACTTCTTAATCTTCCACACATATTTCTTCGGTTGTTTTGTCTAGTATCCTCCTGAAGTAGCATTGATCTCCTCATTTCTGAGGTGAAAAAAACTGAGGCACTCAGACTGCAAAGGAGGAAAATAAAATAAGGAAATTCCAGAGACAAGATTAAGCCTAAAATTTTTTTGTTTTTAACATTTTCTTTATAATTACTTAACTAAATTATCTTTTTCCACACTGTTAAAACATTTTGGTTGCCCATAACTTAAACAGATTTCCTTGACATGGTAACACCTGAATATAAATCTATTCTCCCACAAGATTTCCAGATTCTCCTGAAGTTGAATCGAGAGTCAATATTGCATCCATAACTTGAAAAAAAACAAGCCTTCAGTCATCCTGAATGGGATTTTCTTCACAGTAAAAACCTGCACACCATCACTCTAACATCGTTTTCCATTTTTGTCCCCACAGGCTCCAGTGGAAGTTCCAGGCAGGAGATAGGCTTTTAATAAACCATGGATTGGTAGTGTAAGCTTCTGTGTGACTTAACAGAAAAATGTTTCAGGAAAAAGTAGTCCTGAATACAACTTTAAAATGCAAGTGTTTCACTTCTTCACCATCATCTCCGTCCCTCTTTTCTGGTTTGTTTTATTGGGTTTGGTTCAGTTAATGAGCTAATTGTTGGTGTTTTTAAAACCAAAATGTTGCTGACACCAACTAGAAAAGACAGACAAAAAAACAAATGCTTGCAAATAAGAAGAGTTCTGTTGTTCAGTTGCTCAGTCATCTCCTACTGACTCTTCGCGACCCCATGGACTGCAGCAGGCCAGGTTTCCCTGTCCTTCACCATCTCCTGAAGCTTGCTAAAAGTTGTCTCCATTAAGTCAGTGAAGTCATCCAACCATCTCATCCTCTGTCATCCCCTTCTCCTCCTGCCTTCAATCTTTCCCAGCATCAGGGTCTTTTCAAAGGAGTCAGTTCTTTGCATCAGGTAGCCTAAGTATTGGAGTTTCAGCTTCAGCATCAGTCCTTCCAATGAATATTCAGACTGATTTCCTTTAGGATGTACTGGTGTGATCTCCTTGCACTTCAAGGGACTCTCAAGACACCACAGTTCAAAAGCATTAATTCTTTGGCACTCAGCTTTCTTTATATGCCAAATCTCACATCCATACATAACTACTGTAAAAACCATGGCTTTGACTAGATGGACCTTTGCTGGCAAAGTAATGTGTTTGCTTTTTAATATGCTGTCTAGGTTGTTCATAGCTTTTCTTCTAAGGAGCAAGCGTCTTGTAATTTCATGGCTGCAGTCACCATCTGCAGTGTTTTTGGAGCCCAAGAAAATAAAGTCTGTTACTGTTTCCATTGTTTCCCCATCGATTTGCCACGAAGTGATGGGGCCAGATGCCATGATCTTAGTTTTCTGAATGTTGAGTCTTAGGCCAACTTTTTCACTCTCCTCTTTCACTTTCATCAAGAGGCTCTTTAGTTCTTCTTCCCTTTCTGCCATAAGTGTGATGTCATCTGCATATCTGAGTTTATTGATATTTCTCCCAGAAATCTTGATTCCATCTTGTGCTTCATTAAGTCCAGCATTTTGCATGATGTACTCTGCATATTACTGTCTTTCCCATACATGTTTTCCTAACATGTATGTGCTATCTCTGAAAGCCATTTTCCATAGCATGTTGTAGGCACTTTACTTGTATTGCACACATTCTGATTAGGTTGAGAATAGCTGCACTAGTGATGTTTGTCATATAATCAGCAGAAACTATGGTGCTGTAAAAGATAAATAAGAGTCATGGATGAATTCATGGAAGATGGAGCTTCCGAGTTGGGAAAGCTGAGGAGAGAGGAAAATGAGAAGAATCTCGAATCTTCTGAGGCTGAGTCTGCGAGATGGCGGAGTAGAAGGATGTGAGCTCATCTTCTGTGAGAACTCCAAAATAACAACTCACTGCTGAATAACCATTGACAGGAGAATGTTGGATGCCACCAAAAAAAGATACTCCACATCCAAGGGAAAGGAGAACCCACAGCAAGATGACAAGAGGGGTGAAATCATGTTTAGAATCAAACCCCATACCCAACAGAGACACTCAGAGGGCTCAAACAAACCCTGTGCACACCAGGACCCAGAGATCCCACAGAGACTGAGCCAGATCTGTGTGTGAGTGTCTCCTGTGGAAGTATGAATCAGCAGTGGCCTGCAGGAGGGGCAGCGGCTCTGGGTGCAGCAGACCTGGGTATGGCATAAGCCCTCTTGGAGGAAGTTGCCATTAGCCCCACCACAGAGACACCAGACTCACACAGGACTGGGGAAACAGACTCTTGGAGGGCACAAACAAAACCTTGTGCACACCAGGACACAGGAGAAAGGAGCAGTGACTCCACAAAAACCTGACCCAGACTTGCCCATGAGTGTCCAGGAGTCTCCGGCGTAGGCATGGGTCAGGAGTGACTAGCTACAGGGTTGGGAGAACTGAGTGCAGCAGTGAGTGCACTTTTGAAGGAGGTTGTCATTATCTTCATCACCTCCACCATAGTCTGGCCTCAGGTCAAACAACAGGGAGGGAACATAGCCCCTCCCATCAACAGAAAATTGGATCAAAGATTTGCTGAGCATCACCCTGCCCATTCAGAAGAAGACCCAGTTTCCACCTCAGTCAGTCTCCCATCAGAAAGCTTCCATAAGTCTCTTATCCTTATCCATCAGAGGGAAGACAGAATGAAAACCACAGTCACAGAAAACTAACCAAACTGATCACATGGACCACAGCCTTGTCTAACTCAATGAAACTATGAGCCATGCTGTTTAGAGCCACCCAAGACAGACGGGTCATGGGGGAGAGTTCTGACAAAATGTGGCCCGCTGGAGAATGAATGGCAAACCACTACAGTATTCTTGCCTTGAGAACCCCATGAAGAGTATGAAAAGGCAAAAAGATAGGACACTGAAAGATGAACTCCCCAGGTCGATAGGTGCCCAATATGCTACTGGAGAAAAGTGGAGAAATAACTCCAGAATGAAGAGACAGAGCCAAGCAAAAAAAAAAAAAAAACACCCAGAAGTGGATGTGACTGGTGATGGAAATAAAGTTCGATGCTGTGAAGAGCAATATTGCATAGGAACCTGGAATGTTAGGTCCATGAATCAAAGCAAATTAGAAGTGGTCAAACAGGAGATGGCAAGAGTGAACATTGACATTTTAGGAATCAGTGAACTAAAATGGACTACATGGGTGAATTTAACTCAGATGACCATTGTATCTACTATTGTGGGCAAGACTCAGAGGAAATGGAGTAGTCATCATAGTCAACAAAAAAGTCTGCAATGCAGTACTTGGATGCAATCTCAAAAACAACAGAATGATATCTGTTTGTTTCCAAGGCAAACCATTCAATATCACAGTAATCCAAGTCTATACCCTGACCAGTAATGCTGAAGAAGCTGAAGTTGAACAGTTCTAAGAAGACTTACAAGACCTTCTAGAACTCACACTCATAAAAGATGTCCTTTTCATTACAGGGGACTGGAATGCAAAAGTAGGAAGTCAAGAGATACCTGGAGTAAGAGGCAAATTTGCCCTTGGAGTACAAAATGAAGCAGGTCAAAGGCTAACAGAGTTTTGTCAAGAGAACGCACTGGTTATAGCAAATACCCTCTTCCAACAACACAAGAGAAAACTCTACACATGGACATCATCAGAAGGCCAATACCAAAATCAGATTGATTATATTCTTTGCAGCTGAAGATGGTGAAGCTCTATACCGTCAGCAAAAGCAAGACCATGAGCTGACTGCAGTTACAATCATGAACACCTTATTGCCAAACTCAAACTTAAATTGCAGAATGTAGGGATAACCACTGGACCATTCTGGTATGACCTAAATCATATACCTTAAAATTATGCAGTGAAAGTGACAAATAGATTCAAGGGATTAGATCTGATAGACAGAGTGCCTGAAGAACTATGGACTGAGGTTTGTGACATTGTACAGGAGGCAGTGATCAAGACCATTCCCAAGAAAAAGAAATGCAAATATTCAAAATGGTTGTCTGAGGAGGCCCTACCAATAGCTGAGGAAAGAAGAGAAGCAAAGGGCAAAGGAGAAAAGGAAAGATATACCCATTTGAATGCAGAGTTCCAAAGACTAGCAAGGAGAGATAAGAAAGCCTTCCTCAGTGATCAATGCAAAGAAATAGAGGAAAACAATAGAATGGGAAAGACTAGAGATCTCTTCAAGAAAATTAGAGACACCAAGGGAACATTTTATGGAAAGATGGGCAAAATAAAGGACAGAAATGGTATGGACCTAACAGAAACAGAAGATATTAAGAAGAGGTGGCAAGTATACACAGAAGAATTATACAAAAAAGAACTTCATGACCCAGATAACCACAATGGTGTGATCACTCACCTAGAGTTAGACATCCTGGAATGCCAAGTCAGGTGGGCCTTAAGAAACATCTCTATGAATAAAGCTAGTGGAGGTAATGGAATTCCTATTGAGCTATTTCAAATCCTAAAAGGTGATGCTGTGGAACTGCTGTACTCAATATGCCACCAAATTTAGAAAACTCAGCAGTGACCATAGGACTGTAAAGGTCAGTTTTCATTCCAATCCCAAAGAGAGGCAATGCCAAAGAATGTTCCCACTCCCTCACAATTGCACTTATCTCACACAATAGCAAAGTAATTCTCAAAATTCTCTAAGCCAGGCTTCAACAGTTCATGAGCTGTGAACTTCGAGATGTTCAAGTTGGTTTTAGAAAAGGCAGAGGAACCAGAAATCAAATTGCCAACATCTGTTGGATCATTGAAAAAGCAAGAGAATTCCAGAAAAACATCTACTTCTGTGTCATTCAGCTATTCTAAAGCCTTTGACTGTGTGGATCACAACAAACTGTGGAAAATTCTGAAAGAGATGGGAATACCAGACCACCTGATCTGCCTCCGGAGAAATATATATGTAGGTCAAAAAACAACAGAACTGGACATGAACAACAGACTAATTCCAAATTAGGGAAGAAATATATCAAGGCTATTGACATATTGACATATTGCTCCTTAGAAGAAAAGCTATGACCAACCTAGACAGCATATTAAAAAGTAGAGACACTACTTTGCCAGCAAAGGTCTGTCTAGCCAAGGCTGTTTTTCCAGTAGTCATGTATGGATGTGAGAGTTGGATTAGAAAGCAAGCTAAGCACTGAAGAATTGATGCTTTTGAACTGTGGTGTTGGAGAAGACTCTTGAGAGTCCCTTGAACTGCAAGGAGATTCAACCAGTCCATCTTAAAAGAAATCAGTCCTGAATATTCATTGAAATGACTGATGCTGATGCTCAAACTCCTATATTTTGGGCACCTGATGTGAAGAACTGACTCATTTGAAAAGACCCTGGTGCTGGGAAAGATTGAAGCTGGGAGGAAAACTGGATGAGAGAAAATGAGGTGGTTGGATGGCATCACTGACTCTGACTCTGGACATGAGTTTGAGTAAGCTCTGGGAGGTGGTGATGGAAAGGGAAGACTGGCATGCTGCAGTCGATGGGGTCACAAAGAGTCGGACACGACCAAGAGACTGAACTGAACTGAACTCTGCATATAAAGTAAATAAGCAGAGCTGACAATATACGGCCTTGACATACTCCTTTCCCAAGTTGGAACCAGTCTATTGTTCCATGTCTGGTTCTAACTGTTGCTTCTTGACCTGCATACAGATTTTGCAGGAGGGAGGTAAGGTGGTCTGGTATTTACATATCTTGAAGAATTTTCCACATTTTGTTGTAATCCACACAGTCAAAGGCTTTAGAATAGCTGAATGACACAGAAGTAGATGTTTTTCTGGAATTCTCTTGCTTTTTCAATGATCCAACAGATGTTGGCAATTTGATCTCTGGTTCCTCTGCCTTTTCTAAAACCAGCCTGAACATCTGGAAGTTCACAGCTCATGTACTGTTGAAACCTGGCTTAGAGAATTTTGAGAATTACTTTGCTATTGTGTGAGATAAGTGCAATTGTGAGGGAGTGGGAACATTCTTTGGCATTGCCTTTCTTTGGGATTGGAACGAAAACTGACCTTTTCCAGCCCTTCAGCCACTTCTGAGTTTTCCAAATTTGCTGGCATATTGAGTGCAGCACTTTAGTAGCATCATGTTTTAGTATTTGAAATAGCTCAACTGGAATTCCATCACCTCTACTAGCTTTGTTTGTAGTGATGCTTCTTAAGGCATCTTTAGTAATGCTTCTTAAGTGATGTTTCTTGGCCTCACACTCCAAGATGTCTGGCTCTAGCTTAGTGTTAACAACATCACAGTTATCTGGGTCTAGAGGCTGAGACAGAATTTCCTGTGAGTGTTCAGGAATCTCCTGCAGAGGCTTAGGTCAACAGTCAAGAGCACTCAGTAAAACAGTCCTGGGAGCCCTGATGTGCCGGCATAATTCCTTTCAAAGGAGGTCACTTATAGCCATTACCCCTACCGCAGTTTAACCTCAGGCCATACTATAGGGAGGGAACACAGCTCCACCCATCAACAGTAAATTGGATTAAAGATTACCGAACCTGGCTCATCCCACCCAAGCAAGACCCAGTTTACCCCACTGACAGCCCTTCCCTTCAGGAAGCTTCCACAGGCCTCTTATCCTCAGACATCAGAGGACAGACAGAATTAAAACCACAATTACAGAAAACTAACCAAACTGATCATCTGGATCACAGCCTTATCTAACTCAGTGAAACCATGAGTCATGCCGTGTAGGGCCACCCAAGATGGATGGGTCATGGTGGAGAGCTCTGACAAAACGTCTTTCACTCAAGAAGAGAATGCAAACCACTTCAGTATTCTTGCCTTGAGAACCCCATGAACAGTATAAAAAGACAAAAGATAAGACACTGACAGATGAACTCCCCACGTCAGTAGGTACTCTGCTACTGGAGATGAGTGGGGAAATAGTTCCAGAAGGAATGAAGAGGCTGAGCCAAAATGGAAACAATGCCCAAGTGTGGATATGCCTGGTGGTGAAAATTAAAGTCTGATACTAGAAAGAAGAATATTGCACAGGACTCTGAAATGTTAGGTCCATGAATCAAAGTAAATCGGAAGTTGTCAAACAGGAGATGGCATTTTAGAAATAAGTGAACTAAAATATACCAAAATGGGTGAATCTAATTCAGGTGACCATTATAATTACTGCTGTGGACAAGAATCCCTTTGAAGAAATGGAGTAGCCTTTATAGTCAACAAAAGAGTCCAAAATTCAGTACTTGGGTCCAGGGAAAGCTCTATCAGCTATTGCCACATGGAATTTACTTCACAATTTCACATATGAATCATTTGTGCATCCCTTAAGTTTGCCCCTGATTTCTAACTTACCGCTGATAAGATCAAGAAAGACTTAGAGATTCAAGAAGCCCTGAATGTAAGTGATTTTGATTGACTTCTATTCTCCAAGGAAATTTGTCTTTAATCTGAACTCACATTTTTGTGAGTTAAAGTTTTTAACTTATACATTAAACATATAAAATTATGGATGATAAAGTTTTTTTATAATTATTTTAATTTATTCATTTATTTTAGCTGTGCTGGGTCTTTGCTGCTTGGCAGTCTTTTCTCTAGTTGAGGCAAGCTGGGGCTACTCTCTAGTTGTAGTATTTGGGATTCTCGTTGAGGTGGTTTCTCTTGTTGTGGACCATGGGCTTCAGTAGATGCAGCTCCCAGGCGCTAGAGCACAAGGCTTAATAGTTATGGCTCATGGGCTTAGTTGCTCCTCAGCATGGAGGATCTTCCCGGGTCAGGAATCAAACCTGTATCTCTTGCATTGGCAGGTGGATTCTTTACCACTGAGCCAGGTAAAGCCAAGTGATAAATATTTGCAGCAACTTATTAAAACAGAAAATTTCTCTCCATGATATGAGGCGAGGGCCACCTCATTTTCTATCCTTCTTCACGTGTGTAACCTGAAGCGACACTTAGTATGAGTTGACGTCTTCTTTCCATCCCCTTTTTTCTTTTTCTCAGTTCTCCATTACCTCTTCAGTTCCGTTCAGTCACTCAGTCATGTCTGACTCTTTGTGACCCCATGAGTCGCAGCACGCCAGGCCTCCCTGTCCCTCACCAACTCCCAGAGTTTACTCAAACTCATGCCCATCGAGTTGGTGATGCCATCCAGCCATCTCATCCTCTGTCATCCCCTTCTCCTCCTGCCCCCAATCCCTCCCAGCATCAGGGTCTTTTCCAATGAGTCAACTCTTCACATGAGGTGGCCAAAGTATTGGAGTTTCAGCTTCAGCATCAGTCCTTCCAATGAACATCCAGGATTGATCTCCTTTAGGATGGACTGGTTGGATTGCCTTGCAGTCCAAGGGACTCTCAAGAGTCTTCTCCAACACCACAGTTCAAAAGCATCAATTCTTCAGCACTCAGCTTTCTTCTTACCAAAAAAATCGTTGTTACATTCTTGGGGATCCTTCCAGAAGTTCTGAGATAAATTAGTTATATATAGCCATGCACCTTCTATTTTCCTGAATTGTGAGCATATTATACCAAGCACTCTGTATTTCTTTTGTTTTATTCTGTGGGATCATTCCATACAGGTATATGAAGAGCTTACTCATTCTTTTATAAGGACTCAGGACAACCAATCTTGAGAACTGACTCTTGTACTAGTAAGAACCCAAATGAAAACTCATTTATCAAAACCCTTCTTCCTACTTCTACACTGGGTCCTTACAATTTTTCCCAGCCACTAACCAAACTTTCAGCCCTACTATTACCCTTGCCTCTGTGGCTCAAATTGCCCTCTTGGACATTGTTCATTCTTGCCTCTGATGAATGCATAAGTATCCAGCTCTTGGGCCTTCTAATCTGTGTCTAGCATTGGTCCTTATTAACTATCTGCCTTTTGTGCTGCATCACTCAGTTGTGTCCAACTCTTTATGATCCCATTGACTATAGTCTGCCAGGCTCCTCTGTCCATGAGATTCTCCAAGCAAGAATACTGGTGTGGGTTGCCATTTTCTTCTTCACTCATTAATTATAGTGTTCGCTTAAATTACATGACTTTTTAGCAAGTCACTGAATCTGAGTCCCTTTCTGCTATAGTTATTCTTTCTTACCAAATATTAGCTTGGAGTATCAATTACATTTCAGCACATCTTGTCTCAGTTGTCTATCCTCACCCACCATCAGTTCCCTTTAGTGAGTCTAAGGCAAGTGCTCAGATACATATACATAGCTTTCTTTGTGAGCCCAGAATCATCATCTTGCTCCTGCCCTTCTTTTTAAAATACCATTGTTAGCTTTAAAAAGGAGTTTCTTCTTTTCTTTCATATACCTAAACAATTCCAAGAGCAAAGACTCTCTGTTCAACTATGAAAACATTGCCTAGAGAATAACTTCTTTGACTGCCTTCTTCACAATTTTTTTTTTTTTACATAATCCTTCCAAGAGCTTTCAGCACCTCTTAGATGTTTTTCTGAGATCCTCTGAGACACAAAAAGCATGTCAAACAAGCAGCCATTTTTTCCAGGACCTTGAGCTTACTTGTCTCTTGAAGAAACCTATCTTCCTATTTCTTATTCTCTATAAAAAGAATAAAAGGTAGTTTCATACTTCCCTTTCTCTTAATACTGTAATATTAACTGTTAATTAACTTGTAGCCCTTCTTAGCCTTCAGGGTACAGCATTTATGTTTTAAGGCTACAGTAAAATTGCAAAATAAGAGAAATATCATGACCTCTTCATTGCTTATTTCATTTAATGCAGTAACATCATCCTTTCAGTCACAAAAGATGGGAAAATGATAATCATCTTCAATGAATCTCCCATCCCAACATCTGATCAGATTCTTTGATGTCTTTGAAATCAAACTCTCTTTTCTCACAGCATTGACCTCACTTAAACTTTCTGTCTCTAACAGCTCTCTATAAGCCATCTTTCAGGTAGGACTCTGAAAATATAAACATTTGCTTTCCCCTGAACCTTTTATTTTTTTTCCTCTAGGAGGAAGGACACTCATTTAATGAGTCAGATTCTAGGCATGTGCCTAGGCTGCATTTACTAATGAGTAGCTCACTGTGGATTAATGATCACACCCATTGGCATGGCACGTTCTTACACTTTCTCCTTTTATGGACCAGGAGAGGCAAAGTAGCCCAGGACTTCTCCCACATAGAGGAGACTGAATCATCCGGTTGCCTTGATCATCGTCTTTCATATAAATTTCAGTCCACTAATCCCAAAAGTTTCTGTCCTTCCCTGAGACCGGCAAGAACACAGTTTCCAGGTTAGAGTCTAGGCTTAGGGAAAGCAAAGATGCTTCTTAGGATTCTGTTCTATATGCCATTTTTCAAGCCCATCTTACTGGAGTTCTTGGGAGTCGGGGACAAAAAAGCCCAACCAATAATTTTTGACCAATAACATGGGCAAACTTATGAGAGGAGTGGCTGTGGTCTTGTTAATATTGGATATACAATCACTATCCTAACATTCCTCAAAATCATAAAACACATGGTCTTATAGTTCATATGCAATTACCAGATCCTTCTTGGAACTGAGGTTCTGCTTGTCTCCATTGGTACCACATAAAATTTAAAACTGTAGAATGTCATTCAAGATCATCCAATATCTCAGACTAAATTTGCCTTGATAATTGCTTTATCACTGACTGTCAAAACATGAATCCACTAAGCATAGACTTCCTCAGTTCAGTTCAGTCACTCAGTCATGTCTGACTTTTTGTAACCCCATGGACTGCAGGACAGCAGGCTTCCCTATTCATCATCAACTCCTGGAGCTTACCAAACTCATCTCTATAGAGTCAGTGGTGCCATCCAGACATCTCATCCTCTGTCGTCCCCTTCTCCTCCTGCCTTCAATCTTTCCCAGCATCAGGGTCTTTTCCATTGAGTCAGTTCTGCGCATCATGTGGCCAAAGCACTGGAGTTTCAGCTTCAGCATCATTCATTCCAATGGATATTCAGGATTGATTTCCTTTAAGATGGACTGGTTGGATCTCCTTGCAGTCCAAAGGATTCTCAAGAGTCTTCTCCAAAACCACAGTTCAAAAACATCGATTCTTCAGTGCTCAACTTGCTTTATAACCCAACTCTCACATCCACATATGACTACTGGAAAAACCATAGCTTTGACTAGATGGACCTTGGCTGGCAAAGTAATGTCTCTGCTTTTTAATATGCTGTCTAGGTTGGTCATAGCTTTTCTTCCAAGGAGAAATTTTTAATCTTTTAATTTCATGGCTGCAGTCACCATCTGCAATAATGTTGGAGCCCATAAAAATAAAGTCTGTTACCGATTCCATTCTTTCTTCATCTGTTTGCCATGAAGTGATAGGACTGGATGCCATGCTCTTAGTTTTCTGAATGTTGAGTTTTAAGCCAACTTTGCACTCTCCTCTTTCACTTTCACCAAGAAACTCTTTAGTTCTTCTTTGATTTCTGCCATAAGGGTGATGTCATCTGTGTATCTGAGGTTACTGAAATTTCTTCTGGCAATCTTGATTCCAGCTTGTGCTTCATCCAGTCCAGCATTTCACATGATGTACTCTGAATATAAGTTAAATAAGCACAGTGACAATATACAGTCTTGATGAGCTCCTTTCCCAATTTGCAACCAATCTGTTGTTCCATGTCCAGTTCTAACAGTTGCTTCTTGACCTGCATACACATTTCTCAGGAGACAGGTCAGGTGGTCTGGTATTCCCATCTCTTTAAGAATTTTTCATGGTTTGCTGAGATCCACACAGTCAAAGCCTTTGGTGTGGTCAGAAGTAGATGTTTTTCTGGAACTCCCATGCTTTTTTGACAATCCACCAGATGTTGGCAATTTGATCTCTGGTTCCTATGCCTTTTCTAAAACCAGCTTGAACATCTGGAAGCTCTTTGTTCGTGTACTGTTGAAGCCTGGCTTGGAGAATTTTGAGCATTACATTGCTATCATGTGAGATGAGTGCAATTGTGAGGTAGTTTGAACATTCTTTGGCATTGCCTTTCTTTGGGATTGGAATGAAAACTGACCTTTTCCAGTCCTGTGGCAACTACTGAGTCTTCCAAATTTGCTGGCATATTGAGTACAGCAGTTTCACAGCAGCATCTTTTAAGATTTGAAATAGCTCAACTGGAATTCCATCACCTCTTCCAGCTTTGTTCATAGTGATGCTTCCTAAGGTCCACTTGACTTGGCATTCCAGGATGTATGGCTCTAAGTGAGTGGTCATACCATCATGGTTATCTGGGTCATTAAAATATTTTTTGTATAGTTCTTCTGTGTACTCTTGCCACATCTTCTTAATATCTTCTGCTTCTATTAGGTCCATACCGTTTCTGTCCTTTATGGAGCCCATCTTTGCATGAAATATCCCCTTGGTATCTCTAACTTTCTTGAAGAGATCTCTAGTCTTTCCCATTCCATTGTTTTCCTCTATTTCTTTTCACTGATCACTGACGAAGGCTTTCCTGTCTCTCTTGCCATTCTTTGGAACTCTGCATTCAAATGGGTATATATTTCTCTTTCTCCTTTGCCTTTAGCTTCACTTCTTTTCTCAGCTCTTTGTAAGGCCTCCTCAGACAACCATTTTGCATGTTTGCTTTTCTTTTTCTTGGGGATAGTCTTTATCACTGCCTCCCGTACAACGTCATGAACTTCCGTCCATAGTTCTTCAGGCATTCTGTCTATCAGATCTAATCCCTTGAATCTATTTGTCACTTTCCCTGTATAATCATACAGGATTTGATTTAGGTAATACCTGAATGGTCTAGTGGTTTTCTCTACTCCTTAAATTTAAGTCTGAATTTGGTAGTAAAGAGTTCATGATCTGAGCCACAGTCATCTCCCAGTCTTGTTTTTGCTGACTGTATAGAGCTTCTCTATCGCTGGCTGCAAAGAATATAACCAATCTGATTTTGGTATTGACCATCTGGTGATGTCCATGAGTAGAGTCTTCTCTTGTGTTGTTGGAAGGTGTTTACTATGACCAGTGTGTTCTCTTGGCAAAACTCTGTTAGCCTTTGACCTGCTTCGTTTTGTACTCCAAGGCCAAATTTGCCTGTTACTCCAGGTAGCTCCTGACTTGCTACTTTAGCATTCCAGTCCCCTATAATAAAAAGGACATCGTTTTTGGCTGTTAGTTCTAAAACTTCCTAAATGGATCCTTTTTATGCTTCTGTGCTTGGTTTACACTCTTTCCCATCTAAAGAAGCTTTCCCCAAATCCTCACCTCCACCTTCCATTTTTAGTCACTCCACATATAACCATTGATCACCTTCTATGTTGCAGCCACTGAGCCAGATCCTATGGAGACTCAAGGTAAATATAATATTCAAACCTCGCCACACTTAGAAATATTATCATATCCTTCCAGTTGTTAAGAATGTCTACTCCCTTTGTGCTCTAGTCTTACATTACTTATGTGCCTTGGACTATAAAAATGTGTATATATTCCATATCTCCGCCACTGAATGACAAACCTCTTGCAGACAAATACTACTTTTTATTCATTCTTTCATTTCCAAGTACCTTAAAAAGAGGCGTATTTATAGATAATTTTTATAAAATCATTTAATTATTCTGGAAGCCAAGTTTGGCATCTCAAGTTGATACCAAACTTGCGTATTAGTCAACATTTTCACTCCACATATTCCAAACACAGTTTTCTCCAAACACCTTGCAGGTGCTAACTTAGTTTCCTTCAAAACAGACCTTTGAGGTAGATGCTATTATTGTTATTTCCATTTATACGGATGAGAAAACTGAGACATACATATATTAAATAACTTGCCACACAAGCAATGAGTGGAAAAACCAGGCTGTCAATGCTTATAGTGAAAGGACAAATAGGAATATTCTGCATCAAGGATGCTTTCTGGAACACTCCAGTCTGAGAACTTACCTTGCAGTTTCTTACGAGGGTGGATATGCTGTGTCATTCCAAACAAATCGGCCACATTGACACAAGGTGGAGCACCCTTTGGAGAAAATGATGAGTTCATCAAACTACTGAAATATAATACCAGAGCCCTTAACTAGGATTGAAACCTAATTTTACCCTTGGCTTTGCTACTTACAAATAGATAATTTTGCATCAGTCACCCCATGATTCTCACTTTTCTTTTCAGGGAATGGAGAAGATTATGCCTGCTTTGTAGGGTTGTTGGGAAGATTAAATGAGACACTAAACAAGAAGCATTCAATATCAGAAGGCTACTGTATGAACTGAAGGAACCACTGTTACTTCCGTCTTACTGCAGTCTTACTCACTCTGGTGTCAAGGTGACAGACAGGGAGTTTATTGAGAAGTTCAGTGAGAAAGTTGTGATGGTAGAGGCTTGGTACAAAGCCTGAAGTCACTTCTGTGATCTGAGAGAATTCACTTTTTGCTACATTGAGACAGAGACAGAAAGGGTGAACAGGTTCTATTTTAACTCCAGAAATTTTAAGTGGAAATTTTCCTCCCTACTTTCAGTATTGCTTGAGAACTTGTTTCAGTAAATACAATAATTTTCATCTAAGTTTAAAATCCAAGCTGATATTTTTGTTCTTTTTTTAACTTGCACAACTTGGAAATCAAGGCCAGCATTGACAACACTCCACATTCTGAGTAAGAATCTTCATAGGACATTCAAAAATCTCCCCAGAAACTTCTTTCACTTTCTTATATTGAACTTGAATCCCTCTAGCTACAACGCCTGTTCCTCTGGCTTGTTTTAACAGGGAACATCTGGCCTGCAATCTCCATATAATATCCACTCATGGATTTATTAAATTGTAATGCATATTAGCTGGGTTACATATTCTGAAAGTAGCAGACTCTTAGCTTTACTAGCAGTCATATTTCAGTTCTGTGCAAAATATACCCCTGGGAGCTCTTAGCAGATGTTTGCTAAAATTATTGAAAGAAAAAAGAAATAAGAATTCCCCTAGTTTTTAATCCACAGTGAGTAAACCATTTTAAAACAGCCACAAGGCATTTCCAAGTCTGAAAATTAGGAATGGCACTCTTTTTATGAATATCCTTGTCCAAGTGAAGATTATGCCATCTTACATAAGAAAACATGTTCCTATCACAGCAGTTATGGCTTATGTGTGTTAAAATAATGTTTTCTAAAAGATTTCATATAGTCTTACTTCAAAAGTGACAAGTGGGATCAGATTTGACATAACAACCTAAATCAGGAAGCATAAAAAGAAAGAGCAAGAGGATAAGAGAGTGAGAACAGGAGTGAGAATGAGAGCAAGAGAGAAGGGAGGGATGGATGCACAAATGGAAAACTGAAAGGAAAAAATATTCTTTCCTCTATTCCTAGAAAACGTATGGTGATTTTATAGCATTTTATTTGTTTCCTTTGTTTTCTATATAATACTTTGTAAAATCAGTGCTGGGAGAAATTTTGGCAGGAGTCAATCCAAATTAAAGAGTGATATACCTGAATATATAAAGCAAATATTAACAGACATAAAGGGAGAAACTGACAATAATATGATGATAGTAAGGAATTTTAATACCCCACTTACATTAAAGGACAGATCCTATAGACAGAAAATCAACAAGGCAACAGTGGTCTAAAATGACACCATAAACCAGTTTGACTCAGTAGATATCTCCAGGACGTTCCATCCAAAAACAGGAGAATGCACATTCTTTCCAAGTGTATATGGAATTTTCTCAAAGATAGATCACATGCTAAGAAACAAACCAAACCTCAACAAACTTAAGAGGATAGAAACTATATGAACCTTTTTTTCTGACCTCAAAGACAAGAGTTATAACTCAATCAGAAACAAAAATGGGAAAAAAGACAAACACATGAGGGTTAAACATGTTGCTAGAAAACTGAAAGACCAATTAAGAAATCAAAGAGAAAATTAGAAAATACCTCAAGACAAATGAAAATGGAAACACAACTTAGCAAAACCTATGGAATGCCATAAAAGCAAAGGGAAGCTTATAGTAATATAGGTCTTCCTCAAGAGATAGAAAAATCTCAAATAAACAACCTAACCTACCAACTAAAGGAATTAGAGAAAGAAGAACAAAGAAATCCCCAAGTCAGCAGAAGAAAGGAAATAATATAGGTTAGACAGGAAATAAATAAAATAAGCCAAAAAGGAAAAAAAGAAGAAAAGAAAAATCAATAAAAACAAGATCTGGGTTTTTTAAAAGGTAAACCTTTAACCAGGCTTACCAAGAAGAAAGGAGAGAGGAACAAATAAACAAAATAAAAAATTAAAGAGGAGAAATTTTTTAAAACATCACAGAGACACAAAATATAAGAGAATACTACAAATAATTACATGACAATAAATAGGCCAACCTAGAAGAAATGGAAAAATTTCTAGGAACATAAAACCTGTAAAGTCCAAATCAGACAGAAGCAGATAATCTGATCAGATTGATCACCAGTACTGAAATTGAACTTGTTATTGAAAAAACTTCCAACAAACAAAAATCCAGTACCAGACAGCATCACAGGGGAATTCTACTAAACATATAAAAAATACCATTATGTAACCATCTAAGTTCAGTTCAGTTGCTCAGTCGTGTCTGACTCTTTGTGACCCCATGGACTGCAGCACACCAGGCCTCCCTATCCATCACCAACTCCTGGAGCTTACTCAAACTCATGTCCATCAAATCAGTGGTGCCATCCAACCATCTCATCCTCCATCATCCCCTTCTCCTCCCACTTTCAATCTTTCCCAGCATCAGGGTCTTCTCAAATGAGTCAGCTCTTCACATCAGGTGGCCAAAGTATTGGAGTTTCAGCTTCAACATAAGTCCTTCCAATGAACACTCAGGATTGATCTTCCTTAGGATGGACTGTTTGGATATCCTTGCAGTCCAAGGGGCTCTCAAGAGTCTTCTCCAACACCACAGTTCAAAAGCATCAATTCTTCAGTGCTCAGCTTGCTTTATAATCCAACTCTCACATCCATACATGACTACTGGAAAAACCATAGCCTTGACCAGACAGACCTTTGTCGGCAAAGTAATGTCTATGCTTTTTAACATGCTGTCTAGGCTGGTCATAACTTTCCTGCCAAGGAGTAAGCATCTTTTAATTTCATGGCTGCTGTCACCATCTACAGTGATTTTGGAGCCCAAAATGTAAAGTCTACTGCTGTTTCCACTGTTTCCCCATCTATTTGCCATGAAGTGATGGGACTGAATGTCATGATCTTAGTTTTCTGAATGTTGAACTTTAAGCCAACTTTTTCACTCTCTTCTTTCACTTTCTGAAAGTGAGGCTCTTTAGTTCTTTTTCACTTTCTGCCATAAGGGTGGTATCATCTGCATATCTGAGGTTGTTGATAATTCTCCTGGCAATCTTGATTCCAGCTTGTACTTCTTCCAGCCCAGCATTTCTCATGATGTACTCTGCATATAAGTTAAATAAGCAGGGTGACAATATACATCCTTGACATACACCTTTTCCTATTTGGAGCCAGTCGTTGTTCCATGCCCAGTTCTAACTGTTGCTTTCTGACCTGCATACAGATTTCTCAAGAGGCAGGTCAGGTGATCTGGTATTCCCATCTCTTTAAGAATTTTCCACAGTTTATTGTGATCCACATAGTCAAAGGCTTTGGCATAGTCAATAAAGCAGAAATAGATGTTTTTCTGGAACTCACTTGCTTTTTTGATGATCCAACGGATATTGGCAATTTGATCTCTGGTTCCTCTGCCTTTTCTAAAACCAGCTTGAACATCTGGAAGTTCATGGTGTGCTGTTGAAGCCTGGCTTGGAGAATTTTGAGCATTACTTTACTAGCTTGTGAGATGAGTGCAATTGTGTGATAGTTTGAGCATTCTTTGAGTAACCTTCTAAAACTACCCCCAAAAGTTAAAAGGAGAGAACAGTCCTAAACTCATTCTTCAAGTCCAACATTACCCTGAAACCAAAACAAGACAAAGACACTACAATGAAAAAGAATTATAAGCCAATATCTTTGATGAATATAGGCAGAAAAATCCTCAGCAAAATAGCAGCAAATCTAATCCAATGACACATGAAAGAAATCATACACTATAATCAAGTGGAATATATTCCAGGGAAACAAGGATGGTTCAATATTCACAAATCAATCAATGTGATACACCACACTAACAAAAGGAAAATTAAAAATTACATGATCATCTCAATAGAAGCAAAGAAAGCATTTGAAAAAATTCAACATCTATTCATAATAAAAACTCTTATCAAAGTTGCTATAGAAGGAAGATATCTCAACACAATAAAGGCCATTTATGACAACCCCACAGTTAATATTATACTAAATGGTGAAAAAGTTGTAATCTTTTCCTCTAAATTCAGGAAGCAAAGGAGGAATGCCCACTCTAACCACTTCTATTCAATAAAGTATTGGGAGTCCTAATCACAGAATACAAAGAAAAGAAATAAAAGACATCCAAATCCAAAAAGAAGAAAAACTGTGACTATTTGTAGATGACGTGATACTATACATGGAAAAACAATTTCTCCACCAAAAAGCTTTAGAACTAATAAACAAATTTAGTAAAGTTGCAAGATACAAAATTAAATTTGTTGCTTGTCTATATGCTAAAAATAAACCACCAGGGAGTGAAAACAATCCCATTTAAAATCATATCAAAAAAATATATATATCTAGGAATAAACTTGGCCAAGGGGATAAAATACTTTGGCCACCTGATGTAAAGAGTCAACTCTTTGTAAAATATCGTGATTCTAGGAAATTCTGAGGGCAAGAGGAGAGGAGGGTGACAAAGGATGAGATGGTTGGATGGCATCACAGACTCAGTGCACATGAGTTTGAGCAGACTCTGGGAGATAGTGAAGGACAGGGAAGCCTGGCATACTGCAGTTCATGGGATCACAAAGAGTGGGACACAACTTAGCAACTGAACAACCACACAAGGAGATAAAAGATCTATATCCTCTGAAAAACCATAAAACACTGATGAAAGAAGTTGAAGATGATCTTAAAACAAAGAAATTGAAAAATATCTCATGTTCTTTGATTGGAAGAATTAATATTGTTAAATTATCCATATTACCCAAAGTTATCCACAGATTTAATGCAATCTCTATCAAAAGACCCATGACATCTTTCACAGAACTAGAATAAATAATCCTAAAATTTTTATAGAACAACAAAAGATCCCTAACTGTCAAAGCAATCTTGAGAAGAAAAAAATAATAAAGCTGGAGATATCATGCTCCCTGACTGCAGACTACAAAGCTACAGTAATCAAAACAGCATGGTACTGGCACAAAAGTAGACACATAGACCAATGAAATAGAAATAAATTCATGGTCAGTTAATCCACAGCAACAGAGGTAAAAATACACAATGGAAAAAAGACCATCTCTTCAATAAGTATTGCTAGGAAAACTACTGGTAAAAGAATTAAGATTAAAACATTTCCTTACACCATATACAAAATAAACTCCAAATGGATTAAAGACGTAAATGTAAGACCTGAAGCCATAAAACTTCTGGAAGAGAAATCAGGCAAAACACCCTGACATACATTCTACCAATATTTTTCTGGATTAATCTCTAGAGGCCAAAGAAACAAGAATAAACAAATGAGACCTAATTGAACTTAAAAGCTTTTGCACAGCCAAGGAAACCATCAACAAAAATGAAAAGACAACCTACTGAATGGAAGAAAATATTTGTAAATGTTGTGACCTATAAAGGGTTAAAATCCAAAATACACAAACAACTCATATAATTCAATATTAAACAAACAACATGATTAAAACAAATGAAGGAATATAACAAAACAGAAACAGACTCACACATATGGAAAACAAACTATTGGTTACCAGTGGGGAGAGAGAAGGTGGAACAGGTGAGACAGGGGTAAGGGTTTAAAAGGTACAAAATAATATATATAAAAGAAATAAGCACCAAGCACGAATTGTACAGTGCAGGGAAATATTTTCTGTAATAACTTTAAATGGCATATAATCCATAAAAATATTGAATCACTGTGCTGTACATCTGAAGCTAATATAATATCATAAATCAGCTATATTTCAAATGAAAAATTAAAAGGTATATAGAACCAGATAAAGAAAATAATTTTCTTGGAGAAATATTAAACATTGCAACTTTGCATGTTATCCATAACTGCATGAATTTCCATTGACAGTAAGTAGTTCTTTTTCTAATTCAGCAGACACAGAAATCAAGAACTTTGTATTATCGTTTCTGTGAAAGTGGTCATTTTCTCTCTCTACTCCATGAGGTTCAAACTCCTTTTTCATAAATATCCCCACAAGTGTAAGTCAAAATTCATGCCACAGCAGTTGAGAAAGACTATGGTCCACAAAATTCTATGCTCTGCTTATAGATTAACATGTTCGCTGTTTCTGAGAAGAGTAGGACATTTCCAAATCATGCATAGTTATGAATGAAGCATTTTAGCAAGTAATCATCAAGGAATAACAAAAGGTCAATTCCCATTGTCACCTAATAAAGAAAGAGATTGAGTTTTAACAGCTATATTCTCAGTATGTACACACCAAAGAAACCCAGGGCTGAGACTGAAAGCAGGACAAAGACTGGTGGGGCACTTTGTGAAAATGATCCTCGGATATGTCCATCATCAAGTGTGCATTTGGAGTGCTTTCTTTCTTACCACATTAAGGCACCAACGTCATCACCAAAGACAAATATCACTTATATAAAAATATTTCTATTGTTCCTTCATAATTATAAGTAATAATTAGCCAATCCACAAATTTTTGCAAGTATAGAAATTACAAAGAAAAAAATTAAAACTTCTTGCAGTCCAAGGGACTCTCAAGAGTCTTCTCCAACACCACAGTTCAATAGCATCAATTTTTTGGCACTTAGCTTTCTTCACAGTCAAACTCTCACATCCATACATGACTGCTGGAAAAACTACAGCCTTGACTAGACAGACCTTTGTTGGCAAAGTAACGTCTCTGCTTTTTCATATGCTATCTAGGTTGGTCAGTATACTCGTATATAAATCTTTGCTTTCTTAGGATAAGTTCCTGATTGTGAAATTGCTAAATTAAGGGAAGACAATTATTTTGAGTCTCTTATCCCAAATTATCAAAGTACTCTACCGAAGTGGGGTGTTAGTCGCTCAGTCGTGTCCAACTCTTTGTGACCCCATGGACTATATAGCCTGCCTGACTCCTCTGTCTGTGCAATTCTCCAGGCAAGAATACTGGAGTGGGTTGCCATTTCCCTCTCCAGGGGATCTTCTGGACCCAGGTACTGAACCTGGGTCTCCTGCATTGCAGGCAGATTTTTTGCTGTCTAAGCCACCTGGGGAAGAGCAGACCAATTTACAGTCCCAGCAGCTGAGTAAAGAGTCTATTTCCTGAACACATAGAAATGACCATTGTATTTATCGTTGACAATTTAAAACACATGAGGTTGTACATTGCTGTTAGTTTTATATGCATTTCCTTAACAATCACCACAGTTGAACGCATTGATGTCTATTGATTAAGTGTTTCCTTCTAGTGATAAAGCCAAAAGATTTTTACCTGAAATCCCCTGGGCATTTTCCTTCTCATCTCAAGAACAGATGAAAGGAAAGAATAGAGTACTTGAATCCTGTAATCGGTTTGCTTCCTCTCCTTGGTAACCCTTTCATTCATAATACCAGTTTCATTCATGATATCTCCTTAACTAACCAGGAAGTGAGATATTTACTTACAAGTGCTGACTAAAGTGAATCATTGAAGTGTGTGAACATTATAAATAGATTCTTGTGGGTACTAAGAAAGATGTTTATAAATTTCAAAATATAAGAGAAACCTAAGTAAGGCAGCTGTGAAAAGAGGTCTGCATATTCCTATCAGTGTGACTGGTATGATCAACAATGAATTTCAGAATCTAATGTCAACTTTATAATTCAAATTACATATTTTATTATTTTGTGTCTGGCTATTGGCAACAATTTAAATAAGGAGAAGAAAACAGCAAATACTTATCAATACCACATACACAGAACACTAATTTAGATTCTAGATTTTTAAAAAAAGAAGAAATTGATAGTGCTTTAACAGAATTATGGAGGGCAAGTAGATTTCAACTACAATGAAGTGTTAGAAGTAGTGAGATTATATTTTTGAAAAATCATATGAGTCATTGTGAGGCCTTGAGAAGTGAACTCTTCAACCAACTAAGAGTTGCAATCTTCTCCTTGGACAAGGGAGAGAAGGGAGCAGAAGAGACCTGCTCAGAAGAGAGTAATGGGTTGATCTTCATCAGAAGAACTGACTGGCCTCCTGACTAAAATCAGAAGCCTTTTTATTCTCTTTAGGTTGTGGTCTTTCAACACAGAAGGAAGGTGGGTGGTCTTCACCACTTTTGCTTTTGGTCTGACTGCAATGAATGAAGAAGACGTCGATGGTTGGAATAGAGAAAGGGTACAAGATGGGGAACTGATGTTGAAGCTGAAACTCCAATACTTTGGCCACCTGATGCAAAGAGCTGACTCATTTGAAAAGACCTTGATGCTGGGAAAGATTTGGGGTGGGAGGAGAAGGGGATGACAGAGGATGAGATGGTTGGATGGCATCACTGACTCAACGGACATGTGTTTAGGAAACTCTGGGAGTTGGTGAAGGACAGAGGGGCCTGGCGTGCTGCGGTTCATAGGGTCTCAAAGAGTCGGACATGACTGAGTGACTGAACTGAACTGAACTGAAAAGATGGGGGACAGAAGTAATACTCATAAATATCTATAAAATGTCTGTTAATATGACTGAAAGGGGATTCCCCAAGATAAAAGCCATGGGCGATTTCCACAGTGGAATCCAGCAGAGCTGTCAAGAGACAACACTCTTGGCAGCTGGGAGAATGGATACTTCAGTCCTGAAAGGAGATCCTGAGCATTGACCCCAGTTCCATTTTAGCTGGTTAGGGCCTTCAACTCAAGTATAACTGCAATGGATGAGAAAGGCACAGAAAAAACTAAATTGAGATTGCTTTTCTGCTACTATGGCAGGATGAAGACTCCAGAGAGAATAATATTGATAACCATTTTATTGATAACAAATATTGTATAATATTGATAACCACCTTAACACCCTTAAATGTGGCAAAATACAAAAACAAAAGTACAAAATTCATTGACATTTTAAAATTTTCTTTTTTAAATTGGGATATAGTTGCTTTACCCTGTTGTTAGTGTCTGCAGTACGGCAAAGTAAATCAGCTCTATATATACATATGTCCCCTCCCTCCGGGAACTCCCTCCCACTCCCCACCTCACCCTTCTAGGTCATCACGGAGTCCACCATCTACTTGTTTTACACATAGCAGTGCATACTATATGTCAATCCTACTCTCCCAAACCACTCCAACTCTCTCCCCACCTTCCCTGTGTCCACAAGACCACCATCACAAAAATACGCAAACAATAAATGCTGGAGAGGGTGTGGAGAAAACGGAACCCTCTTGCACTGTTGGTGGAAAAGTAGACTGATACAGCCACTATGGAGAAGTATTGAGGTTCCTCAAAAAAGTAATAATAAAACTACCATATGACTACATATGATAATCCCACTACTGGGCATATACACAGACAAAACCATAATTCACAATGACATGCACCCCAATGTTCAGTGCAGCTATTTACAATAGCCAGAACACAGAAGCAACCTAAATGTCCAAAATTCATTCACATTTATCAAGACCCTACTCATTTATTCAACACAGCTACTGAATACCTGCCTCCTGGGTCCAAGCTACCTGTAGCCCAAAATACAGAGATGAGTAACGTACAAAGCCTGACCTCATAGATGTTATTCTTACAAGGCTGAATTGGCAATGAGGAAAGATTGGATTACCTGATTCTCTAGAATGGAATATCTAGTTGGAACCATCTCATTGGACTATCCAGTCTGAATGATAGCAAGCCTGAGGTTGACCTATATGACAACTATGTTGGATCGCTTTTCACCATTATAGCCTGGCCCAGGAATATCAGACTGTCTGGGTAGAAATCTGAATTTCCTCACTCAGTACTTAGGATAAGTTATTCAATCTTTCTGAGCCAATTTCTACATTTATCAACTGGAAATTTTTATAGCACCTAAATCAGGGGGTCATTGTAAGGATGAAAATTGGAACATTCATACAAATTACTAAGCACTGTGCCTGGAATGTAGCAATCATGAAATTAATATCAAACTTCATACATCTATTTCACCATCACAGAGTTAAAATATAGTTTGTTTTATTAAAATTCAACATGCACAGTTTTCTACTGTATAAAGCATACGAAGTAAGGTGCATCTGACATACTCTTAGACTGGGATGCAATCATGCAGAAATATGAGACAGGGTTAGTTTCGATATTGCCAGGTCTGCCATTTGTGAAAAATTATTACTGTGATTTACAAATCAAATCCTGAATTAATAAGATAGAATATTTGCTCTGCTACCCACTGATCTAAATTTCATGCCATTGTAGTAGTTGGACAATCCAGAAGTCAATAATCAAGACTATGGGATGACTCCTTCAATATTTGTTTTTGCCTTTAGAATAAGGCCTAACTGCCAACTCATTCCATTATATATGTATCTGCATGGGCTAGCAAAATTCTCCAACTAGAATGACTACTCTCAGTATGTTTTTCCGACTGTGCCAGAAATTCAAGTTATATTGAAAATGAAATCTTAATGAAGAAAAAGGTACTTGCCTTCACTCATCCATAAGAGAAAAACTCCCTGCTATATTCTCCAGGAGCTCTTGGCCCGAGAGCAATAATGTACCGCCTAGGCTAGGTTTCCTGCTTCTTTTGATATCACTGTGATAAGCTTATCAGGGGGGAAAAAAAGCAAAGCAGAAGCAGAGCATCAGCATTTCACATTAATGTGATATTCTTGCTACCTGCAAGACCAAGTGGGGATGTGAGAGTTATAGTCACCCTCCCAGTTCCCCGGAGGATGACAGAATGCCAATAGGGTAACACACGCATCTTGCAGGCACTAGCTCACTGCGGCAGATGCTTAGCACCTGGCTGCTCTGCGCTGGCGGGAGGACTCACCATAGTCTGTGCTGCAAAATCACAGGAAGAGCTGTTTATAAACCTGTGAAAGGAGGAAGCTTCATTCAAAGTAAAAGGCTTTAGAGGAAATCCAGCTGCCTAGCACATAATCTGTTTCCCCTGCCTTCATCCTCCAGGGTACTCTGCAGTAAGTAATGAAAAAATGACCATTACATAGGGTGAAAACAGTATAGAGAGAGAGAAAGAAAGAGAGAGAAAGAAGGAGGGGAAAAGAGAAGAGGGGAGGGAGAGGTCTAAGAAGGCAAGGGAAGATAGCCAGTTTACCAGCAGCTTCATTTGGGGGCTGGTAGGTACACTTCTTTCTAACCTGCTAAATATCTAGACTTGATGTGAAAGTGATCGGATGAATATCTTTAACCCTATTTCCTTTGCAGTCCTTAGGCACTCTGCAGGTAATTTCAGTGCTTAATAAAACATGCCAATAAGACAAAAGAAAGATCTGTGTTAGATTTTCTAAGAAGCTTTAAGTCAAACCTGTATTGCAAATTCAGACACATAATACAGAACTCAATCACTGTCCCAATCTACAGTCATCGCATAGCTTGTTCATTTCATGCAATTTACCAAGATGACTAAGATCTGACATATAACAGTGTAACTCTTCAGCACACAGAAAATCTAGTGAAACCACTGGGGAAATGATTCTTAATAGTAGTGCTTAGCTATAAATCTTTCCATGGCTGGTCACAAATTTAACCTTTGGCTAAACTCCGGTCTCAGCCTTTCTGTTGCTTTGCGTTACAAGGCTTACGATGCTTATGAATTATAACCAAAATGATCATGGTTTTAAATTAAACTATATTCACACATGCATACCCACACATACATATAATTCGACACAAACATCAGCAATTAGATTTTATTCCTAGAAACCTGATACCTGATAGAGTAAAATGTGAGATAAAAAGAAAAAAGAGAGGGAGAGATGAGAGAGAAATAACAAAGAATCTCTGCTAGCATTTGGTGTTTAAATGTTTTCTCCCCATCCCTCTTTTCTTAATTGTTAAGGATATTTTTTGGAATGCTTTGGCAGGACTCCAAAGATTATCGACACCATATTTCAGCATCACACATAGAATTGATAATCTCCATTCTAAGCTGAGTACCAGTCTGAACCTTAAGAAATACCTTATCCTTGCTCCCTCCCCCTGTTCCAGAAACTCCTAATGTGATGTAGTTGCAAGTTTGAAAGAATCTAATGCAATGCTGCACTGCTTTTCTCCTTTTAAATTCCACCCTAAGAGTCACCTCTAAGCCCACTGGTTTTTACCTACCTCAGCTTCCTTCACATAGTTTAATCCCAACCTACAATATTGAACATTCCTGACTCCTACATTCCACTCATCCCCTAATCCTTTAAATCTCTCCCCCACAGTCCTTTGACACATTCCTAGGATTTATCGATCTCTTGTAATTCAGGATTAGTTTGCATATTTACCTTGGGTCACTCTGGGATACACAAAACTATCCTGTTACTAAGCAAGTTTGCACACCCTGAAGAAGTCAAAGGTAAGTGACATATACATTCAGATACTGACACTGTTAAGTACTCTAAATGCTGAATATAAGGAGCCAGACTTAGCAAATAAAAGTGAGGAGTATCCAATAAAATTTGCATTTCAGACAGCCAATATATTTTGTTTAAGTATGTCCTTTGCAATATCTGGGACATACTTATATAATAATGTATTTATTATTTATATGACATTCATATTTATTTGAACATCCTATCTTTTATCTGCCATCCTCTGCTGAATCTGGACACAGTGAGGAGGAAATCAAAGTTAAATGAATAACATTCCAGAAACAGACCTCAACAAAAAGACAGAAGACCCATGCCCAGCCTCAGAGTTTAGGAGAGGAGAGCATGGAGCAGGACAGACATGAGAAGGCATACAGCTGCCTTTCCACTATCCGATGTCATGTCCAACATCCTTAACCAATCAAGACACCCCTTCTGGCTTCAACACAACCCTCAGACATCTATTACAAATCAGTCAGACTTCCCTCCTGAGATGAAACCTTTCAGCAATCCCTGGTCTAGACAAGGTTAAGTATACAGTATGTGCAATTACTCAGGTTTAGCTCCCAAGTACATCTCAGTGGGTTCTCCTGTACTCTATGAAAAACAGACAATAAAATAAAAAGAACAACAACAAAAATGCCCTTAAGAAAAATACAAAATTCCAGAGCTGGCGCTAAATTTTTTTGCTAATGAATGATTACCAGGTGGTAGTTCAGAAGATATGGATTATAATCCACATTTTACCTCACTGATAATGCACATTCTTTCTTTGGTTTTTACAAGTTAAAAGATACCTAATTCATATACTGTTACTGCATACATTCAAAGATTACACATTGGCCACCTACTAAATGAAATAAAGTTATAAAAATGATGTATTTATAAAATTAAACTCTTGCTTTAGTAGGGTTTCTTCTACTAAACTCAAAACTAGATGACTCTAAGAGGTCCTACACTGCCACGTAATGCAGACAAGGTTGTGTAATTAATTGAGCACAACTTGCAGAGTGCCTGCAGTTTTCAGGAAGCTTGCTTGGTTATCAATGTGGTCTTAACTTGGTAATGGTTTCCAAGTGCCTTGTACTTATGAATTACTCTTGGCTTGGCTTCTTCATTTACATTGGACTTTGTTGTGGCTCGTTTGGTTAACCCCAGAGTGTATAGCGATATATGCTTCCATCAACAGTTTTTGAGGGCCATAATTTTGCAATCACCAGACTTTAAGTCATGTATACATTGTGATTCAAAGACGAGTCATCTCCACCACTCTGCTAAGGCAAACCACAAAAATTTGCTTATACAGTGACACGCTCCCTCTTATTACTGTATTCCCTTCCCTCTCTAGAGTGGGAATGGATAGACTAAGTGGGCTGTGGCATCTTTTCCTCTGCCAATCTGCACTACAATCAAAAATAGTTTGAGAAATACTCTTTTAGAACAATGACTCTCAACTGTAATCAGGTGGTATTAAATATCAGAACATGGAATGATATCATGTGGTCAGATATTTTTCATATCAAGAAAAATATCCCAGCAAGAAGCAATAATTTTAGGATACATAAAATTTCAACCAAAAACATATCACTAATGTTTTAAGTTATTAAATTAAACATGACCCTAATTTTTTTCCTACAAATATTTGTCTCCTCTGCCTTTATTCAGAGCACAAAACAAATATGTCACAAACTATTAGTGAATTGTGAAATCAAGGGAGTAGGTGTTGAGTAGGTTTAGTGGGAGATGATTTTTTTCTGTTTTTTGGTTTTTTTTTTTTTTTTTTTTTTTTTGGTTGGTTATTTGTTTTTTGGATAACATAGCAGAAAATAGACCAGAATTTACCTCCTGAAAATTGTTTCTTTGGCTGCATGTGCGCACGGGTACACATTTTCTAGGCCACAATATAAAATAAATTTCTGGCTGTGTGAGAAGGTCTTGGTTTAAAAATTTGAAAAACATTTCTCTATACTAGTACTTCTCAAATTTCATGGCATAAAAATTACCTGGAAATCTTGTTAAAATGCAATTTCTGATTTGGTAGGTTCTGGTTAGGGCATTACATTTTGCATTTCCATAAATTCAAAATTATTTTCATACTGCAGATGTACAGGATCAGTTTGGGTCATGGCAGCCTAGAGTTGACAGCCACAATACACATGCAGAGGAAGACCAGTCCTCCACAGGAATGGTGAATGAGGTTTATATCCCTGTATATCCCACTCAGGTTGTCCAAGTAGCCTGAGGAGCCTGCAGCCG
This sequence comes from Dama dama, assembly GCF_033118175.1. Taxonomy (NCBI): domain Eukaryota; kingdom Metazoa; phylum Chordata; class Mammalia; order Artiodactyla; family Cervidae; genus Dama; species Dama dama. The sequence goes on along the minus strand of NC_083688.1, from coordinate 20,695,025 downwards.
CAAACCCTGGCTAAGTATATTCTGTCCTCCATGTCTGATGGTTCTACATCCCGCATTCAGTGGACCCATCATATTTGGTTGAATTCCCAGATGCAGAACCCACAGATAGGAAGAGTCAGTTTACTGATGCATTTTACATAAAGGATTTGAGCATTCCTAGATTTTCATATCTATTGCAGGTAAGAAGGGGGCTGGCAAACCCCTCAGGATCAGGGATGATTGCAGTTCTTTCTACCAGAGGTTGAGCCTTCTCTGCTGTCTACTTTTCTTCCCTCTCCCTCCTCACATGTGTTATCAAAAAGTTGGGAAAGATTACTGATCATAAGTCACTGACATCAAACAGGCCAAATTAGGTATAGGATTCAGAGATGCACTGTTGGTGAGAACTCGAGTAAAATCACTCTAATAGCTATTTCCACCCTGCTATTCACAAAATTTATTTATAACATAAATCTGTGTCTTGTTCCTTTTTGAGAGTCTTCAGTTCCTTCTCCAGTTTTGTAGACTTAGGACATGCTCTGCTTCCCTCCAGTCCTGTTCTCCTCCACTGCCGTTCCCAGAACCCAACTTGCCTTTTCAGTATATCTATTTGTTCACCCACTTTCCAGTGTGAAGTCTTTCTCCATCTGGTTAACTACTATTCATCTTCTAAATGCCCATCTTAGAACTTCATTCTATTGATATAATTCCACGGGAGATATCACCACCATCTGGGTGCCATCTTGGAAATTCTAAACCTAGAATTATACAACTTTCCTGGGTGCTCCTATAATATCTCTACCTCTTATTATGTCCCGTAAGTAATTGTCTATCTCCCTTCTCCAGATTGGGTACAGATGACAGGAAGGGGCTTGCTTTAATTGTCCCACAACTTTAGCACATGTCCTGGTGTGCAAAAACAGGATGGAATATTGAGTAGGGAATTTAACAAAAGAGTCAGCAGTCTAAATCATTCAGGGAATCAAAAACCTATTGACCACCACGGAGCTCCCGTAAAGCATAATGCAAAAGTTCAGAACCCTAGCTTTCATTTTTGCCTTGTTCTATTGGAGCTGACATTGCCAGAAATATCCTTTGGATAAGTTTCTTCCCTAAATAAATGAATCTAGATAATGGAAACTTTCATTTTGTTGTTAGCCTTTCAAAAACACAGGGTGAGGTTTACAGGTTTCTTTCCTTTCATGTGTGTACCTTGATATTTTTGAGGTGGGGTGTTCTGATTCATGGAGAGGTGTGAATAGAAATGACCTCACCATGGGTGGGGTCAGTCTTAATTCTAAGACATCCCATAGAGCCTGCCTTGAACCATTCCCTTATTCTCCTGCCAGGCAAAATGTCCTTTGCTCTTCCTCTCCTCTCTAAAAGTAAAAGAAGAGAAAAATAGCAAAAAGCTCCCTTTTATCAAAAACTGCAATAACTGTGGGGCACCGGGCTGATTATGATGATGTTTATGAAACTTTCTCAATCTACACCTTCCACAGACGTAGAAAATTATTTCACATTCATCTGAAAATAATGAAAGGCATCCAGATAAGTTTCTTAGCATGACAGACAAGTCACTCCTAAAGTGAATTTTTGTGTCTTGTTTTTAGGCAGAGATGATTTTTCTGGAAATTAATAGGTTGAATATTTGTATTGTTCTTTCCTCAAAGTATTTAGAGATCACTAAATGCTGAGTAAATATTGTGAAGTGACCCTTCATTCAAGTAACTGATTTATTTTGTGACATACCACCTGAAATCTACCTTCCAATAAAAGATGGGGGATGAATACACTTTCTTTTTGCCTACTAACAAACCTCCATTTTTTCTCTTGAATTCTTCTGAGTTTACCAACTCTAAAATATTTTGCCTTAGGATAAGATTAGTTGCCAAGTAGATACTCATCGATTTTAAGTCAAAGCTATATTTAGTTAAGTGGTGAAAATCCTATCAATCAGTTACCATTCTTATTCTATAAATACATATGAGAGAGAATTTGACTTTGTCAAATTCTCAGTAATCATAGAATAGGATTTGTCCTAAATGCCAAAAATGGCTTCAGAAAGATTCGTCAAACACCCACTAAATCCCTGTTGAGTACTACTGAGTTCTTAATTTCACAACAAAAAGAGTTAGGAGGAATAAAAAATTGCATAGAAAGAAAAAAGCTTACAAAAAAAATCAGAAACTTGTCAAGTTGTACAATTAAGACATAGCAGGAATAGCACACATTGGAAGGACACAGTTTTGTAGTAGCTGGTTTTGCAGAATAAAACTCTAAGAACAGGTTTATTTATTATCAGGTTTGTGGCTGTTGCCATCCTTTCTAAAGTAATGTTTCCATGTATATGGAAACAAGTAGCTTCCTGTATTAAAACTGCATTTTTTCCCACAGCCCAGAAGTTTCATTGCTTATATATGAATGTGAATTAATATAGCCCAGAATTGTTATTAATACTTGATTTACATATCTACTCTGCCAAACTATGTAGCCCTATTCTTTCTAAACTCAGTTGCATATTTGTCCTTATATCACTTGGGAGAAATTCAAAAGGAACTTGGGACTTTCGCCAAATTCTCTAAATTCTTAAATTCAAACATTTTGAGCAGGATGATGCAGGAAATCCAGAGGGCATCCTCTGAGCAGGAAAATACCTCATAATCAAAGGCAGGTAATAAGGCAAGCCCTCATTTCAGACACTTTTACTGGGCTGTGAGCAAGGTGGCATGCAGGATTGTTACAGAAAATTCCTTCACAAAGCAACCTGAGAGGACTTTGAATATCAGTTTCCATCACATGGCTCGGTAGGGACGTTAGCTTGTCAAGAGAGTAGAACTAAGATGACCTTCTACCAAGGGACCTAGGTCAGTGCTAGTCAAAGTTTGTTCAGGCACTAATGCTGGCCTTTCAACTACTATTACCTGTCCATAGTGACAGTAGTATAGAAATTAAAAGAAAGTATTTTAAAACTCTCTCGCTGTGTTTCCTCTGATGTATAAATCCCAGCATTATCTTACTCAATCTGTCTCCCAGAGTAATGGAAATCAAAACAAAAATAAACAAATGGGACTTAATTAAACTCAAAAGCTTTTCCACAGCAAAGGAAGCCATAAACAAAACAAAAAGACAACCCACAGAATGGGAGAAAATATTTGTGGATGATGCAACCAACAAGGGATTAGTCTCTAAAGTTTACAAACAGCTCATGCAGCTTAATATCATCAAAACAAATAACCCAATCAAAAAATGGGCAGAAGACCAAAGTAGAGACCTCTGCAAAGAAGACATACAGATAGCCTAGAGGCACATGAAAAGATATTCAACATCTAATTATTAGGGAAATACAAATCAAAACTACAATGAGATATCATCTCACACCAATCAGAATAGGTCTTATCAAAAAAGTCCACAAGCAATAAATGGTAGAGAGAGTGTGGAGAGAAGGGAGCCTTTTTACATTGTTGGTGGGAATGTAAATTGGGGAAGCCACTATGGAGAACAGTATGGAGGTTCCTTAAGAAACAAAAACTGGAGCTACCATATGATCCCACAATCCCACTCCTGGAAGTATATCCAGCGAAAAACATGATCCAAAAGAATATGTGCTCCCCAATGTCCATTGCAGTGCTATTTACAGTAGCCAAGACATGGAGACAGTCTAAATATTCATCACAGAAAAATGGATAAAGAAGATGTGGTGTATATATGTATATAATGGAATATTACTCAACCATTAAAAAGAAAGAGAGAATTCCATCTGCAACAACAAGGACTGACCTAGAGACTGTCATACTGAGTGAAGTAAGTCAGGCAGAGAAAGAGAAAGATCGTATGGTATTGCTTATATACAGAACCTTAAAAAAAAAGTGATACAAATGAACTCATTTACAAAACAGAGAATGAACTTATGGTTACTACGGGAATAGGTGGGGGCAGGAGCGGGGCAAGGATAGTTAAGGAGGGCTTGTCTGCAGGCTCACACAGTAAAGAATCTGCCTACAATGGAAGAGACCAGGGTTCGATCCCTGGGTGGGGAAGACTCCCTGCAGGAGGAAATGGCAACCCACTCCAGTATTCTTACCTGGAGAATCCCATGGACAGAGGAGCCTGGCAGGCTATAGCCCATGGGGTCACAAAGAGTTGGACATGACTAAGTGACTAACACTTACTTTGGGATTGGCATGTTACACACTGCTATATGTAAAATGGATAACCGACAGGGACCTACTGTACAGCACAGGGAACTCTGCTCAATAATCTGTAACAACCTGATTGAGAAAGTGTTTGAGAAATAATAGACACATGTGTATGTACAACTGAATCACTTTGCTGGATACCTGAAATTAACACAGTATGGCCAATAATCAACTGTGCTCTGCTCAGGTGCTTCAGCCATGCCCGACTCTGCGACTCTACGGACTGTAACCGGCCAGGCTCCTCCGTCCACGGGACTCTTCAGTCAAGAGTGCTGGAGTGGCTTGATACGCCTTCCTCCAGGGGATCTTCCCGACCCAGGATGGAACCCGCGTCTCCTGCATCACAGGCAGAATCTCTATCGCTGAGCTACCAGGAAAGCCCTAATCAACTGTAGTTCAATTTAGTCGCTCAGTTGTGTCCGACTCTTTGCAACCCCATGAGCTGCAGCACGCCAGGCCTCCCTGTCCATCACCAACTCCCGGAGTCCACCCAAACCCGTGTCCATTGAGTTGGTGATGCCATTCAACCATCTCATCCTCTGTCTTCCCCTTCTCCTCCTGCCCTCAATCTTTCCCAGCATCGGGGCCTTTTCCAATGAGTCAGCTCTTCGCATTAGGTGGCCAAAGTATTGGAGTTTCAGCTTCAACATCAGTCCTTCCAATGAACACCCAGGACTAACTAATCTCCTTTAGGAAGGACTGGTTGGATCTCCTTGCGGTCCACGGGACTCTCAAGAGTCTTCTCCAACAGTTCAAAAGCATCAATTCTTCAGTGCTCAGCTTTCTTCACAGTCCAACTCTCACATCCATACATGACCACTGGAAAAACCATAGCCTTGACTAGATAGACCTTTGTTGGCAAAGTAATGCCTCTGCTTTTCAATATGCTGTCTAGGTTGGTCATAACTTTCCTTCCAAGGAGTAAGCGTCTTTTAATTTCATGGCTGCTGTCACCATCTGCAGTGATTTTGGAGCCCAGAAAAGTAAAGTCAGCCACTGTTTCCCCATCTATTTGCCATGAAGTGACAGGACTGGATGCCATGATCTTAGTTTTCTGAATGTTGAACTTTAAGCCAACTTTTTCACTCTCTTCTTTCACTTTCATCAATACACTCCTTAGTTCTTCTTCACTTTCTGCCATAAGGGTAGTGTCATCTGCATATCTGAGATTATTAATATTTCTCCTGGCAATCTTGATCCCAGCCTGTGCTTCCTCCAACCCAGTGTTTCTTATGATGTACTCTGCATATAAGTTAAATAAGCAGGGTGACAATATACAGCCTTGACATACTCCTTTTCCTATTTGGAACCAGTCTGTTGTTCCATGTCCAGTTCTAACTGTTGCTTCCTGACCTGCATACAGGTTTCTCAAGAGGCAGGTCAGGTAGTCTGGTATTCTCATCTCTTTCAGAATTTTCCACAGTTTATTGTGATCCACACAGTTAAAGGCTTTGGCATAATCAATAAAGCAGAAATAGTCCAATATAAAATAAAAAGGTTAAAAAATAAAAAAAAATTTTGACTGAACTTAAATAAATAAATAAAAAGTTTCTAGTGAATCGCTTTTCCTGATCAGATTTGTGTATTTTTTCTTTATTTGGAAATAAAAACTAAAACCTGGTCTTTCACATTAGATGCAGTTTGAGAAATGTTCCCTGAGGCACTTGTAGATTGCAGCCATCCAGGGTGTCACTGGGGATGGGCATGTGTCTGGAAAAGAGCTACTCAGACACAGAATAGACGGTTGTTGCATATGGAGTCCCCATTGTTTGAAGTCTTCCCAAAGCAGGTCACCCACCAGGAAGGATGTTGCCACCACTGCTGCCCAGTAAGCATCAAAAGAATGTCAGAGACTTCTTACATTTCATCTTCATTTAAAAAAGAGAGAGAGAAAATAATCATTCTTACTAGGAAGTGATATTAGACTGCCCCTCCCTGCCCACCACTGCAAATTAGACAGGGTCTCAAGACAATTTGAAGAACAAAAAGCTCTAAACTGATATCTGGCCCTCAAAGTTTCTGCTGGAGAGAGTGGCTTGGTAAAAGATGCTTCATTCTGCAGAATTATAAATAAGATCAAGAACACAATGGGTGGGAGTATGTGCTATTTCAGCAAAAAGTTAGGTAAACTTAGACTATTTAAAGAATTTTCACAGATAATCATCTTAGGTAGTGGATCTGGAGACTGTTGTTAAAGAGTTACTGCTTAAAGATGTTTCTTCAAAGTCCTATTCCCCTCTTAGAATAAGGAGAAAGTCACAAAATAGAATATGTATGAGCTGGAAGAATTCAAACCCTGGAAGACTATGTCAGCAGGGTCTATGACTGGCAACAGTGAGTCTGCTTGCTGATAGCCAAGCCATTTTCAATGCTATAAGACATTGTCAGAGAAAGCTAAGAAGGATTTCCATTTGGCCTCATAGAACATTTTTTTTCCATTTAGAATGACTCTCCAGATGACTTTAAGCATATCTTAAATTCCATCTTATATCGATTAAAATACATCTTATACCAATTTATTTTGATTTTCAGAAATAATCGGTGCAGCTCAAAGATGAGTATTAAGCTTGAGGTTCTCCATGATATCTTTGAGAATCTGAAAAGGAAAAGGATGTTAAATGTTGTGTCTGCACAGATTTATTAGTTCTAATTGCCTGGAGATATCTAGAAGTCTACTGGGCACTGACTTTCTATTTCTCAAAGTGGACTATCCAAACAGGAACTGCAGTCTAATGATTTTATTAAAGGGACACTTGAGACTTCCATGAGCATGTTGCTAGAGTCACTGAGACAAGTATTGTGTAGTCTGCAACTTCACACCCAGGTGGGACTCTGAAGATACTGTGAAACAGCCTGGATTCACCATTCCCATTGGATGCTTAGTAAGTCATGATATGAAATTTGCCAGAAATGTAATTGAAAGCTTAGGCTGTACAGTGATATATGTTCTAGCATTAGCTGTGAATTGGGGGTTGGTGGAGCTTCTCCATGAGCCAGGAAGTGAAGGACATAAAATCCTACTTTGCTTTGTCTGTAAATCTAACCAATACTGAATAGAAACAGCCACATAATGAAATGAGGGCACATTATCCAGAATGTTTAAAAAGGCATTTGTTAGCTTCATAAACTAGCCTCATCCATAAAAGCTAAAATAGCAAAGAAGTAGAAATCTACTTCCCACCAAGTGATTGGAGAGAAACTCAGAGCCCCTGATAAACAGTGTGAAATAATTTTTATCAGCTGAGAAACTGTTAGGTAAACAAGAGATGTCTAGCTTTAATGATGGGTCAATAATTTGAGCATCAGTAAAAAAAGAGAAAAAAAAATTCGCCAGCAATAGGACAATTCCTTTTATGTCAAATTCAAAAGCTCAGTGAAACACTGAGACATTGTTCAGGGACATTGATGAACAAAAAATCCCTTTTGATTAGACTACACCACTAGTACTGGAGATATCCTGGTCAAAGCAGGCCACCCTCATTATCATGTTTATCTGTAATGCAAATACATAGATTAAAACTGTATTCAAATTGCTAATGTGTTTTCTTATACTAGGAAAAAAATGATAATGGAAACAATAAACATTGTGATTTTCAGTTTTGACAGGAGATGCGTTTTTCTTCAACAAATATTTAGGGGAAAAATTATATTTTTTCTTCCTCTTCCTCCTTATCCTTCTCCTCCTCCTTCTTGTCTTCCTATTCCATCTTAGAAAGATGTCAGCCCTAGAAGCTTTCTGGATTTGGGGAGAGAGAGTCTGTTGAAAACATTACTTTAAAAAATAAAAATGATGAGTCTTGCTAACGGTTTGTCAATTTTGTTTATTTTTTCAAAAAACCAGCTTTTAGCTTTGTTGATTTTTGCTATGGTCTCTTTAGGTTTTTTTGCATTTATTTCTGCCCTAATTTTTAAGATTTCTTTCCTTCTACTAACCCTGGGGTTCTTCATTTCTTCCTTCTCTAGTTGCTTTAGGTGTACAGTTAGGTTATTTATTTGACTTTTTTCTTGTTTCTTGAGGTAAGCCTGTAATGCTATGAACCTTCCCCTTAGCACTGATTTTACAGTGTCCCATAGGTTTTGAGTTGTTGTGTTTTCATTTTCATTTGTTTCTATGCATATTTTTATTTCTTTTTTTATTTCTTCTATGATTTGTTGGTTATTCAGAAGCGTGTTATTTAGCCTCCATATGTTTGAATTTTTAATATTTTCCTGTAATTGAGATCTAATCTTACTGCACTGTGGTCAGAAAAGATGACTGGAATGATTTCAATTTTTTTTTAATTTACCAAGGCTAGATTTATGGCCAAGGATGTGATCTATTCTGGAGAAGGTTCCGTGTGCACTTGAGAAAAAGGTGAAGTTGATTGTTTTGGGGTGAAATGTCCTATAGATGTCAATTAGGTCTAGCTGGTCCATTGTGTCATTTAAAGTTTGTGTTTCCTTGTTAATTTTCTGTTTTATTGATCTATCCATAGTTGTGAGTGGGGTATTAAAGTCTCCCACTATTATTGTGTTACTATTAATTTCCTCCTTCATACTCGCTAGCGTTTGCCTTACATATTGAGGTGCTCCTATGTTGGGTGCATATATATTTATAATTGTTATATCTTCTTCTTGGATTGATCCTTTGATCATTATGTAGTGTCCTTCTTTGTCTCTTTTCGCAGCCTTTATTTTAAAGTCTATTTTATCTGATATGAGTATTGCGACTCCTGCTTTCTTTTGGTCTCCATTTGCATGAAATATTTTTTTCCAGCCCTTCACTTTCAGTCTGTATGTGTCCCTTGTTTTGAGGTGGGTCTCTTGTAGACAGCATATATAGGGGTCTTGTTTTTGTATCCATTCAGTCAGTCTTTGTCTTTTGGTTGGGGCATTCAACCCATTTACATTTAAGGTAATTATTGATAAGAATGGTCTCGTTGCCATTTGCTTTGTTGTTTTGGGTTCACGTTTATACAATCTTTCTGCATTTCCTGTCTAGAGAAGATCCTTTAGCATTTGTTGAAGAGCTGGTTTGGTGGTGCTGAATTCTCTCCGCTTTTGCTTGTCTGTGAAGCTTTTGAATTCTCCTTCATATCTGAATGAGATCCTTGCTGGATACAGTAATCTAGGTTGTAGGTTATTCTCTTTCATTACCTGAAGTATGTCCTGCCATTCCCTTCTGGCCTGGAGGGTTTCTATTGATAGATCAGCTGTTATCCTTAAGGGAATCCCTTTGTGTGTTATTTGCTGTTTCTCCCTTGCTGCTTTTAATATTTGTTCTTTGTGTTTGATCTTTGTTAATTTGATTAACATGTGTCTTGGGGTGTTTCGCCTTGGGTTTATCCTGTTTGGGACTCTCTGGGTTTCTTAGACTTGGGTGGCTATTTCCTTCCCCATTTTAGGGAAGTTTTCAGCTATTATCTCCTTGAGTATTTTCTCATGGCCAGAGGAATCAGGTGGGGAGGGAGGTGGGAGGGGGGACTGGGATGGGGAATACATGTAAATCCATGGCTGATTCATGTCAATGTATGATAAAAACCACTACAATATTGTAAAGTAATTAGCCTCCAACTAATAAAAATAAATGAAAAAATTTTAAAATAATTAAAAAATAAATGAATATTCAACCTCAGTTGTGAACTGATTCCCCTCCAAAACCAAGCATGTAAAGTCTCTCTCTCGGACCACTGTTGACTAGTTACCAAGGAAATCTTTGCGGCTCCCTTCATTCCCATAACTTTATAGACAACCCTGGACAAGATTTTTCCCTTCTTTGCCTCTTGGTGCACTCTGTCCAGTAAACAAAATCTCCACCCATCAAAAAAAGGAAGAACATAGACAAATACTGTACTTAAATGATGTTTCCTTCTAGATATATTAGTAGATGATTTATAAATGTCAGAGAATGCCTTTGATTCCAGAAAAGGCCAAGAGAGAAGGGGATGACAGAAAAGGAGTGAAGAATTAAGTTCTAAATATGCATATCAGTTTCAAAAAGCACTCTGTTTCTTAACTTGAATAAGTTCATTTAAACTCCCTGCCTGTGTTTTACCACCCAGACTGGAGGGACTAATTCAAAACAGAAATAATCTGAGAACCCCACTGAGGTTAGTGTTTCTAAAATGCTTCACACTGTAAAAAAGGGGAGTCGAGGTGACAAACGCTATTACTGTCCACTCCTGCCATGTTTCAAATTGACCTCTAACTTTGGATAAAATGGAGTGTGAAACCAGCTTTAAGATATAGCTAATGCCAAACTGGCTGCAGGGGAAAATAGAGAAAGTAAGGCTGGATGAGTTAAGCTCTAGCATATCACAATTTCACAGTCGAACCAAAAGTAGTACAAACTCAAATTGTAGGGTGTAGAGAGCCTCAGCTTTGAAGTCAGTCTCCTGGGTAGTGGAAAGAGGAGCTTGTTTACATCTGCGAGTTAACTCTTAGATGGCTCAGGGGCAAAAGAATCCACCTGCAATGCAGGAGACGCTGGAGCCCCAGTTTCGACCCTTGGGTCAGGAAGTTCCCCTGGGTTGGGTAGATCTCCTGGAGGAAGCAATAGCAACCCACTCCAGTATTCTTGCCTGGGAGATCTCATGGATAGAAGAACCTAGCAGGCTATGGTTGATAGGGTTGCAAAGAGTCAGATGTGGCTGAGCACACACACAGGACAAGATCAGGCAACAGTACTCCAGCTACTGATGTTTAGTTGCTCAGTCATGTCTGACTCTTGTGACCCCATGGACTATAGCCTGCCAGGGCTCCTGTGTCCATGAAATTCTCCAGGCAAGAATACTGGAGTGGGTTGCCATTTCCTTTTCCAGGGAATATTCCCTATCCGGTTATCAAAGTCTTGCCTCCTGCATTGCAGGTGGATTCTTATCCACTGACCCACCAGGGAAGACCTCCAGCTACTGCTGAAGGTGTGCCTCTCCAATTAACGAGTTCAACTAACCATAAAAATAATGATATGATAGAATTGCAGCTCACAACGACCCCAACGATGTATCCTGAGATGTGCTAAGTGTTTGATATGCACCACCTCACATTCATCTCCACACTGCACAGTAAGAGAGGGTGTATTTTTATTCCTATTTTACAACAGATGATATAGAGATGCTAAATACAGGGCTTGGGGTCACTTGGAAGGTAATTAGGGAATGCAGGGACCAAACTCTTGCCACCCAACCCCATGGAACAAAAACCATGACAAAATATCTATTCTGGGGCAAAAAAGGCTTGGTTGGCAACCAGCAGATGCTCAGTCCAGATACAATGCTTCTTTTAAAATTTGTCTGGCTCTCTGAAATCATTGACCTTTCAACATTCTATGACTTCCAAAGCTGTAGCGTAAAGAGCTGTTTTTTGTTTTTGTTTTTGTAGAAACATACAGGTTGCAGATGAATCTGTAGCACCCATTGCATCATCTCTGCAAACTTCTCACTTAAGTCTACCATACTCTCAGCCATACTTTCATATTGTTAAGGATTTCTTTAAGACTGTTATCACATCTGATGCCCCCCCCCACCACCACCACCACCCCCCCCCCCCCCCGCCCCAGGCTGTATTTCCACTGTTTTCCTTCATTTTTATTCTTGTCTTTCAGGTTAAAGAAGAAGGAGGCATTTTTGTTTTGTTTTGTTTTCCCCAGAGAAGAAAGACTGGCTTCTGAACAACTTTGGTCAGTGAGACACAGCATCTCTCATTCTGCCCTGGTAGACACAGGACTTAGTAGCCTCCCTCTGTGTCCCCAAACTGCCCCAAATACTGTTGACAGCTTTAAAAAGATTCCAAACAAACATAACACTCCTCCTAAGCTTCTTTTGTTTCTTTTTGGCTTTTGGCTGCTTTTTTCTGCCTCTCCATATCCTACATTTCATTTCCAAAAGATCCTGGAGAAAACTGCTTCTAGGTAATTAGAAATTTGAGGAACATTTTCATCTAGAAGCCAAAAGATTTTTTTTATTAAAAAATAATAATAACCTATCAGCTTAAAGGGAGGTCTTTTTCAAAACTAACTTAATTTTTAATTTAATTTTTGGCTGTGCTCGGTCTTTGCTGCTGCACAGGTTTTTCTCTAGTTGTGGCCAGTGGGGGCTACTTTCTAATTGCAGTGCATGGCTTTCTTATTGTGGTGGCTCCTCATATAGTGAGCACAGGCTTTAGGAAAGTAGGTTTCAGTAGTTGCAGCTCCCAGGTCTAGAACCCAGGCTTGATAGTTGTGGTGCTTGGGCTTAGTTGCTCCTGGATATGTGGGATCTTCCCAGATCAGGAAACAAACCCCTGTCTCCTGCATTGGCAGGAGGATTCTTTACCACTGAGCTACCAGGGAAGCCCAAGGGAGAGTTTTTTAATACAATGACTCACAATTTCTGTGGCCAAAATCTTCTTTCCTGATCATGACAATCTCCCTATTCAGGGAATCGTATTTGAGATTTTATTCTTTATCGCAACTCTGTTCTAGCTGCTGCAGACACAAAAACATGAGAGAGTGGCTCCCTGTACTCCCAATTCCCTATGAAGTGTTGATGTGAAATTATTCATCAGGTGCTCTGTAAGAAGTTGTCTTGCTTCTCCTATTAAAGCACCCTCTTCTGCACTAATGACTCTTATTTACCACTGTCTGTTCAGTGTTAAGGGAATCAGCAAAGGAAAGACAAGAATAATAGCCCCCACCAATTAAGTGCATAATCTGAAGTGAAGTGAAAGTCACTCAGCCATGTCTGACTCTTTGCAAGCCCATGGACTATAGAGTCCACGGAATTCTCCAGGCCAGAATACTGGAGTGGGTAGCCTTTCCCTTCTCCAGGGGATCTTCCCAACCCAGAGATCGAACCCAGGTCTACTGCATTGCAGGCAGATTCTTCACCAGCTTAGCCAACCTAATCCTCAGTATTTATGAATATGTCATGTTATGTGACAAGGAAAAAATGAAGGTTGCAGATGGAATTAAGTTTGCTAATCAGCTAACCTTGAGATTATCCTGGATTATCTGGAAGAACTGGAAGTAAAAGTGCTGTTTGCTTAGTCATGTCTGATTCTTTATGATCCCATGGACTGTAGCTGCCAGGCTTCTCTGTCCATGGAATTCTCCAGGCGAGAATACTGGAGTGGATAGCCATTCCCTTCTCCAGGGAATCCTTCTGACCCAAGGATCAAACTTGGGTCTCCTGCATTGGAGGCAGAATCTTTACCCTCTGAGCCAGGTCTAGTGTAATCACAAGGGATTTTTAGAAGTGGAAAAAGAAGGCAGAAGAAAAGTCGAAGTCAGAGAAAGAGATGCAATGGTGAAAGCTGAGGTTGGGGTGATAAAATGTGAAAAGGAACCAACACTACTGATGATAAAATGTGAAAAAGGAACCAACACTATTGATGGCTTTGAAAATGGAAGAGATCCATGAAGCAAAAAATGTCCACAACCGGATAAAGCAAGGAAATAGATTTTGCCCTACAACCTCCAAAAAAGAAACACAGGCCTGCCTACCAACACCTTCATTTTCACCTAGTAAGACTCACATCAGACTTCTGGTCTACAAAATTATAACAAATTTATGTTGTCTTAAGCTACAAAACTGTGATAATTTGTTAAGCTTCCATAGAAAACTAATAATCAGGAACTTCTAAAAGATACCAAATGGTGAGTAACATTCCATTTTACAAAAATATATGTACCACAACTTCCTTATACATTCATCTGTTAATGGTCACTGGAGATGTTTCCAAACCCTAACTGTTGTAAATAGTACTGGAATGAATACTGGGGTTCAAGTGTCTTTTTGAATTATGATTTTCTCAGGGTATATGCCCAGTAGTGGGATTCCATCAACCAAGCATATATATGCAGGGCAGAAGGGGTCTTCCATGCAAAGGGAATATCCCATATTGAAAAGAAGGGCTGCAATGGTGTCTTCCCACCTGTGTAGGGTGACTAGGCCATAAATGCCCTTTTGGGTATAAGGAATGTTTTGCCATATACATATATATTCCCATATTGTTCTTTTGGTTGCTAAATCATGTCCTAATCTTTTCGGACCCCATGGACTATGGCCTGTGGCTCATCAGGCTCCTTTGCCCATGGGATTTCACAGACCAGAATACCGGAGTGGTTTGCCATATATATACATATAATGGTGAAAAGCCTAGGTTTAGAAGTCAGACCAAACTAGTTAACAAACACTGCTAACATATAATTATCCTCTTTATTCTGGGGTGTGGATTGCTTGAAAAATAAAGTTTTTCTAACCCCTTCTTTTTGTTCTCCACCTCTCAGGCATAAGAAAGGGGAGATGGAGGATTTTTTTTTTTTTCAATTCAGATTCTCACTCCTAAGCCTGGCAAGAAACAAAGAGTCCTAGCTGGAAGATGGCATTGTTTACTGCTCCTGAAATTCACTCATTGCTTTGATCAAAGGGTCAGATAATCCAAATTCTTTAAACACAGAAAAAACTCCTAATTTCCAGTCCTTATAGAAAAATATACATTAAATGCCACTTTTAGTATTGGTGAGTACTATTTCTCAAGCCCTGTGTAAAGAAAACAGATTTTCAAATATGGCATCCTCTCATTTGCCAGTTTTGCTAATGGAAAAGAAAGAGGAGGTGGAAAAAATCGTTCAAATTGGCTATGATGGAGCCCACTACTCTCTATATTCTTTCTACCTATGAAATAAAATCATTTAGAAGATATTTTTCTAAGGGAATATTGATCAATTCCACCAAACAAAAGTTCTCTTTACTTCACATTGTTAAAATCTTTTCTTCCTTAGATACACAGCAAAAGAGATAGGAATATATTTCATAAGAAAGTTAAGAAAGTAGTAGAAGGATATTCAAAGAAAAGGAGGATCCAGGAGCCACGCAAGCTGCATAAGGCCCTTTTGTACCCCAGGGGTGTCTGGGAAAGCCACATATGTATGTTGCAATGTCATTGCGTCATCGCTTCTCTGAATCTGAGGGGAGGGATTTTGCTCTACATAAATTGTGGTCACAGAAACTAACTGAGCTCACTTCTGTTACATTTGTGGCCAGGAAAAGAATTACACATAATTATGCATCTTTGTTGGCCATGCATGGAAACAAATCCTGGAAATAAAACCAACTCTTCTATCAAGTTCTCCAAGCACACATCCATCAAATTTACGAGACCTCAAGAGTGTGAATTTGGAAATTCAAGCATGATGCTTCCTCTGAAACGATTCCCCAAGGTGTGTGGGTCAACAGAAAATGGAATCCTTCACCGTGTGACTCAGAACACAGGAGAGAGAATCTGGGTAGAACATCGTGAATGAAGGACTGCCTCAGTCACCCTGTGCATCTGCAACAACTGTTCTGGCACCCGGTTATATAGCCCACAAAGACCTAATTTAATGGTGTGAATACACAACATGGTGTGTGTATCTGTGTCTGTTTTTAATGACCTCCACACAGGCTACTATTTTATCGTGGCTTCCAGCAGAGAGAGGGAAAAACAAGATTCAACTATAGAAGCTGTCTATATTTAATATTTCTGTTAGTTTTCTGTCTGCCAGTCTGGCAGATTGGCCCAGTTGGAAAAACAACATCTATGATTGCTGAAACAGTTCCTGGCTACATTTGGCACTCTTAATCACTGAATGACACAGAAATTCCTGTCTGCAAATCTAAGGCAAAAGAGGCCAGCCTTTGTATATCACCAAGACTTATCTGTTTGTCTTTATTTCAAAGTCCAGATTCTAAGGTCATTACTCAATTCAATAGCATAGCCGTTCACAGCATTTCACAAAAACAATGCAAACTCTATGCAAATCCTTGGGTTAACTGGATGTCATCAGCACCATTCCACTATAAAAACTGAATCTGTCTCATGTTCTCTGTTCTGTTTTGTTTTTCTAGGTAAGAAAAAAAAAAATCTCTTTCATTCAATCCACTCAAACTCTACTTTTAACATTAAAATAACTTTTCTATATGTTGATACACAACAAATAAGAAAAATGAAATTAACATCATGTGCTTTTGATTACTAGTTGGCCAACAAATTCCTAAATGTGGTGAAGAAAAAAAAAAATGTTTCAAAGTTCTGAACTTGAAACTGGAAGTGCCAAATATGAAACTTGGTAGCTGGGTGAGATTTGACAGCTCACTCAGCCCTCTGAGTCACTCAGTCTTACATTATTGGAAAATCAAGTGGGATTCCATGCAAGGGTGCTATTGGTAAATCACAGCTTGCTATTCAAATGTAACATATTATACTATAAACTGAAGAGAGGACACCTAATCTGTAGGAACTACTTAAATCAAAGTTGAACATTTGAACAAATCTATAATTCTTAAAAAAAAAAAAAAAAAAAAAAAAAAAAAAACCTTTATCAGTGTCTATATAGGCTCCTGTTGAGTGAAGAAACTATAATATTTGGTCCCACATCGAATTATGTCCTGAAAAATTCAGCAGGATGTGAATGGAAGTTTTGCTTCTATGCAAAAAATCCTGGCAATTAGGACATCTTTTTTTCTCAGCACATCAACATTCCATACCACAAATTACTGGCGTGGACTACCGGCAGAATCAGCTACCACACCCTAACACTTTGGCTGCCAGTAATGGGGAATCGGGCTCCCCTGGTGGTTCAGTGGTAAAGAACCCACCTGCCAAAGCAGGAGATGCCAGAGATATGAGTTCAACACATGGGTACGGAACATCCCCTGGCAACCCTCTTCAGTACTCTTGCCTGAGAAATCCCACAAACGGAGGAGCCTGGTAGGCTACAGTTCATGGGATCCCAAAGACTTAAGCAACAACAACTTTCCAATGGGGAATACACATTATCAGCAGAGATGGAGTAGCCCAGGGGACAGCATTGGTAGAAGACTGATACCATCTTGAGTAAGGTCTTGAATTGGTTTTAAGAAGAAAGCATGACCTTTGAAGTCAGACCATAGTCATTCCAGTTTTGGTTACACTGTTTCCCTTTTCCCATCTATAGAGTGGCATAATAATTACCTACAAGATAGTAGTATTGTTGACAAGCATCTTAAGATGAATTAAGAAGAGTGTGCCAATGTCCAGCACATAGAAGTGTATGTGTTAGTCCCTAAGTCCAACCAGACTCTTTGCAACTCCATGGGCTGTAACTCGCCAGGCTCCTCTGTCCATGGGATTCTCTAGGCAAGAACACTGGAGTGGGTTGCCAGTACCTTCTCCAGGGAATCTTCCCAACCCAGGGATCGAACCCAGGTCTCCCGCATTGCAGGCAGATTCCTCACCATTTGAGCCACCAGATGAGGCAAAATGATTGCCATTAATATTATCAACTGTGAGTTTATTTTTTGGAATGTCTTTATGTCCTTTACATCATAGGGAACTGGAAGGCAAAAGTAGGAAGTCAAAAGATACCTGGAGTAACAGGCAAGTTTGGCCTTGAAGTACAAAATGAAGCAGGGAAAAGGTTAACATAGTTTTGCCAAGAGAATGCACTGGTCATAGCAAACACTCTCTTCCAACAACACAAGGGATAGCTCTACACATGGGCATCACCAGATGTTCAATACTGAAATCAGATTGATTATATTCTTTGCAGCTGAAGAGGGAGAAGCTGTATGCAGTCAGCAAAAACAAGAGCAGGAGATGACTATGGCTCAGATTATTAACTGCTTATTGCAAAATTTGTACAGGACGCAGGGAGCAAGACCATCCCCAAGAAAAAGAAATGCAAAAAAGAAAAATGGCTGCCTGAGGAGGCCTTACAAATAGCTGTGAAAAGAAGAGAAGCAAAAAGCAAAGGAGAAAAGGAAAGATATAACCATTTGAATGCAGAGATCGAAAGAATAGCAAGGAGAGATAAGAAAGCCTTCCTCAGTGACCAGTGCAAAGAAATAGAGGAAAACAATAGAATGGGAAAGACTAGAGATCTCTTCAAGAAAATTAGAGATACGAAGGGAATATTTCATGCAAAGATGGGCTCAATAAAGGACAGAAACGGTATGGACCTAACAGAAGCAGAAGATATTAAGAAGAGTGGCAAAAATACACAGAAGAACTGTACAAAAATGATCTTCATGACCCAAATAACCATGATGGTGTGAACACTCACCTAGAGCCAGACATCCTGGAATGTGAAGTCAAGTGGCCTTAGGAAGCATCACTACGAACAAAGCTAGTGGAGGTGATGGAATTCAGTTGAGCTATTTCAAATCCTAAAAGATGACACTGTGAAAATGTTGCACTCAGTATGCCAGCAAATTTGGAAAACTCAGCAGTGCCCACAGGACTGTAAAAGGTCAGTTTTCATTTCAATCCCAAAGAAAGGCAATGCCAAATAAAGTTCAAACTACTGCACAATTTCATTCATCTCACACACTAGAAAAGTAATGCTCAAAATTCTCCAAGGCATGCTTCAACAGTACGTGAACTGAGAACTTCCAGTGATCAAATTGGATTTATAAAAAGCAGAGGAACCAGAGGTCATATTGCCAACATCCGTTTGGTCATCGAAAGAACAAGAGAGTTCCAGAAAAATATCTACTTCTGCTTTATTGACTACAATAAGCTGTGTGGATCCAAACAAACTGTGGAAAATTCTTAAAGAGATGGGAATGCCAGCCCACCTGACCGACCTCCTGAGAAATCAGTATGCAGATCAAGAAGCAACAATTAGAACTGGACATGGAAAAATGGACTGGTTCCAAATCAGGAAAGAAGTAGGTGAGGACTGTATATTGTCACCCTGCTTATTTAACTTATATGCAGAGTACATCACGAGAAACGCTGGACTGGATGAAGCACAAGCTGGCATCAAGATTGCCAGGAAAAATATCAATAACCTCAGATATGCAGATGAAACCACCCTTATGGCAGAAAATGAAGAGGTACTAAAGAGTCTCTTGATGAAAGTGAAAGAGTGAAAGAGCTAGCTTAAAATTTAACATTCAAAAAACTAAGATTATGAAATCTGGTTCCATCGCTTCATGACAAATAGATGAGGAAACAATGTAAACAGTAACAGACTTTATTTTCTTGGGCTCCAAAATCACTGCAGCTGGTGACTGTAGCTGTGAAATTAAAAGACGCTTGCTCCTTGTAAGAAAAGCTATGACCAACCTAAACAGCATGTTACAAAGCAGAGACATTACTTTGCCCACAAAGGTCCATCCACTCAAAGCTATGGTTTTTCCAGTAGTCATGTATGTATGTGAAATTTGGAGTATAAAGAAAGCAGAGTGCCAAAGAATTGATGCTTTTGAACTGTGGTGTCTTGAGAGTCCCTTAAACTGCAAGGAGATCAAACCAGTAAATCCTAAAGGAAATCAGTCCTGAATATTCATTGGAAGGACTGATGCTGAAGCTGAAACTCCAATACCTTGGCTACCTGATGTGAAGAACTGACTCCTTGGAAAAGTCCCTGATGCTGGGCAAGATTGAAGGCAGGAAGAGAAGGGGATGACAGGAGATGAGATAGTTGGTTGGCATCATCAACTTGATAGACATGAGTTTGAGCAAGCTCTGGGAGTTGCTGATGGACAGGGAACCCTGGCGTGCTACAGTCCATGGGGTTGCAAAGAGTTGGATACAACTGAGTGACTGAACTGACTAACTGACCGACGTATATCTAATCAATCTTCTAATCCTGTCAGACTAATCTCCAAAGTCCTCCCTCAGAGTCCGGTTCCTTCTCTTTTCCTTCCTCTGCTCTGCCGGGACCTCATCACTGCTCTTCTCCACAGCTTCGTGTTCTCTTACTTCCATCCCCACATGCACTATACTCTCACTCCTTACCCAGGTTAGACCAGTGACCCAATCCATGGGTGTCATGACCAAAGTGTCTCATTAACCTAAAAGTGTAAATTTCCTATTGCTAAATACAGTTCTCTTGGCATACTGACTCAGGTAACCTTTCAGTCTCACAGTCAGGGTCTCCCTCTGAATGGCCATTTGACACCTAAGTATACTCATTCATGGATGCTAAGTCACTTCAGTTGTGTCTGACTCTTTGCAACTCTATGGACCATAGCCTACCAGGCTCCTCTGTCTACGGGATTCTCCAGGCAAGAATACTGGAGTGGGTTGCCATGCCCTCTTCCAGGGGATCTTCCAATCCAGGAGTGAACCCACAGCTCTTATATCTCCTGCCTTGGCAGGCAGGTTCTTTACCACTAGCGCCACCTGGGAAGCCCTAAGTATACACAGAAGTATACACAGAAGTTCAATGGGAACCTCATCCCTTCCACAGACACAAGATGACAGAGAGGGTGTATGGCTGATCCAGGCAAGCAGACAGAAGCAAAGGAAATAACCAACAGACAGAAGCAAAGGAAATAACCAATAACCAACAGACAGAAGCAAAGGAAATAATCAATAACCAAATATACACAAACACACACACACACTCTCAAAAAAAAGAAAACTAGGTCACTTTGCTGTATAACTGAAATAAGCACAACACTATAAATCAACTATGTCACAAATAATTTTTAATTAAAAAAACAAAAACTGGGAGGTGGGAGCGGGGATCAGGATGGGGAATACGTGTAAATCCATGGCTGATTCATATCAATGTATGACAAAACCCACTGAAATGTTGTGAAGTGATTGGCCTCCAACTAATTAAAAAAAAAAAAAAAAACCAAAGCAAAAAAAATAAAATAAAATAAAGACAATAGCAGCAAAAAAAAAAAAAAAAAAAAAACTAACCTAAGCTTCTTAAAACACTTCCCCTACATTGAGTAGATAAAAATGGGCCCAAGTGTGGAGAAAGGGGATTTTGTAGGATGCCTACACTGGCGAGGGTTGTTGTCATGTAGAGTCTTATCTCTACCTTTTGAGAAAGGGGTTCAAGGGTCCTACCTTCTAAATTACCCCATCAGGGAAGGACTTGCCACAGGTTCTGAGTGGGGCTTGTGGCACACTGCTCTCAGCTGTCAACCCTGTGGGGAATCCCTCAGGTGCAGAGAATAACCTTTCTCAAGATCACTGCCCTGTCAAGATGGCCCACATCCAGTGAAGGATCCAATGACAGATAAGGCCAAGCTATTTCAGCCTATCCAGTCAACTCCAAAGGACCTTTCGGTGCCAGAGCTTATTGTGCAATCAGCTGAGATTCTCCCTCTTAGCTCAACAACTCCTTCTGCCCAATCCTACATAATCTCCTTCTCTTCAACAGGTGCTGATTCCAGGGACCTTTCCCAATAAACATTTTACATATTAAACTTCACTTCAGAACCAGCTTTGAGGGAATCAATAGTGTGTTCTAGTGGTTTATTTTCAGATATAACCGCCTTCCAGGCTGCAAGTCACTTGAGCGCAGAAGTGGCTCTTTTTTGCTTTTTTGAAGTATAGTCGATTTACAATGTCATGTTAGTTTCAAATGTACAGCATAGTGATTCTTTTCCCTTATAGGTCATTGCAGAATATTGAGCAGAGTTCCCTGTGCTATTCAACAGGTCCTTGTTGATTATCTATTTTACATGTAGTAGTGTTTATATGTTAATCCCATCCTCCTAATTTATCCCTCCACTGTCTTCCCCTTTGCTAACCATATGTTTGTTTTCTATGTCAATGAGTCTATTTCTGTCTTGTAAATAAGTTCATTTATAACTTTTTTCTCAGATTCTACATAAAAGTGATATCATATGATATCTGTCTTTTTCTGTCTCATTTATTTCACTTAGTATGGTAATCTCTAGTTCGATCCATATTGCAGCAAATGGAATTATTCATCCTTTTTGATGGCTCAGTAATATTCCAGTGGGTGTGTGTGTGTGTGTGTGTGTGTGTGTGTGTGTGTGTGTGTGTGTAGTGAAAGTAAAAATATTAGTCTCTCAGTCATGTCCAACTCTTGGTGACTCCATGGGCTATAGCCTGCCAGGCTCCTCTGTCCATGGAATTCTCCAGGCAAGAATACTAGAGTGGGTAGGCATTCCCTTCTCCAGGGGATCTTCCAGACCCAGAGATCAAACCTGGGTCTCCTGCATTGCAGGTGGATTCTTTACTGTCTGAGCTACCAGGGAAGCCCATATATATGCATATGTATATGTGTATATATGTATACATATATATATATATATATACACACACATATATATCTCATATCTTAAGAGATAGGTCATAAGGCATCTTTGCATTACTGAGTTCTGACTCCTGAGAAAGGGCTCAGGATTTTCAATTAATATAAAACATCAGTCTAGGACAAGAAAATAAAATGTGAGATTTCAAATTAGCATAAGGGAGATGTTTCTTTGCCAAGCACATATTGAATTTCACACTGAGATAGAAAGTACTTAATTTTATTACTACTCATTTTTTTCCTAAATACTCCCAGCCTATGACTGCAACTCACTCCTGCCTGTAGAAATGAAGTTATTTATGTGGTCACTAGGTAACCATCCGACTCAAGGAAACCCATCCACTTGCATTTGGAGTAAAGATCCTGGCTTCTCTCAACCCTCACTCTTCTCCAAGAGAGAAGAAACTGACTTATCAGGAGGTAAGTTTGGTAAAAGGAGAGGTAATCCTCTCTCTTCCTCAGTTGATTTGGAATCTGCCTGCCTAACAAAACCCTAGTGTCTTCTGTGTTTCCACAAGCTGTCCAAGATGAGGTATGTAGTTACTCAGTCCCTCCAGAGAGTAAGTAGGTATAGCTGTCTACTTTAGGGGCAGAGTATTAGCAAGGTCACTTGGCAAACACAGGTGTATTAGTTATTAGTATTAGGTGTATTAGGGGGAAAATTACCCAAAACTTAGCAGTTTCAAACAATTTACTATATTAACGGTTTCTGTGTGTCAGGAATCTTGACCTGGTTTACCTGGACCCTCTGCTGCAGGGTCTTTCCTAAGGCTGTTGTCAAGCTGTCAGCTACAGCTGAGGCTTCATTTGACCTCTCAATTGGAGAAATGTTTGCTTCCAAGCTCACATGGTTTTTGACAGAATCAGTTTCTTGCAATATATTAGAGTGAGGGATTTATTGACTCCTCTCCAAAGGCTGCCTCTGATTTCTTGTCATTGAGTGTCTCCCATGTGCTACATCAATGCCAGTAAGGGCAGTAAGGGAGAGGGTCAATAAACAGCACCTGCTGGCCAGACACTGATCTTATGTCTATAGTCATCACCACTGCGTATTCTATTCATTAGAGCCAGTTACTAGGTCTTGCCCACTCAAAGGGAATGGATTACACGTGGACTTGGCTACCAGGAGATGGGTATCATTGGCGGTCATATCAGAAGCTGCCTTCAACAACTCATAAGGCTCACTGTACAGCAGCCTTATCAAAAATCCTAAAAGTGATATTCTTATTGACATTGGTCTGACTCCAGTGCCCATTTCTCCATTGGTCCCAATCTCAGGAGGGAAAGAGAGACGCTCTTTATTCCCCCCGCCCAAGTCACCAACATGCATCCCTAAGATTGTACAGTGCACGATTGAACAACCTCTCAGCGGAGAAAGCACAGGTTGATCTCTAACTGCCCTCTCAACCACGCCTTGATCCCAGCATGAGGCAGAATCTCACTGAGGATCTTAACCTTACCCTGTAAGCAGAAGGCACTGCACTTATCCTTACAGGAACTTGAGAGAATTGACCCCATGTGCTCATGCGGGCCAGTGATCTCACATAACCACGCGCTGAGGCCAAATGTATACTTGTCATGCCAGCTCTTGGGAGACACAAATACTAAAGACTCATGTGACTCTGGAGGAACGGAACCAGAGATCGTGTGACGCAAAAATCCACACTGCATCTCCGTCAGAGAGAAGCGTTGAGAAGTGTGCCCCTTACTTATCACCACAAAGGTCCTGTCTATGTTGTAGCTAATCCAAAGAACAGGGTTGGCTGAATGACCCAAGTCCTCCTGTGCTCAGGAGGCGTTCCCAAGTGCCACACACGAGACACTGACATTTACATGATGGAAAAGGGCTCCAGAGCCAAATGGGAAGCAGCTAAGCACTTGAGACATGTGTATCCCTGCTCCTCTAAGACATTGAAATGAATAAGCTCTGACCACGCAAGCGCCGACTCTGTGTAGCGTCAAAGCCGTGTAAACCCACCTTGAGGACAGAGACTGGGTCATTGCCTTCCCACTGAGATCTACTTATTGCCATACGCATAGGGTGTTTTGTAGATATGTGTTTAGTTGTTTCATTGCTAAGTTTTTGTTTGCTGTTGTTGTTTGGTTACTAACAGCCTTTTTCAATTTTTTACCTGTTTCAGTTTTACCTGTGCTACAATATATATGATTGCTACATAAGAATTCTAGATGGATAGGGAGCTACTCTGCAGTTTTTAAATTATTTAATCAGAATATACATCAAGAGTACCAAGATGAGATATTGGTGTCTTATCTAAAAGATAAGCACTGAAACCAAGTGCTAAACTGGATTGCACCTGTTTGCTGGGATGTGGTGATGGGTCCCAGGCATTTGCGTATGAGCAGGAAGAGAAGATCTCAAGAGAAATCTCTTATAGCTTAGATTACACCAGATCTTAGGAAGTGCTACACCTTGGTTCTGGACCTTCTGAACGCGTAGATCACTTCTTCTGGGAAATGGTGCTACCTTGAAATTTCAAGAAACCACATCCTATTTAGAGCATTTCACTCAACCTAGAATTTGACTGTCCCTCTTCTAGTACAAAGTTGTCCAATGTATACTTCTGAGATGATGGAAGTGTTCTATTTCTGTGCCACCCAAAACTGCAGCACAGCCAAGAGTGATTATTGAGCACTTAAATGTGGCTCGTGAGACAAAGGACTATATTATTTAATTTTATTTAACTTAAATAACCACATGTGGTTTTTGACTGCTCTATCAGATAGCACAGTTGCTAGAGAGTTGCTATTCAAACCAGCAGCTTTGGCATCACCTCTTGCATTTCTATTAGAAATGCAGAATCACAGATCCATCGACAAACATAATCTGCATTTTAACAAGATTCTCAGATGACTTGCATACACATCAGAATTTGTAAATTGCTGTTTTAAAATATTTCTTCATAAAATTGATTAGTTTCTGACTCTCTAAGGGAATAAAACTTCAAAGCTTACTTTTTTGCAACAGAAACCTAGAGAACACAGTATTATTTCAGCACTCTTCCTAGAGAGATATCAATGTAGAAGGATGACTACAAAGTTAAATCTTCCAGAATCTTCTAAAATGTAATCTGTATTCTTTCTCCAGGGGATTGGCCCAACCCAGGGATCAAAGCAGGGTCTCCTGCATTGCAGGTGGATACTTTACCATCTAAGCCACTAGGGAATATCCCCCAAAACTTTCATTCAACCACATTTAACCAAGACCTTCTTTCTTTCCCATTAGGGCTGCTTTTCATGTGAACTTCATACATGTACTTGGTAAAAGATTTCCACTGGCCCTAGAAAGAGGCCTCTTCGTTCACTACTCTTCTTTCCATTGAAATCAGTTTGCCAATTCTTTCCCTAAGAAAGATCAGGCTTCAAAAGTTTATATCCTGAAAACATTTAAAATTTGCACCGGACTAGTCGCTGGGAGTCGGACAGGACTGGGTGACTTCACTTTCACTGTTCACTTTCATGCATTGAAGAAGGAAATGTCAACCTACTCCAGTGTTCTTGCCTGGGGAATCCCAGGGACGGAGGAGCCTGATGGGCTGCCGTCTATGGGGTCGCACAGAGTCAGACACGACTGAAGCGACTTAGCAGCAGCAGTAGCAGTAAAAACCACAATATAAGTTATCTGAGGACTACAGGTGATAAGGAAGGAGCAAGAAAGGACATGCCTTAAGGAGAAATGGACGAGAAATCGCAGCGGTGAAGGAATAGGGAAGAGAGGGAGGCTGCCTTTCCCTGCAGCACGTTATTCAGGCTATGATTCCAGACAGAGAAAACCACTGTGGCCCAGAATCATATTCCTCAGAGTGACTGCAGGCACTCTGGTAAACTAAATTCTAGGACTATTAGTCGCATGCATTCGAAAGCTCTGAGTACCTCCAAAGGCACCTACACTAAATCATTCTTCCTAAATTGTTGCTAGCAGGAACTCCCAAGAACTCTTCTGTGGTGGTCATTTTTGTGTTTGTTATTTTCTGGTTCTGCATACACTGCACTTTTCCCCAGTATTAACTCCAGAATATTATTTGAGCCTTTACCTTCCGGTCACCCTTAGCCAGTGTATCATTGTTGTTCAGTCTCTCGGTCGTGTCTGACTCTCTGCAACCCCATGGCCTATACAGTCCATGGACTTCTCCAGGCCAGGATACTGGAGTGGGTAGCTGTTCCCTTCTCCAGGGGATCTTCCCAACCGAGGGACTGAACCCAGGTCTCCTGCACTGCAGGCAGATTCTCTACCAGCTGAGCCACGAGGGATGTCCGAAATTCTGTAGTAAACAACATTAAAAAATTAACTTGTGATCATAAAATTCTCAGTGGTGTCTATTCATTTATGACCAGCATAACATTATCCACCACTTGGTTGAAAAGTCACAACATTTTCAAATGTACAGCTTAATGACTTGCTACAGATTCAGCCGAATTTAATTTTCTTATACAAAGAGTAATAGAAGTTAAGATGCACATTTCCAGGTATCTTGTCTTATTATTAAAATCTGACTTCTAAGGGAAAGCTATGGGAACAGAAAAAATAAAGTAAAATTTTAAGTGGGATTCCCTAAAATGTTGGAAATAATTTAAGTATGTTGAATACAATTACTTTACATTAATATGTCTGGGTTGTTTCTTATTAGTGAAACAATGTTTGGAACTGAGAGTCCATTTCATGTAAGGTATTAGATGGTGTAAAACACATCAGTAACAATTATAAATCAGTGTCAGTGTTTCTGACGGTGCATAATGTAATACCAGGCATAGAGTGGCATTCTATCTTGAGCCACTTGAGCCTCTTGCACCCCTAAAGGAAATGGCAGTCACGTGTCCTAAATCACAAGTTTCCACAACACCAGAGACTTCCAGCATGCCATTGATTTTTTTGGAGACTCTATGCAAGAATGCATCTGTATATAGATTCATTTTAACAGAGATTTTTGTGAAGAGAAGCTAAGTGTTCTGTATCAAATTAGGAATGAGAGTTGCAGCCAATGAAGATGGGGGGGAAAAAAAGACAGCTTATCCCTTACTGCTGGCAAAGCCAATTAGGCGTATCTTTGTTTCATGACAGCTATATAAAGAATTGGGGAGTGGAGAGTGTGGGCATTTGATATGGATTGCAAGCTAATTCATTCTGTTGGCTCACACAAACAACAGTTAGTAGAATATCCGGTAGATGCTTTTTGGCCTCACCTCCCTAAAACATGTAAGGCAATGCAATTTAATACACGCAGTGGTTTTCTGTTTTCTATCCAAAAATATGAGTTTCTTCAAATAGAGCATTTAAGATATGTCTAGATCAATCCTGATTCATTAGATTATTCAATTCAAAACTAAAATCAAACTCACATTTGTGTAATGCTCCTGATAACTTTGGCTTTTTGTATATCTGCCACATACTAGCAATACAGTAAGCGTTCGATATGCATATTCAGCACCAACATGAATTTTGTTATTGTAATTTATTTCATCGTTTAACCCTTTGCAATTTATGTATTCCTCCATCACTTCTACTGTATTGTGACTCTTGAGAGTCCCTTGGACAATAAGGAGATCAAACCAGCCAATCCTAAAGGAAATCAATCCTGAATATTCACTGGGAGGACTAACACTGAAGCTGAAGCTCCAGTACTTTGATACCAAGAGCTGACTCGTTGGAAAAGACACAGATGCTGGGAAAGATTAAGGGCAAGAGGAGAAGGGGGCAACAGAGGATGAGATGGTTGGATGGCATCATTGACAAAATAGACATGAGTCTGAACAAACTATGGGAGATAGTGGAGGACAGGGAAGCCTGGTATGCTGCAGTCCATGCAGAGCAACAACAACAAACAGAAAAGGCTTTCACTTGTGTCTACTTTGTCCGCACTACACAAAGACACTGGGAACTCAACAGTTTGTGAAATAAATTCAGTATTGGTTTCTATAGAAAAGTATGTTAAGTGTTTTGGTTAATAGTTTATTAAGGAAGTCCTACAAGTAAGGTATGGTGGGATTCTCCTGAGCAGCACTCATTCTCATTTCACAAACACATATTTAAAAGATAAACAATTATATTAAGCACAAGGCTGTAGCAATTAGATAGCAATTCTGGCTGCTTACTGTCAGCCAGGTAAAATGCCATACACTCTCAATCCATTATTTCTTCTCTCTTTACAAATGTTCTATATGGTAATGATATTTCTACCCCAAACATCACAAGTAAAGAAACTAATGCTTCCTTAATAGAGGACTTAATTGTATACCCAAGATCATACAATCCGACACCTGAGTCTTCATTCATAGCCATGCTATGCTGCTACCCAATAGGTTCTTTATTTTGATGACCCTGAGAATTCGTAGGTGAAGGCTAAGCCTGTGGGAACAGGTAGGTGGATAATTGACTTTACCATAAAGTCTAATCTCTCCTTCTGTTTGTTTCCTAGTTTCAGCAATGAGATCAGCCACATAAATTCCTTCAATCCACAGGGTAAATACGGAAAGAGATCATATGAGATTTTAAATAAGGAAATTGTTTGGTTTGAGGAGGTTGGCACAGACCAACCAGCACTGAAAAGTACAGTTGGCTGTGTGCTCAGAGAAAACAGGTCTGCAGAGAGGGAGATGAACTGTGAACTTGCCTGGGATCACCCGTCCGGGAAACGTAGTTTGCTTGGGATATCGTCATCCCCTGTTGTATCAGCAACTCCTCCAGGAAGAGATGTAAAAATGACCAATGGGGAAAATGTGAGCATTTTGTAAGACAATTGAAGGTGTTTGGTTGGACAGCTATTACCATAAACTGACAAATAATTAATAGTAACTAATATTTCCCAAAGGCTCAGCTGGTAAAGAATCCTCCTGCCAAGGAGGAGATGCAGGTTGGCTCCCTGGGTCAAAAAGTTCCCCTGGAGTAGGAAATGGCAACCCACTCCAGTATTCTTGCCTGGGCAATCCCATGGGCAGAGGAGCCTGGTGGGCTAGTGTCCATAGGGTCACAAAATAGTCGGACATGACTTAGCAACTTAACTACAACAATATGTATATTTAAGCATGCATTCCCTTATTTCCTGATTTTACTTTTTACTTTCTTACCTGTGAAATCTATACAGAAAAAAAAATAGCTTACTTGTTTCAGAAAAAATTCCTGTCATTCTATTTGAATTTAAAATGACAATGTCAATTCTATCATAAAAAGAGGCTTAAGTTTAAGGATTTAGAAAACATTTCCAAGACACCCTAAGGAATGTTTTTTCTCCTCTTTTATTTTTAGAATGTGAAATTAATACAGTTTTCACTCTGAATTTTCCTATTATAGAAAAGGAAAACAACTAAGATTCTATACCCAGTAAAAATAGTCTTCTAAAATTGCTGTTGTTTAGTCTTTCACATTTAATATATCAAGGATTTTAATTTTCTATTAAATGATTAATATCCAGGGAAGCTACACATCTATTGGAATAGCTAAAATTTAGAAGATTTAAAAGATTAACCATGTCAAGTGTTGGCAGGGATGAGAAGGAGCTGAAATTCTGGAACACTGCTGGTAAGAATGTAAAATGGTTTGGCCACTTTGGAAAGCAGTCTGGCAGTTTCTTAAAAGATTAAATATACAGCTAACATTTCATCAGACACTCTGAAATTCTAAATCTAAGTAAAGACCTGTGTCTATGCAAAGATTTGCTCATGAGAATGAATAGCCGTTTTGTTCATAATAGCCCAAATATGAAAGCAACCAAAATGCCCAAACTGTGATCTATCCATACTGTAGAATTACTTAGCAATAAAAAGAAATGAATTATTAATACAGGTCACAGCATGAATGAACCTCAAGATAACTATGCGTGGATAAATCCTAAATAGTATGTTGAGAGAAAAAAGCCACACATACTCAAACACACAAAAAAAGATATATCTATGACCCACCATATTTGACTTCCAAGAATAAGCAAAATAAGCAATACTATGTAAAATTCAGGATATTCATCATCCTGTAGACAAGGAGGGTGGGTACTGACTAGAAAGGGGCATAACTGGCTTTTCTGTGGTGATGGAAAACTTATTTTCAGTTTAGGTTATTCAGCTGCATACAGTTGTCAAAATTCCTTAGCCTGAACACTTAATATCCATGCATTATATTGTTTATAATTATATATCAATCATATTTTAAAAGAAGAGCCATGAAAAGTAAATTACTCTTTATACCATCCCTCACATCCTACAATGATTTACACATTGCTATTGCAGATGAAGTTTATTTTCCATACTCATAAAAACAAGCTGAAAACATAATTAAGAGAACATTAAATGTATTTTTTCCATAAAGGACCTCAAATGCAATAGCAGGAAAAGCAAATGGCCAAACAAACAAGAAAACAACAGACAAACAAATACAAAGGGATACTCTAAAACAAGAGCCTTCTCCAAACTTAGCTTAAACCCAGTGTTTTCTTCATGATCAGATCATTTTGTTAATTTCAGCTCATCTAAGGTAATTAAACATTAATATGGATTTTCATGGCCATCTGAAAATACATGTCCTGCACCAGTGTTCTGGGGATGCTTTGGTCCCATTCAGCCAATTTAAACTCACGTTGTGAAGTAATTTCTTTGTTTTGTTGGCAAAAGATATATAGAGACAATAAAAAAGGAGAGAAAAGGGAAGATTGTTAGTAAAAAGAAAAAAGGCAATGAAGATGTAGATTTAAATGAGATGACCCTCCTGCCTCAGTCATTAGGCAGACTTTTAAAATTACATAGCAAATATCCAAAAGTGTCCTATAGGAGGGCAAGGCAAGCCACTCCAATATTCTTGCCCGGAGAATCCCATGGACAGAGGAACCTGGCGGGCTGCAATCCATAGGGTCACACAGAGTCAACATGACTAAAGCGACTTAGCACAACACAGCACACCCAACTTTAGACATCGGAAGAACTAACTCCAATTTGGTACAGGGGCATCTGTGTGGGGGTCTGGTTGTGATTATTTATGGATTTTTCTCCTTCATTACTTACCTCAGAGGAGAGCTAAATACCCCGTGATTTTAATGCTTTTAAGCCAAAACATTTTCCTCTTAGGGCAGAGATAATTAGAGTCCCTTGAAATGCAAGGAGATCAAACCAGTGAATCCCAAAGGAAATCAACCCTGACTATTCATTGAAAGAACTGATGCTGAAGATTAAGCTCCAATACTTTGGCCACTTGATGTGAAGAGCCAACTCATTGGAAAAGACTGTTGCTGAGAAAGAGTGAAAGCAGGAGGAGAAAGGGACGACAGAGATGAGATGGTTGGATGGCATCACCAACTCAATGGACTTGAGTTTGAGTAAACTCCTGGAGACAGTAAAGAGCAGGTGAGCCTGGTGTGTTGCAGCCCACTAGATTGCAAAGAGTTGTACATTACTTAGTGACTAAACAACAACAATTTAGAGCATGTGTACACCTTGCATATCTAGAAGTTAAAATTAAAGAAGTAACCGTATTGCTAAGTCTCAATGAAGTTTGGCCAACTATTCTCTTTCCATACTGTGGAACCATACTGTGGACAGCACCCCCTAGAGATGTGCAGGGTACATAAGCATCTATGGAGTCCTGCAGTCCCCCTTCCTTCATATAAACATCCAAATTTGAATCTCACATTGTCAAATTTCCACCCAGCCCCCTCTTCCCATGATAGCCATCCCTCGCATTTCTCAAAGACATTAGCTCCTGGACCTACTGTTCCTCTCTCTTTGACATTTCCTATCTCCAAATAGATGATTCTTCCACTATTCTGGTTTCTTAGAGTTTTGAACCCTGTTTATTCTGATGGTCATATTCTTCCACCTGTCTCAGTCATTAACTTACCATTCTCATATATCAGTGGCTCTCAAAGTTCAGTCTCAATATCACCTGGGTACTTGCTAAAAATGAGCATTCTCAGATCTCACTTCAGATCTACATTGAAACATGAAATGTGGGATAAGGCCCAGAAATTTCTGTTTAACAAACCCTGGAGGTGATTCTGGTGCTTGTTCAATTTTAACATCGCTATTATCAAAAACTATAGCACCTCTGTAACCAAGTTCTGAGAATCCCACACTCTGACCTCAGTTTAACTATGCTGCCCTGGCTTTTACCAGAATCTCATCTCTCCCCTGAGTATAACTTGAACACTGTATTTCATATCAATCATATTCATATTATTTTACTCACTTGGCAAAAATGCTCGACTCTAATTAAGACCAAACTTCAACCCTTTCCTGTCTGACCTCAGAAGAGCTAAACATGGCTAAAGAAAATCTAGTATCAACTTAAATTTTAGTCACTATCCTCGGGGACCCTTCGAGATGCAGGACAATCATTCTAGATAGATCATCTCTATTCTTCCTCCCTCCCCACTGAGGGACTATTAGGAAATTCCACATTTCTGTTCCAATCTTCACTCCTATCTAATAACTTTGCTTCCTATGTCAACAAAAGGTAGCAACAGTCAGAACAGAAATTCTCCTGTCACTTGTATCCACCTACTAGCATCTGACTCTTACACTCTGCCTGCCCACCACTTTCTCCAACTTGAGTGAACTTCTAAGATCAACCTTTTCTACTTTTGCACCAGTTTTCATCCTCTCTTGCCTACTCAAGGATGTTATTCTAGTACCTATCCACTCTTTTCTGCTTCATAAGTTTTTCCCTCTTACTGGATCATTTCATCTACGTAAAGCATCTTTTTTTACATTGTAAAAAAATAACAAAACCCTCTTGATATTAATATAACTTTCCCCTCCAATTATTGCCCCATCCTTCGTATTAATAGCAAAACTTCTCCACAGAGTCATCTATACTTGTTTTATACAATTCCTCCGGCCTCATTTTCTCCTAAACCCATTCATTAGGTTTCACTCCCATCACTCCACCCAAGTGTTTCTATCAAGGCCTCCTTTGATGTACCTCACTGGCTCAACCTGCCAACCATATTTGACTCATTCTGTCTTCCCTACCAGCTCTTCCTCCCTTTAGCTTTCTCCATGTTTCTACCACACGAACAACCCCTCCATCCGTGTCTCCATTCTCACTTCTCAGCCACTGTACACTGGCATTCCCCAGTTCTTGACCTTCTTCTTATGGTCTTCTTATCACTGGCACCCTGAATGATGTGATTAGTCTCAAGATTTTAAATACCTTCTACCCTGATCATCTCTAATTTTATATCACAGGCCGAGGCTGCTTGGCAAACTTTATACTTGTATACTTAACTGCGTTAATTCAGCATTTCCACTGGCTTCCCAGGTGACACAGTGGTAAAGAATCTGCCTGCCAATGCAGGAGATGCAAGAGACGTGGGTTTGATTCCTGGGTCAGGAATATTCCCTTGGAACAGAAAAGTCAATCCACTCTAGTATTCTTGCCTGGATAATTCCTTGGACAGAAGAACCTGGGCTACAGCCCATGGAGTCACTAAGAGTCAGACAGACTGAGCACGCACACAGGCAACAGACATTGAAAACTCAGTATGATCAAAATTAAACTTCCCTTCTTCCTCTGCAAACCAGTTCTAACCAGAGTCTTCCCATCTCTGGAAAGGGTAACCACAAGCTTCTAACTGCTAAGGGTCAAAACTTGCAAATCTCCCTTGACTTCTTTTTTCTCTCTTACATCCAATTCATCAGTAGTCCTATTGACTTTATCCTCAAAATATACCTCAAATCTCACCACTTTTCAGATGCCACAAAGCCACATCATCTCTTACATGGATTATTGAAATAGCTTCTCAACATTATCACCTCACCTTTCAGTCAGGCAGTCAGAGTAATCCTTTAAAAACATGTATCAGAATATTGCACTCCTCTGCTCAGAATGGTGCAGCATCTTCCCAGGTCTTCTAGTTGGAAACTCAGAATTCTTACAGTCCTACATGATCCGACCTGCTCCCCTTTATTTCAACAATTCATTGACGACTGTTTTTCCCTTTGATAGTTCTGCCAGTCAGTCCAATGCAATTGTTTCAAAAAACAACTTTTTTGTTGATGGTGAAATAAGAATAAAAGAGAGAAAAACAGGCTGAGTAATTGAGGGATGATGACAATAGATAACATTTATTCAGCACTTACTATGCCCAGGTAATATCCTAAGTGTGTTACATATCTATTAATTCACTTAATCCTTCAACAACTCTATGAAGTGAGTATGACTATTATGGCCCAGATTTCCAGATGAGAACAATTGAAGAGCAGATGTGAGAGGTAATCTGCCCAATGTATCCAACTGCTAAGTAGATGAGTGGAATTTGAACTTACACAATATAATTCTACAGCTCATGTTTTTATCCACTTGACTAAGCATGTGTGCTAAGTCACTTCAGTCATGTCTAACTCTTTGTGACCCTATGGACCGTACCCCACCAGGCTCCTGTCTCCATGGGTATTCTCCAGGTAAGAATATTGGAGTGGGTTGCCAGGCTGTCCTCCAGGGATCTTCCCTGACCCCGGGATCAAACTGGCACCTCCTGTGTCTCCTGCATTGGCAGCCAGTTCTTTACCACTAGCCCCACCTGGAAAGAACCCAGTTGACTATATTGCCTCTGGACAATAACAGATTATAAGGATTTTTTTTTTATTTTGAAAAATGTTAACCCACTAATAACCAAAACAGAAAAGCCAGTAGAGAAAGTTGAGAGAAGAGAGTAGATAAAGCAAAATCTAAAGGTGAGAAAGAAACTCAGGTGTAATTTTAATTTCAGAAGAAAAAAAGACACATGTTATTTTCTTTACTTTTTCCCAGTTTTCCCAGTATGTCAATATTAGTTGACATACAACCCTCTATAAGTTTAATGTAAACAGAAGAATGATTTGCCCTATATACATTATTAAATGGTTACCACAATAAGTTTAGTGAACACCCATCATCTGACATAAACACAAAATTAAAGAATAGAGAAAAATGTTTTACTTGCGATGAGAACTCTTAGGATTTACTTAACAACTTTCATATATAATGGACAGCAGTTACATTGTACTGTTATACTGTTCAGTTATACTGTATACCAATTACAGGTGGAACTCAGGGCCCAACTGGGCCAGGTGGCCCAGATTTATAATGGGCCCAAACAATGGTCATATTCTTACTCCTGTAATATATGCCAATTATGTCAACAATCGATTTATGAAGGCAACTAGTCTAGTGACCCATTAATCTATTTCAGTTATTATCATTTGAAAGTCACAAACTATGTCCCTTCTTAAAAGTTTCTACAGGTATGAGTTATCACTAATTCAGACTGACCCTCTTCCCAATTGGCCCAAATATTTCATATTTTCTGTACTTCTTTCATCCATTCTAAGACACAATCATTTCAGATTTTATTATCTCAGAAATCAAGTTATGTCTTACACTTGATTTCTGAAACTGGGAGCATTTCCTCCTGAAAGTGAAAGTTTGTTGCTAAGTTGTGTCCAACTCTTTGCGACTCCATGGACTGCAGTCCGCCAGGCTCCTCTGTCCATGGGATTTCTCAGCCAAAAATACAGGAGTGGGTTGCCATTTCCTCCTCCAGGGGATCTTCCCAACCCAGAGACTGAATCCATGTCTCCTACTTGGCAGGCAGATTCTTTACCACTGAGTCACACAGGAGGCCTATGTATTTTACAATCTATGGCATCTTAAATGAGATGAACCACAATATTTACTTTGTTTTCAGTTGACTTGAACGCGTCCAAGCCAAGGAAAGTTTAGAAACTTAACCTCAATACTCAAGATTTCTATAGTTTATTTTCCTACAACACAAACCCTTATGTTAATTATATAAATGTTATTTTATACTCCTGTCAATTCTATGAGGTAAGTGTCTGTTATCACTTCCTTTCACAGCTAAGGAAGCAGGGGTTTGGAGAAGGTAATCCCCCTGTATGAGGTCTGTAGGCCTTGGAGCCAAGAGTTGAGTGCATGTCCTAAGGCACCAGTTCTAGCCCTTTGTCTGCTCCACCATAATTACTCCTAGACTTTTGGTGTGAATAAAATTCCTTTTACCTTACACTTTAAGGTGTAAACACTACCTGTACAACCTTGGCTATAATTGACAACTTCTCCTCATCTGTATCAAGTATATAGGAATTATATGCAACATCTCTCTGTGCTCATGAAAAGTGACATATAGGAGCTGGCTTCTTATCCTTTTCATTTCACAAGCCACAGCCACTGAAATTTCAGGGTCTTCATATTAAAATACAGAAGCCTTTTTGGAAGAAAGAAAAAGAAATTTTTTAAAACTTCAAAAATTGCTCTGTAGAATTGGGACACTACTTTGAGCTGATAAAGGGACTAAAGATAGCCAATCTTGTTAAGCAGTCAGTGGATAAATAATCCTCAACTCCAAATTTATTTGAAGACTACCAGAAAGGCAATAAAACCACATGAAATTGACATGGAAATCTGTTCCTTACAGACAACTCAACAGAATATCAATTTGCCAATGAAATTATGACAGTCAACCCTTCTTTTCAGGTATCACAAGCTGTTTACCTTAAATCACCCACAAAATGGGTTTCTCACAGATGATGACAAGCCACCCTCAGATTCCTGGGCAACCAAGCCAATTTGGATGTTTATGAAACCAAAGCAGTCAAATTTCCAAATTACTAATCTGGCTGAAGAACCAGATTTATTTTGGAAGTTTGGTGAAATAAATAAATAGACTTGAAGCCTGGGGTTGAGCAAGATCTACTTGTAATAAGGGCTGGATTGCTGTCAAAGAGAAGGAAAAGACATAAGCAGGGGTCCCTAGAAAAAGGGTAGTAAATGAATTTCTGAATCAACTCTGCCACATGAAGACTAAGCTAAATGCTAGTATAGTCTCATATTAGCTACTAAATTGTATTTCTAAGGAGTAGTAAATAAAACAGCAAGGCACTAAGGCAGGAATAGATCAGCAAAGGAGACAGTGTGGTAATTTAACCAAATCAATAGAGAAAAGATGGATTAGTGAATAATTGATATTGGAACAACTGACCAGTAATTTGGAAAACCAGGTAAAACTGGACCAATACACTTTTCTTGAAAACAAAACAAATTCCAAATGAATTAAAAATTAGAGTGTAAAAAATAAAACCTTAAAAATAGTAGGAAAATATCTTTGTAATCTCAGCAGGGAAAGCTTTCCAATAATCTCAAAAAACAAAGTAAGCATACAAAAAAGAAAAGATCAGTACTGTTAATTCCATAAAATCACATAGTTCCTACATAGCAAAGTATCTCCATGAGCTAGATAGAAAAATAAATTACAACCTGAAGAAACAATATTTTCAAGCCTGTGTCCAGAAAATTTTAATATCTTTTTTTAAAGTTCTCAAAACTAAATATTTTTTAAAAAGAAAGCAATAGACAAAAGAAAAGCAAAAAAACAAATGACTTGCATTAGTGATCTTATTTGGGCAATAAAATGTTCTAAAACCAATTTATGGTAATGGTTATACAGCTTGGTAAATTTACTAAAAAATAATAATAGCATAAATATAATAATAAAATTGTACACTTGAAAGAATTATGTGATATGTTGAATGTCTCTACAAAAGTGTTAATAAATGAATAGTAAACATTTTAATAGATGTTCTTCCTCATTCATATCAAAAGAAATGCAAATGGCACCCGCCTTCCTAAGCTCCCACAACAGCATGTTGCCTTGGTTTTCTTCCTTCCTGTCACATGGTACCTCCGCCTCATTTGTTCATGCCTCCACATCTAGAGTTGGCTATTACCCAGGGTTCTCTGCTGAACCTCCCTCCCATTTTGCCACATTCCTTTGCTAGGAATTAGCACTTGCAACTGGCTGTTAGTACTGGCTTTTGTTACTATAACAACAAAGGCAGCAATTATAAAGCAACCTTGCAGATCTCCTTTCTAAGCTCCAGAATCATACATACAACTTTCCGCTTGATGTCTCCACTTGGTTGAATCATCAGCATATCAAATTTGTGTAGAGGAGAACTCTTTAATCCCATCACTACCCACCCAATCCCACCTTGTTCTCTTCCTTGAACACTCCCCTCCTCTGAACATGGTATTTCTCTTCCCACTTGTTTGTGCCAACCTCTGAGATTCATCCTTGGTGTCTTTTTCTCCCTTACTCCCCTCATCCAATCCATCCTCTGTTCCTGTAGGATCTATGTCAAAAATGTTTCTTGATTCCATTCTCTTCCTTGCAACTCAATGGCCCCCTAATAGTTCCAACTATCATCATCTCCCACTGAACAATTCAAACAGTACCTAAGTAGTTTCCCAATCCAGTCTTTTCAGTGGACATTGAGACACAGCACACAAATTCTGCTTCAGTGAAGGACTTCTTATCCAGAAGTTGGGTTTGATATCAGCCCCATTTAGGGTTACCTTGGCTTCAGAGAACTGCCTTACCCCAGATCACACTTCATCCTGGGCAAGCCCATATCCAGTGATGTTAGAGTGTGGGGGTATGACTGTCCAAATATCTCAGTATCACTGGACTACTCTGAAGGGTCACTTCTCCCTGTGAGGTCAGCCAAACCCCAAATCATTTTTTTTCTCTACCCAATCCTTCCTTCCCAAATGTCTCCATATATTAAGCCCTGGGTCACTTTTTTAGAAACATCTTTCCTACTCAACTCTCTCAGACTACTTCCTTGGGAACCTAATTCGAACTAGTCTTTTTTGGTTCTCTGCTTGAAACCCTGCAATGGCATTTTTGAGGTCTTCCTGATCCACACAGATCCCTCTCTTGCCATTCTCACACTCCAGCCTTGCCAAGTCTCTGTCTTCAAACCACTGATCTCCAGGCCTCAGAATTCTTATTTATGGTGGATACAAAATAATACTTCATCACATTAATGGGACCCAAACTCCTGTAGATATAGACTATGAGATACAGATCACTCATAGATAATATACTTAATCATTTTATAAGCTTCTTCCAGTAATGGCTCTGTCTTAGAAAACTTGACATTCTCTTTAGTGGATGGCACAGAGTTTTGTTCACAGAAAATGCCCAATAAATAAAACATGTATGGAATTGAACTATGACTGGGCAGCAAATGTTAAATTGTAGTACCAAATTATTATTAACAAGGGCACCCTCAAAAAAGCTCTTCTACAAGAACCAAAGTCAGATCCTAGTGGAGAAAGGGGGCAGAGAGACAGGCAACATTTGACATATTGAACATATAGCTGAGATCAGAAATTCTTTCAAGGCAAACTACAAGCAATCTCAGGGATGACTCACAGCTAAGATATTTAAGCAGTAGCAAGAAGTACATGGGGCAGTCTTTTTTCAACTCCTGTTTATCACAACTCAGAAACTCCCTTTCCGGAAAGATTTCCTCTTGAATAATTTCATACTAAGTCCTTCCTCTTGTCCCATTTACTCTTTGTGTGAGAAGATGCAAAGCAAAGGAACACTTTATTCCAACTGTTCACAGTACATCCCTTCTCTCTAATTCAAAAGTCCTTTAGTTAATGACATTTTTCTTTCAGTTCAGAATTCCTATCAACAAACTCCTGTCATTTTGGTTTATTTGTAAGTTCATCCATTAAGATGAACTATACATTTCTGAGGGGCTTCCATGGTGGCTCATTGGTAGAAGAATCCACCTGCCAATGCAGGATACATGGGCTTGATCCCAGGGAGAAGAAGATCCCCTGGAGAAGGAAATAGCAACTCACTCCAGTATTCTTGCCTGGGAAATCCCACGACAGACGAGCTATTGGGCTGCAGTCCATGGGGTCACAAAAGAGTAGGGCGTGACTCAGTGACTAACAACAACATACACTTCTGAAGCCAACAACTGTGGTCTCTTTGAGAAGAACCTTCTTCTTAGAAGGCATCAAAAAGTAAGTATGGTGATTTTAACAACTAAAAACTTTCATAAGAATAAATAATCCATTTGCATTCAAAAGATTTTCAATACAGGACAACCATGACTATGCTGGCAGGATAATTTCTTCTTAGTCATGATAATATATTTGGTTTTGGATTTTTTAACTGATAGATAAACAGATAGTTTATATTTTTAAAAATCATTATGAAACAGCTCTTTAAAGACATGAGTAACTTGGACAAAAAAACAGGTAATAGAAGTTAGTGGAAGGAAAGGAATAACAGATTGCTCCTAAAGAAGCCAGAAACTTAATTATCACCTTAACTGAAATCCAAACACCCGGGTTCTTGTTTCAAGGAGACCTACTCACAGAATATTTTCATGACTAACCCTATGTTTGCAGCTGAAGATTAAAAACTAAATATTATTTGACAAGTTTTTATATGACGACATAAAGAGTGGCTGGAGCCTGGCTGTTGACTCAAACATTTCTGCCAGCCTCTTTTGCCTGCCAAAATATAGCTTCAATAAGCACACATAAATTTTATTTTTAATAAATAACCACAAAACGGTTTCATAAACAGACTAAACTGTGGATAATTGTAGCTTACAATGAATATGTGTTACAGTTTCAGTAAATAGAAGTTACACAGTCTGAAACTGGCACGCCCTATCTCCATCTTATGGATTGATGGCAAACCAGCCCATGTTGGAACAGCCCAGTGATTTTCTTGGTAAGAGGCCTACATCCTAACTACTTAGGCTTCTGCCTTCTTGCAGTAGCCCTCCTGTTTGTCTCTGCAGACATTAGGTTTTAGAGTCCTGAGAGTTTAAAAGGAGAGCTGAGGGCTCCACGTGGTGTCCCAAAAGGGTCTTTGTGGTAAGAAAAGTTCTTTATGTCCTGACCAACATGTAGACACCTATGATGGTTTAAAATGAATAAATAAAGGGCATGTGGGGGAAATAAATACTGATGTGATGAGAAGGCACCAGGGAGAATAAACTGTTCTTTCTAACTAACTTTTCTTGGAATTTCATGTTCCTTTTACTCAAAGGATCCTTTTGGAAAAGTGCATTGCGTTTTCCTCTGTTGGCAGCATTTTTTTTTTTTTTTTTTTTTTGGTAAGTAAATCAACTGATTTCTTAAGAAAAAGAAAAGCAGCTTATTGAAAGCTTAATGAATTTTTTTTTCACCTTTAGAAACCAGCTTTATTTTTAAGCTTCCTTGACCACACGTGTGCTTTGATGAACTTCCCTCCCACTCAAGGGAAGAGTTCCTCACACTCCCAGCCCTGAGCCTTCACATTCACTTCACACTGATCCCAGGAAACATAGAGAGAGAAAAGTCAGAAGGGGGGAATTTTTTTTAAAAAAAAACATCTTGAGCTTCTTTTTGAAGATGAGGAAAGGGAGTTTTATCTCTAGTAAAAAACAGCCCCTTTTGTGGAAAAAAAAAAGAAGTGATGATTGATCAAACGGTATTCAGAATTCCAGGCATGCCAAGATATGGTTGTGTTAAGCGGGAAAGATGACCCAAAGACCCCAGGCTGTTTGAAAATAAATAAAAGAACTCTGGCATCACGTTCTGCATTCCTATTTGTAGTCATGTTTTACACTCTACCTGTGGTGACCTTTCTCGCTTGTTTCATAGCTCACAGTTGGATTTATTCAGCCACAATTTGCTGAGAACCTCCTTGTGGAATGTATGAAACTAGGACCTGGGATGAACGGAGCAGAGCATGCAGTGAGGAGGGGAGACAGAATAAGATGGCAGCACTGATGCCAAGAAGGACCTGATCTGAGGACACGGAATAGAGCAGAGCTATGGATTAAGTGCCACATGAGCTCAGGGAGAGAGTGACTCACGCTGCCTGAGCTTGATCTCCACCAGGAGGAATGCCTTGTGGTGTTGTGTGACCTATGAAACATTGGCAGCCTGCAGGGCTGCCTCACAATTCTCTTATGCTCTTGAGCATGGCCAAGGTTAGATTTCTCGTGGTAAGTTCAGCCTTCCTCCCGTCTGCGTCCTTCACAGCCCTACCCAACCCTCAGCAGTATTTCTTTAAACAAACTCTCACCCGACTTCAGTTAGCCAGTTGTTTAATTCCTCACTCCAAATTTAACTCTCTCTACACATACCTTGTTAAGCAGTTATGTGTAGAAAGCTGTGGGGGATATGGGTATACCGGGTCTCTTTTTCTTCAAAAAGCTTATAATCCAGTGGGAGAGTTAGGCATGTAAAACTTTAATTGGGGGGGGGGGGGGGGCGGAAATGTTGTAATAGAGGTGCAAGTAAAACGCTTTGAGTGCTTAAAAACCTAGGGGTAAGTTTGAGTTTGATGGGATCACAGTTTTCACAAAGGTTCTGGCACATGAATTGAATGAAGGAGTTCCCTGGTGGTGCAGTGGAGAAGAATCTGCCTGCCAATGAAGGGCACACAGGTTCAATCCCTGGTTTGGGAAGATTCCACATGACGCGGAGCAACTAAGTCCGTGCGCCACAACTACTGAGCCCAGATGCTGCAACTACTGAAGCCCCTGAGCCCAGAGGCTATGCTCTGCAACAAGAGAAACCACTGCAAGGAGAAGCCTTAACCCCTGCTCACTAACTAGAGAAAGCCCATGCAAAGCAATGAAGAACCAGCGCAACCAAAAATAAAATATTTTTAAAAAAATAAACTGAACTAAGAGGCATGGACAGCTTGCATGGAGCTCCAAGGAACAGTGTGAGTCAAGGACTAAAGATGCATGGGTAGGTGGCTAAGAGTGTCACCAGAACATAAACCCCACAGAGGAAAAGATTAAGAACTACTGATTTCCCCCACGATGAATCCAAAGCAAGAATAGAAGTTATTCTGAACATTTTGAAGTTTTCTTAAAAAAAAAAAAAAAGAATGACACTGATCTGTGATTTAGAATGGTAACTGTGGAAGCAGTGAGGAAGATTGATTAGAGAGAGAGACTCAGAAGCAGGAGCTGGAATGGACCCATGTTAATGATCCATTTATAGTGGGTATAGCACACTAAGACAAGAGGCCCTTAGAGCCCAAATAAATGGTTTTCTGTGTAGACAAGTCTCCACTGTCACATCTCAATGCTTCTGCCACCTTTCCTTTCCAACAGTCAGACAAGCGACTGAAGAAATCAGAAGTTAATCAAATAAAATATTCTGTCTTGAGAACTGTACCTGTGTGCTCAGTCATGTCCTCCTCTTTTGTGACCCCACGGACTGTAGCCCACCAGGCTCCTCTGTCCACGGATTTTTCCAGGTCAGAATACTGGAGTGAGTTGTCATTGCCTACTTCAAGGAAACTTCCTCACCCTGGGATTGAACCCATGTCTTTGGAGTCTTCTGCATTGACAGGTGGGTTCTTTACCACTGAGGCACCTGGGAAAAGCCACTGAGAGCTGTTGTTCCTAACAGAACTTCCTGCAATAATAGATACTGAGCACTTTAAATGTGACCACTGTGACTCA
This sequence comes from Dama dama, assembly GCF_033118175.1. Classification (NCBI taxonomy): domain Eukaryota; kingdom Metazoa; phylum Chordata; class Mammalia; order Artiodactyla; family Cervidae; genus Dama; species Dama dama. Next base: position 20,651,558 of record NC_083688.1, on the reverse strand, counting down.
GTAATTTTATTTTAATTGAATTTTCATAGTCCCATGTGGCCTATGCCAGCATAGTAGACAGTGTAGCTCTAGAGAATAAAACTTTACTGAACTAAGAGAAGCAAAGCATTTTTTTTAAAAACTCTACTACCAAGCATCCAACCCCAGTGGCTTTGCTGGCTTTTAAAGAAGATGTGTACCTACCTCTCGGATCTTCTTGACACAGGGATCGAACTCGGGTCTCCTGCACGGGTGGGCAGATTCATTGCCACTGCACCACATGGGAAACCCCCACAAGAACTTCACATTAAAAATAATAAGATGCAGAGCTTATATTTAGCTCAGGCATGAGAAAACATCAAAAACACTGTCACTTTCAAGAGGGAGCCCTTTGAGTTATTCAGAAAGACCATCTTTACTTGATGGATAAGAGGGAGAGACTCAAATCAGGAGCTGGAATGGACCCATGTTATGGTGGGTCCATCTATCTATGGTGGATAAAATCATAGAAATCAGCAAGAGGTTGACTAGTTCTCTCTGTTTCTTAAAGAGAAGAATTTACCTTCTAACTATGCATTTTCCAATGAAGGCTTCCCGGCGAGTCATCATCTCATTGTAACTGAAGAACAGCTGGCTGACTGCGGTGTGTAGTTAAATGTTTTTGTAAGTTGATTTGTGGTGCTAGCTTCCTGGATCATAGAAATTATTTTGTTCAATATATTTTTTCTCTGTGGTTTTGGAGTCAAGAATTGCAATAAGTTTCTAAGTCTCTGACTTTGAGTGCTCCGTGTAGTTATTTCAAGAAAGCTCTTTTGCAATTTTCTTGGTAACTGATTCCTTGTTACATGAATTCAGATATGCATGTGTCATGGCTGCCAGTCAACTATTAGAACACATGACCTTTTTAATTCTTCATTCCTTAGCACCTCTTAAGGGACCCTGTAGTACACTATGTAAAACCAGAACTAGATCATTTTTGCTAATCACACTAACAAAATATACTAGAGACGCATTGGGATAAATGTACTAATAGGAAGATTTTGAAATAACATTTTATTCATACATTGGTTATTTCCAGTGGAACGAGTTTGTAGAAGATGGCTATAATAATCTGAATCTCTGATATCGTTTAATAACAGGACAGACTACCTTGAAATGATAATTTAAAAAATAGATGTGCCAAAAGTCACCAATATGAAATAATGTTTTTCAAATTGTGGGTTACCTAGTATTCAGGAAATCAGTGTAGTGGATTAGAGCCAAATTTCAAATTTAGGATAGTATAAAATAGGATTGGATGAAATGGAATGAAATATAATACAACAGAAAAAAATGTATGACACACCTATTTCAGGAGAGAAAATGCTGTATCACAAAATTCTCTGCCACTTGTGCCCCTGTGAGTGTGTTCTGAGTTGTGATGAAAAGAAATACTTAAACAGAGCATTACTATACAGAAAGCTTGAAAGCCACTGACTACCAGATGACAGGAGTTGAAATTTCCTGCTGAATGTATTGTTCCGTGTGAGAAATATTTATCAAACGTCTATTCTATGCCTGACAATGGATTCAGTTTCAAGACCATATAGCTGAATACACGCTTGCATGCATGTGTGCATGCTAAGTCACTTCAGTCATCCTGTCCAAATCTTGCAACCCTATGGACCATAGCCTGCCAGGCATCATGATCCATGGGATTCTTCAGGCAAGAATACTGGAGTGGGTTGCCATGCCCTCCTCCAATGGATATTCCTGACCCAGGGATCAAACCTGGGTCTCTTACATCTCTTGCATTGGCAGGCGTGTTCTTTACCACTGGCACCGCCTGGAAAGCCCTGAATACATGCTTACTCTCCTCAAATAACTTACCATCTGACAGTATACACATGTGAATAATTATGATAAGATGAAATACGAAGAGTTATGTTGAGAACATGGCAGAGAGGGCCCTACTTCTGCATGTGAGGGAAATCAGCCAGGAAGTGAGAGGAAAACTTCCCAGAGGAGCATCTGATGTGTCCTGAAGAGTAGGTGAGTGGGAAGGACAGAGAGAGGGGTATTACATTGCTGTATCTTAAGGCTGACTTGTGAAATCTATTTTACCTACAGTCTGGGATGGTCCTCAGATTTCATTGCACACCTTGGTCATCTAATACAGACTGCCAGCAAACCTAGAGGCATACAGAAATTTGAAATATTTTTATTACTTTTGAATTGTTGATAATATGGGAGTATTTGCTTTACATTGTAAAGACTATCACTTTTGGAGAGGGGGAGGGTGGCGGGGGGCTGCAGTCCGTCTTAGTTGCAGCATGCAGAATCTTTAGTTATGGCATTCAGAACTTGTGCCATGTGAACTCTTAGCTGCAGCATATAGGATCTAGTTTCCCAACCAGGGATTGATCCCAGACCCCTGTATTAGAAGCACAGAGTCCCAGCCGCTGGACCATCTGGAAAGTCCCCAAACTATCACTTTTAAGAGCAAAGTTTTTCAAATGGAAGGGTTCATCTCAAATGGGTCAAAAGTTATACTTCCTAGGAAAGAAAGCAAATTATTTGTGTAACAGGGTGTAGAAAAATCATATGTTGTGCAAACTCCTATCTTTCAGCAGTTTGAGCAAAACAAATATTTATTAGAAAATAAAATAGTGTGTGATAAGAAAATCAAGAAAATTGGGTCATGCTTTGCATACTTATAAGGGTTATAGGGCATACATCATTTCACTTAATTTCACACTTATAAAATTTACATTATATTGGGAGTTGGGTAGAAATTGAGGTCTAGAACCAGGAATATGTGTCATGAACAATCACAGAAGGCTTTTGGAGCCAATTTAGGCAGCATATGTGTGTTTTATAAGCATGAAATTATAGAGACCCAAAAGCCCTACTTCAAAATAAGACTTTTTATCAATTTCTTTTTTCTTGGCATCATTTACATTTGAGTGTGAATATATTTGGTATTTCTTTTTAAAATAGCTCCTCTTTCTCTTTTTTTATATGATATCTAACAGTATTTCAAATAGTAATTCAACTCACAGGTCCCTAAATGATGTAGCAGAATCTAATAGAGCTTTATTAATCAGGGCAATAGCTAAAAGGAGATCATTAATGAATTTTACTAGGTAAATCACGTTTAGTCCTCCTAAATGTAGTGTATGTGCATGTGTACATTTGTGCGTGTATTCTTTCTTTAAGATGAAAAAAGAATCAATCACTTTTAAAATAGTCTCAAAGAATGAAAATAACCCTTGTATTTTTTATTTCATCAATTCCATGGCATGTGCCATTGTAAAAATTTTGATACAGCCTTGAGGTATATGACCTTACTCTCCAAAAGATGACCTTTTTTTAAAAAAATAGTAACTTTGACTTGAAATGAGAAAATAAAGAATAACATTTCCAAGTTTTACCACAGCACCATTTTTAAACAAAACTAAACCTTTCTCCTCAGGTACCCATTAAATTTTTCAGATCTTGGAAGGGAGAAGCACAGTAACTACAATTGCAACCTTTACCTAAGACTTAAAAGTTAAAGAAACCTGAAAGAACTGTAACTTTTTAAAGCAGTTCTTCAGAGTTTTCCAGAATAGGAAAAGTGATTATGAGTTAGCTTGTGCTTGGGTTTAATTTTCATCCTGCGGGAGTGAATATTAGACCAAAAATATATGGATCTTGTAGTAAAAGCTGCAGCTCCTTTCCCCAGCTGCCTGAATGTTGTAATGTCAGATTTTTCAAATTCTTCTCTACTTTAGAGGAATCAGATCATTTCCAGGAGTGTGCAGATAGGTGCTTTTCTTTCCGGCAGAACTTCAATTGTCTACCTGTTTACACAGCAGATGCTCTGTAATTTAATCCCCACCACAAAAGACAATCATTATGATTAAATCAGGCACTAGTTTAACAAGGTACACCTAATAAGCACTTCTGGTCCTCAGATCTTGCACAAACAACATTCTTTCATTGGGCAACTTGTAAAATAATTTTTGCATCCTATGGCAGACTCCTCAGACACAAGGCACAAAGCGTTGTCTCTTGACTGACTTTTCACCTAGAAAGCAGAAAAGACACCACTCCATCCCAGAATCTGTGACTTTGGTTCATGTAACCTATATGAAAGCAGGAAAGAGAGACATTTTTTCGCACTGTTTGCACTCACTGTGGGTTTTTGGTATACCACACTACTGAGCAGGATATATGTCTCAAAGTACACGGCAAAAAAAAAGGTGCCTCAGAGGACATAACTTTTTCCAAACTCAGTTGGTTTCTCTAATTTTAAAATTTCCTCCCCTTTAGACACATGCACACGTGTGCACACACACATACCACATCAACACATGCACACGCATCCATTCAATTTACAGAAGGCAAGGGAAAACCAGAAGGATCTTGTGGAAGGCAAACAAAAGGAAGACACAGATTCAAAAAGAGAAGGAGAAATACATGTTAAAAGGGAGTCACACCAAGGATAAAAAAGAAATCTAGAGCATGGAAAACAAAGTTGTTTTCACCTCTATAAAAAGGAAGTATTCCAAAGGAGAAAAAACATCCAACAGGATTGCAGTTCTTGAGTATCATTTCCTTTCAAGCCCAAAGGTGCAATTTGCAGATCAGCTTCTCCTATCTCTGTCCAGTGTTTGGCTATTTCTGTGCTTTTGTCACCATTTCTAACCTTTTCCTTTTTTGGTTACTCTCCCTCCTCAGGGGGTAAATAGAAGGTGGTCCCTCTATTTATAAAAGACTGTAATGCCTTTTGGCTTGAAGAATGTGGAAGAACAAGTCAGGAATTCTAAACAGTCAAGCAGCATTAGGCTTCTGCAGAACTGTAGTCTGAAGGAGGGAAAGTGAGTGAGCCTGGACACCGAAAAATGGAGCTGATGTCCTCAGAAATCGCTGCAGTTTATACATTCCGTTTAAAGACAACTCATGGCTCAAATACAAACTGATGGAGTAAAAAAGGCACAAGAAGGGTTTCTAGTTTGTTGTTTATTTAGAGAACTTGTCTTGATGTGTTCCTCCCATCCATCATCCAAGGAGGAGCAGCCCTCTCTGAGTTGTTTCAAATCCATTTCCTCCAGTGGACCTCACAGCTGCACCCACCACATATGGTATGATACACTTATGCAGTAGCTCACATAGAAACACATTTCTGGAGTAGAAAGAAATTAATGATATGGTGGTATGACAGAGAGTCCCAAAATTTATATGAGAAAAAAGAAGCCAGAAGCCAGAAAAGGCTGCTTTTATGTGTAAAGATCAGTGATAGGTAAGTAGATAAATTAGATGTATGTATGGATGGATGAATAGATTGATAGATGGATAGATGACAGAGGAAGATCTTGCTTCTCCATCTAGCTTTATTTAAAGGCTTATGACTATTATTTTCTCCTTTTCTTAAATTGGAATATAATTACTTTACAATTATATTGAAGTGAATCAGCAGTGAAGTGAATCAGCTATATGTATACATATAGGTCTTTCTTGGACCTCCCTCCCATCCCACCCCTCTAGGTCATCACAGAGCCTTGAAATGAATCTCCTGTGCTTTATAGCAGAGTCCTGCTAGCTATCTACTTTATTATTGTGTGCGTGTATGTCTTTTCAAACAAAAGTAATATTTACAACTCACCATCAAAAAATTACCCACAATAAATTACTTAAGGATTATTATGGATTTTCAGTGAACAAATTATGACCAACTTTGGTTCACTGGGTAGCGGCTCATCAAGGAGAAGCAGCAAATGCATCCACAAGAGCTTGGACCAAATCCTAGCCTGATTTGCACAAGGTCCCCAACTTCTAGAGATCATCTGCCCTGATATGAAATCTCATATCCCTCCCTCAAATTTCAACATTCCTTCCTCTGGCCTAGTTATCAAGAATATCTGTCCTTATGGAAGATGCTAATGAAGATGATGCTGGTGATGGTGATGACAAGGATCACAGTCAACAACTCCCGAGAGTTACTCTTTGGCAGGCATTAAGCTAACCATTTTTTCATGGATTCTCTTATTCAATTTTTACAACACCATTAGACCTATCCCCATTTTACAGGTGAGGAAGATGAAGCCCAGACAAAATTAAGCAAATGTACTTGAGGCTGCATGCTAGTAAGTGACAGTCTGAGCTTGGCCTCAGACAGTGCAACTCCAGAACTTGTGCCATTAACCCTTACTCTCTCTTGCCTCCCATGATGTCCATGCAGGTCCTCAACCTCTGGATTTGTCTATAAGATGCTCAGGCCAAACACAGTGGGGGTGGCCCTGCAAGTATCTAAGTGTGCATATGTATTCAACTGACTCCATTTGGGCACATTTAGAGCCAATTGCTACACAATTGATTGGGTTATGGAATGATCCAAAAATGTAAGGGGCCAAAACAAGCAAACTGTTTCACAGTCTGGCTATTCCTTTCACACAGACAAAGCCAGAATCTCTGTGAACGAGGCCAGCTCTGTGGCAATGTGGAGCACACAGACACCTCCTGTATTCTTCACCACCCACCCAACCAGTGCACCCCAAATAGACACTGTTGAAGCCATCCATTTGTGCTCTGATACCCAAGCTGAGATCTGAAATAAGATGTAAATGCACATACACACAGGGAACTGAGGAAAGAGGCAGAAATATTTTTATGTTAAAGAGTTAGAGAAAGATCCAAAGTTCACAGTGCCCCTAACGCCCCCGACTGCTGCCATACACACACAAAAATGCAAACACACACATACACACACAGACCCCACAGAGAGCCACTCAAACGGCAGGCAGAAACAGTCAGAGAGCAGTAGAAAAAATAGAAGGAAATGCTTCAAATGAGCAATGAAAATAGGAGGGAAAACTCTTTCATTTATTCTATATTTTATTCATTCACTCAATAAATTGAGTACCAACCCTTATGGATATAAGTTAAGGAGCTGTCAGTCTAGTGCAAGAGATATACACATAAACAAATGACAAAGTAGAGAAAATTCACTGTCGTTTTATAACAACATTTCTTGTAAATGACTACATGTGTAACTACATGTGTTTGAATGGTTTTGAAACAAAGCCTATATTATACAAGGATTAGCTGTTATTCGGGAGTTCTGCGTGTGTCTCTTCCCCTTTATTAGTGGGTGGTCAGCTATTAAATATGCCTAATTTCAAGTATCAATAAATCTTGGCTCCACATTTAATTTCTTTACCTAATTTTTTTGGCTCAATTCCTGAATTTAAAACATCCACTACCTGACTTCACACAAGCTTTCAAGTAACTTCAACTAATGTATAGAGGTGTAGTATGAGAGGAATGTGTTATAATATGTACAAGACTTGTTCTCTCTTGAAAGGATCTTAAAATTATTCATGGTAATGGACAGCTATACAAATAACTTTACTGCAAAAGTGGTGCAAATTACTGTGAAAGAAAGGTAAAACAGGCTACATGTAGTGGAAGGAATTAAAAATAATAGTTTTTCTTGTAATTTAACTTGAAATCTTTAATAAGAGTAATTAAAAAAGAGGGGGTAATAAAAATTGAATTCATTACAGGTCACGAATCTTTAAAAAGATAAGGTTCAATATCTCTTATGTCTGAAGACCTCAGCATTTGCTTATGTTTAAGTTGAAGCAGCCGATAGACTTAACCAGAACCTTTTGGTGGCTATGACTTTGTCATTGGTAATGCCCATACTTGAGCTAGAAAAGCAGTAGGGCCAAAATTTCTCCATCTCTTCACTCTCCCTCCTACTGTGTTAATTTTCAGACTCCACGTGGTGACTCCTAACAACTCCAGGGTCATACTCTTCCATGTTCAATCCAATAGAGAAGAGAATCTTCCCAAGAACTCATGCACATCCCCTGGATTCACTCATCTCCGCCTCTGTGATAATCACTGTGGTTCAGGGGCTGTGAGGCACTGAATGGCCAAGCTTGAGTCATAAATTCCACCCCTGGCATCAGATATGATAGCCTAACCGAATCAAACAGAGAGAGTAGATCCGCACACGAGCAGGAAAGAGCACGTGATGCTGATACTTCAAGCAAACATCCTCTACACACATTGCATCCTTCCAAATATGCACAAATCTTACATCCCAACCATACATGAAGCAACACTGATGAGGAATATAGGACAATAAAAATGTAATTGTGGACTTTGAGCTAAATTCTCTCTATAAATAGTTCATTCATTGTTTAAATTTTTATCTATTTATTTTAGTTTTGGCTGTGTTGTGTCTTCATTGCTTTGCGGGGTCTTTCTCTAGTTGCAGCACGCAGGGGTTGCTCTTCATTGTGGTATTCGGGCTTCTTATTGTGGCGGCTTTTCTTGTTGCAGAGCACTGGCTATGGGAGTGTAGGCTTCAGTACTTGTGACACCCAGTCCCTAGAATGTGTGGGCTCAGTAGTTGTGGCACACAAGCTGAGTTGCTCTACTGCAAGTGGGATCGTCCCAGACCAGGCCTCAAACGTGTGTCTCCTGCATTGGCAGGCATGTTCCTATCCAGTGTGCGACAAGGGAAGTCCTTATATAATCACTTCTTAAATCAATGTATGTCTTACAGCCAGTGGTTCTACAGTCCCTTGAATCTGTGTTCTTCTCAGATATATATTGTGAATCCTTAATCCCTCCTCCTGAATTCGCTTGCGCGTTTTCCTCATTCATAGGGCTTCCGTTGATGTGGGAGGGCTTCTGTTGATGTGGGAGGGCTTCTGAAGAGAAACTAGGTGTTGACTCTCCAACCAAATGCATGTTAAAAAAAAGTAGAGAGACGGCATCCTTTAAACCTATCAACAGGTTGAAGCTAAACAGGAAAAATATGTGCAAAGGCAGGAAAAAAACAGACCATACACTGGGTGCTTGTCCATCTCAATACTTTCTACTCAGCTATGGGAAGTATGTCATGACTCTGAGAGCACTGTTTAACACCAAGGGTGGGGAGAAGGAGGAAGGACCATAAATGCATATTAACAAATTTATCCCATGCAGATCATGCTTTTAGCTAATGAAATAGCAAACCACCACAACACTCTGCAGTCACACCTAAATGCACTCAAACACTCTGTCAAGAGAAACACATTTATCATCTGTCTTTTCAGATAATTATCATTACACTTTTAGAACAAATTTGTTTATATAGGCTTTCTACTTTAGGTTGATTCAGATTCTCTTTGGAATTAAATAGAATTTTATGTGAACCAGAGCTTATCATCAGGAAAATATCAGATTCATAATAAATGTTTTATTTGTCAAATTAACAGTAATGATTAATGAGGTGTGTGTTGCCCCACTTGAGCGGGTTGTTCAGTCGCTAACTTGTGTCTGACTCTTTGTGACCACATGCACTGCAGCACGACAGACTCCTCTGTCCTCACTGTCTCCCAGAGTTTGCTCAAATTCATTCCACTGAGTAGGGGATGTTATCTAACCATCTCATCCTATGCCATCCCCTTCTCCTTTTCTCAATCTTTCCCAGTATCAGTGTCTTCTCCAATGAGTTAGCTCTTCACATCAGGTGGCCAAAGTATTGGAGCTTCAGCTTCAGCATCAGTCCTTCCAATGAACATTCAGGGTTGATTTCCTTTAGGATTGACTGGTTTGATCTTTCTGTCCAAGGAGTGGGACACATCATTTTAACAAGGCCCTATAGGAGCCCTGCTCAAGACAACAGCATGACTCAAAGGAATGAGTAATATTAGGAATTCCAGACATCGCAGTAGATGCCAAGATGAGAATTGTGTCTTAGCTTGTGTTCTATTTGGGAACTTCCTGGTTTCACTATTTATCTTGCCAACAAGGAGAATGGGTTTTATCTACGTTAAATCTACTTATAACAAATTAACAACCTCTGAAATAAGTCTTGTCAAATCCAGCAGCTCCATCCAAATTAGATTGATTTTCTAAATATAGTTTTCTAGCAAAATGATTTCACTTATTAAAAAAAAAGATAGCAAATATTAATACATGATTAAGAAATTTCAAAAGAACCTTAAAACACACCCAATGAAATTACAGCATCACCGACACAAAGGCCATGAGTTTGAGTAGGCTCTGGGAGTTGGTGATGGACAGGGAAGCCTGGCGTGCTGCAGTCCATGGGGTCACAAGGAGTCAGACACGACTGAGCAACTGAACTAACTGAATGAAATTACACATTTATGTGACAACAACTCTAAAATATTTAAATATAACGTCCAGCACTTCAGATTGTACAATTTGGGGGGGTGGGGTGGGAGTTCCTATACTTCATAGGAATGGTGGCTTCTGGAGATGTTCAGTGCAGTGGAATAATGCCCTGGCCCATGCTAAGTCACTTCAGTCAAGTCTGACTCTTTGCGACCTCGTGGACTGTAGCCTGTCAGGCTCCTCTGTCCGTGGAATTCTACACTCAAGAATCCTAGAGCGGGTTGCCATGTCTTCCTCCAGGGAATATTCCCAACCCAGGGATCGAACCCATGTCTCTTAAGTCTCCTGCATTGGCAGGCAGTTTCTTTACCATTAGCGCCACCTAGGAGGTGGAACGGTATATGTGTCACGTGTCATTCGCTTAAAATGCAATGTATGTATGTGTATGTCTGTTCATGTACATACATATACTTATCTATAGGTATACCTGCATCTTTCTATGGCTATATAAATAGCTATACTATCTATCTCAAACTAGATTCAACTTTTCTGAAATTTCTCCTCTACTCAACAGATAGTAACTGGTTTGGGGCGTTTGTAATGTGGAAGCCACCTCAAGCCATTCTTATCCCCCTACTTGCATTGACTTTCGATTAGTTGTATTCTTGAGTTGAATTTTCCAAACATATATGCCTTGTCAATAATTACAAGTAATCTATTAGGTTTCTTCCTGCCTATAAAATATAAACTAAAAGTTGACTGTGTGTGGGAGAGACAGGGAAAAAGTGACAGAAAGATTCAAGTGTGACTTTATCTCAAAGTCATGGCAACCATGAAAAGTCTTCTCCATAAATCAAGAGAAGATTTGTCCTGCCTGTCTCAGGAAACAACTATGTGAACCTATGCAAATTACTTTCACTTCTGAATCTTTCTATAATTTTAAGCTTCACGTTTCACTTAAAAAGGATAAATTTGTTTGGAGATGATTTACTTAGATTCAGAAATATGCAAAATCTATCCTCCATGGATTCAACAGCAAGAACATGCTGTATACTGCTGTCAAGACTTACAAAAGTCACTAGCTTAAGAGAAAACTGGGAATTCCAACAGGTGATGCAATTTTTCTCTTAGCCAAAGTTAATGTGAATTAATTGTAATAAAACTACCCAATTTCAAAAACAAAAACCAAGGTGGACTATAACTGGAATAACACTTAGCTAATCTATCCAAACTGGATGTCAACCAAGTTTCCAGAGTAGAAAAGACTTATGACTGGTCAGTGGTTCCCAGTACAAGTTTCAGTTTTCAAAATATTTCCTTAGGAAAAAAAAAAAGGGTGGGGGGGGGCAGAATACCAATTTTGAACTTTAAAGTAGAAACCTTTGCCACATATATTCCTGGAATCCTGCTGGCTGCTGTCTCACTTTTTCCCCTTACCTGAACATTTCTGTGAAAGGGGACATTGTCCAGTTAATATGATCCTTTCTTTGTTATAAGGCTGCACTCGTCTTCCATCCTACAGAAATGAGTAGTGAGCCTCTATGACAATATAACCTTTCATAGACTTAATCCCTCCCCCTAAAGAAATTCATTTTTTCTTCTCTTATTTCCTCCTATATAGATTTTCTGATAAAATGTATATTCACACTCTCTGCTGATTTATATCTATGGGAAATCAATGTCTTCCTTAATGCTCCAGAGACTTAAATAACCCATTCTCAGCAGCAACCGATTATGTTCATAGGGATAATTTACCTGTGAAATATTACCCAGCAGTCTTTCGAACTTGTTACCAACACCATTTCTCTGCGGCACACTGTGCATCTTCTAATTAGATGGTGTTTGTAAATAAAATATCTCCACTCCTAAACCAGATAAGGAAGCCAGCGGGCCTCTTGCTAACGCAGTGACAACTAGCGATACTCCAGGCATGTGTCAAATTTGACTCCTTCCTACTGTTTTAAGAAATCATTGTGGAGAGGGGCAATGTGATGTTTAATACCTCGTCAACCAAGAGCCTTCTTCCTGTTCTGAATATCTCAGAGCTCATTAACGTGGGGGACATTGAGTCTGGAAGAATCCAGCTGATATAACCGCCTTGTTACAAAAACAACAGCACTGACGTCCAAAGCACCTAAGAGACATATCCAGACTTAGCCAGCACCCTACGGAGAGTTAGTACCAACATCAGAATGATCATCTGTCTCCGGAGTCTCAGGCCGGCCTTCTGGCCTTCATGTAGTAACATGTGCGGGATTGTGTGCTAAACTGTTTCAATCAAGTCCGACTCTGTGCGACCCTATGGACTGCAGCCTGCTGGGTTCCTCTGTCAACGGAGATTCTCCAGGCAAGAGCACTGCAGTGGGTTGCCCTGCCCTCCCCCAGGGGATCTTCCCAGCCCAGTGATCAAACCCACAACTCTTACATCTCCTGCATTAGCAAGAGGGTTCTTTACCACTAGTGCCACCAGTGAAGCCCCTAATCCAGTAACATACTGTCATGTAAATAATTTCATAATGAATGTGCTATTCACACAGGATAAAATTTCTCTCGGGGGTTATGAGGCAAAATCATCAATAGCTTACAAAAAAATGAAAAGAAAGAGAGAGTTTTCCCCTCTGCCCTGCGAACGTCACCTCCAGCAAATACACCCAGAGTGGGAGGACCCCTGACACAGAGCAACGAGGAGGTTCACTCAATGTCCATAAACGAAATTTTACTTCAAAAGTCTTTCTCGGTAGAGGGATCTTGGAGAGTTGTCAGTCACTCTATGAGGCGCCTCCGTGGACAGGGCAGGGAAACCTCAGAGATGCTCTGAGAAAGAGCTCACCTAAGGCCATCTGGGGTTTCTCTGATGGCTCAGACGGTAAAGCGTCTCTCTGCAGTGCAGGAGACCAGGGTTCAATCCCTGGGTTGGGAAGATCCCCTGGAGAAGGAAATGGCAGCCACTCCAGTACTCTTGCCTGGAAAATCCCATGGACGGAGGAGCCTGGTGGGCTACAGTCCATGGGGTTGCCAACAGTCGGATACGACTGAGCGACTTCACTTTTCACTTTCAAGGCCATCTTGAGAATCTTTCCATCCCTGGGAACCAAGTCATCCCATCTATAGTCCTTCTCTGGCCCATAAAACTCTCTCTTCTACCACCCCTCCACCCTCCCACGGAAGGATCCAGGAAGAAGCTCCTGCTTCTCTCTTCCTCAACCACCCCGCCATCCCAAATGAGGAAGATGGCGTGGAGTTGTGGACACAGTGGGGGAGGGAGGGTGGGGTGAACTGGGAGATTAGGACTGACATATATACACTATCACATGTAAAGCAGATAGCTAGTGGGAAGCTGCCGTATAACACAGGGAGCCCAGCCCCGCACTCCGTGCCCACCTAGAGGGTGGGATGTTGGGGCAGAGGTGGGAGGGATGCTCACGAGAGAGGCGAGATTCGTGTTGGCTGATTCATGTTGTTACATGGCGGAAACCAACACAACATAGTCAAGAAATTGTCCTACAATTAAAAATTTTGGGGGGTCGGGTACTGATGCAACAAGGCAGGCTGCACAGGGATCTCTTTCTGCAAACAACCTGCCTTCAGAAAATGACTTTCCTCCCCGCCTAGGTCCACCAGCCTCGTCAGAGTCTTGGTCCCCCAGCTCCGCAGCTTGGGAGGGAGCAGGTAGATAATCAGAATGGCATTTTGGTGTTGGATCCCTGCCATGTCCTATTTATATCCATAAATAAAAATTCCTCTCTTCTGCCCCCAAGAGATGATTTCTGAATCGATTCAGTCTGAGGGGAAGAAACATGGAGATGGGATCAATTGACCCCTTTAGAGGCTTCCTTCTCCAGACAGGGAAGCCTGGAGTGTTGCAGTCCATGGGGTCACAAAGAGTCGGACGCAACTGAGCGACTGAACTGAGCTGAACTGAGAGGCTTCCTTGAGGAAGGGAGGGGAGGAGTGTCAGATCCCATTGAAACAGCAGTCAATGTTAACAAAAGGAATGAAGCCCAGGCCCTTGTGCTGGGCCGAAGCTAAGTGGACATTTCATCAAATTTCAGCATAGAAGAGACCAAGTCCTACTGCCTATCTGACGAAACCAGGACTAGATTCATGGAAGAGTTAAAAATAGGTACAGTTACTTGGAACTTAGCCAGGAGAGATGGTTATGGAGTCAGCTAGGGGATGCCGGGCCTAAGGCAATGTTGCTCGGAAGACAGAGATGGAACCACGGGGTTTTTGTTTTAATTTATATTTAATTTAATTGGAAGATAATTGCTTTACAATATTGTGTTGGTTTCTGCCATACATCAACATGAATCAGCCATAAGTATGCATATGTTCCCTCTCTCTTGAATCTACCTCCCATCCCCCGCCCCATCCCACCCTCTAGGTTGTCGCCTAGCACCAGCTTTGAGTTCCCTGTGTCATTCAGCAAATTTCCACTGGCTATCTATTTTACATATGGGAATGTGTTTCCATGCTATTCTCTCAATTTATTCCACCCTCTCCTTCCCTCACTTTGTCCACAAGTCTGTTCTCTCTGTCTGCATCTGCATCACTGCCCTGTAAATAGGTTCATCAGTACCATCTTTCTAGATATCATATAGTGTTGGTAAATTTTTTTAAAAATTGAAATCATTTCAAGAATCTTTTCTGACCACAGTGCCGTAAAGGAAGAAAAAAACTGAAAAACACGAATACATGGAGGCTAAACAATACACTTCTGAATAACCAAGTGGTCACTGAAGAAATCAAAGAGGAAATCAAAAAATACCTAGAAGCAAATGACAATGAAAACACGACAACTAGGGCTTCCTTGATGGCTCAGATGGTAAAGAATTCCCCTGCAATGCAGGAGACCCAGGTTCAATCTCTGGGTAGGGAAGGTCTCCTGTAGAATGGAATGGCTACCCTCTGGCATATTCTTGCCTGGAGAATTCCATGGACAGAGGAGTCTGGTGGGCTACAGTCCATGGAGCTGCAAAGAGTCGGACATGACTGAGTGACTAACCCTTTCAAAATCTAAGTCATGTCCAACTCTTGCAACCCCAGGCTCCTCTGTCCATGTGATTCTCCAGGCAAGAATACTGAGTGGGTTGACACTTCCTTCTCCAGGGGATCTTCCCAAGCCAGGAATAGAACCCAAGTCTCCTTAAATGCAGGCAGATTCTTTACTGACTGAGCTATGAGGGAAGTCCTTCAAAATCTATGGGATGCAATAAAGGCAGTGCTAAGAGGGAAGTTTATAGCAATCTGCTTCTAATCCAGGCTTTGCTGGCCAGTGCAGGGACCTTGAGAAATTTTCCATGAGGTATTTCTCTGTGAGGTGAAGTAAGAATTTCTGCATAGGTTGTTTTTCAGACAATGTAAGTCCTTTGAAACAGTGAAGGACAATCAAAAATTAAAAGGATTATTAGGTGCAAAAAAACTGAGAAACAATTAAAAGACCTAGATAACTGAACACTGCATTATTTTCAGGCTGTTGAGTCAGAAGTAAAGGGAGAACCCTGAATAGGATAAGAGAGATAAAGGATGAGAACTGTCTTGGGCAAGACTGAATCAGAGAGGGATGCCAAGAGACACAAGGCCAGCTCAGGGACTGCTGCTACTGCTACTGCTAAGTCACTTCAGTCGTGTCCGACTCTGTGTGACCCCATCCCTGGATTCTCCAGGCAAGAACACTGGAGTGGGTTGCCATTTCCTTCTCCAATGCATAAAAGTGAAAAGTGAAAGTGAAGTCGCTCAGTCATGTCTGACTCTTCGCGACCCCATGGACTGCAGCCTACCAGGCTCCTCCGTCCATGGGATTTTCCAGGCAAGAGTACTAGAGTGGGGTGCCATACACCCCTGGCCTTTAACTCTTTCCTCTGCAAACTAGGAAAGGATGCCCCTACTTTCAGGTAGAAAAGCTTGTACCAAGCTGCACAGTGTGGTGAAGAGAACAGGGTTTGTGTCTCAGCCCTCATTCACCCTCTTAACCAGAAGTGTTGTACACTGCACAACCTGCCCAACTGCACATCACAACCCTGGATCTATGTGAACTTGGATACCCAGCTTTCTCTGTTTTCCTACTGTGGCCCAAGAAGACTGGAGTTGTAATGATGTTCACCACTCTCACCTTGTTTTGAGGATTATGTGACATATGTGAAAGCATTTAGGAAGCATAAACAATGACAAGGATTATTACGAGGCAGCCTAACCCAGGTCTCTTTCAACAGGACAAGAGAGAGACCAAAAATTTCAGTTCCTCACAATTAAGCTTGAGGACACACACACTACCTTGTATATGAAAAGAAATTGTGGCTTATCAAGAAACATGCTCACAGCTCCTTGGGGGAATGCAATGGTTTTCCTCTTGTTATTCTTCTAGCAGTGGGAGGTCACCATTTGTATTCATGTTTTCTGCAATTACCCAGAGGCTATGGTGGCATTTTTGCATATTTAATCAATCTAATGACCAAACCCTGAGACCGTGAGCACTCCACCTGTATTCACTCTCTTCTCTCACTATCTATTCACCTCTCCTCCCCTTCACAAGTCTCTCCTGCCTTCATTTCTTTTTTTCACACATTCTTGTAATTTATTCATCTCAAGATGCACTTCTGTCTCATTTAATCATTTAAACAGACCTTTGGTGCCTATTTAATTGATTCTTCCCGGGTTTTAATTTGCATCTTTGACTCTACCATCCTGATTTCTTTGACTATCCCTCTTGCTGCGTGACATATGTTTATGCTTTAACAGGTTTCCAATATTCTGGAAGACTTCAGAGGCCAAGGTTGGGGGGAAAAAAAGTGCTATTTTAAATAGAATCCTATTTGGCCCGGCAGCTGAGCAAAAATAAGAAGAAACCCTCCAGCTTTGGGAAGCAGACAACCAGGGTCATCCTTTAACGCCCAGCTTCCCAGAGCCAACCAGGCTGGCCAAGGACTGTGGGAATGGAGAGAGGGGGCCCATTGGCCAGAAAAGGTTAGGGTTTCCTGGGAGAGGTCTCAATTTGATTTTGTCCCTATTTGATTTACAGTCCTACGGCTAATTTTTGGATTTGCTTTTTGTTGAGGGTGGGGGGTGTTGAAATGGAAAAAGCATACTAAGGAATTGATAAATTGAAATGTTTGGAAAGCAAGGGACAGACAAGTGGTTCATCAATAGTGACCTCTACATTGCCTTTGGGAACAAGATTTGTGTTTTTAATTCTGTGTAGGTTAAATGTAATAGGAATTGCATAAAGATTCTTATAAATTAATATTACCCACAGAAGGCCCATATGATAGGAAACAGGGGGTAGGCGAGGTGTTATGATTTTGACTTCATGAGCCAGTATGGCAGCTAATCCAAGAAAGTCTTCCAGTTCCCCACAGGAGGCCCTAACCCTAGGCTTGGGTTATGTGTGCTATTGAATTTGTATTGGGATCCTGTCACCAACCTGATACAATCCTTTTATTTTTATTTTCTCATTGATATAATGAGAGCCATAAGATAAAAATTATCCCTGAGTGTTATTATGCAAAGGAGTTAATATTTTTCAGCACCCAGAAATTCTACCATATGACAGAGAAGTACTGAATATTATGGATGCCACATGCATTTATTATTTTCTTCAAAGGAAAAAAATTATTACTCAAGTTTTAATCACAAACATAGAATCATTAAACTTGCAATGTGGATGTGTAATTTCTGCCAAAAAAAAACAAGAAAACATTCCAAGTCTTTCATTTGCTTTAATGAGCTTCAGAACCAGCTATTGGCACCCAATTTTTTTTAATATGCATCCATCTGCTTATTGTTATATTTAAACACTCCTTCATGAAAAGTGGTTGATTCACTTCAAATGAACAATGGATTTTTAACAAACCAAGACCTTGTTATAATGGATAGGATAGGCTACCTTAATCTTTGCCCTTGAATCAATGAAAAGACCTAGATTCTGAATGTACTTATGTAATGTTATGATTAATTTCAAATATGGTTTATGAAATCTCAGTCACTTGTGGGTGTTGAAATAAGAAATATAAACTGGGCCCAATCTTTCAATAGATAAATTTATCTTTGTTCTTTTGGCCTTAGGCATCAAATTTCCCACCTGTGAGCCTGAGCACTCTGATTGGCCCCCCAACATCTCTAAACGGCTATTTCAGATGCTCTATGATTATTCCATTGTAATTAAGTTAGTAGCAGAGTAGGCCAGAGCTAAGAGGCTTGGATCTGGATATTTAGGAGATAAGCAACTCAGCAGACAGCACAGCAAAGGGGGAAAAAAGCAATTAAAGGAGGCCAAGATTCATACAAGAGAAAAAGGGAAGAGATCAATGCACACAGCTATCCCATTCTGAAGTTTGTTCATTGCATGAAGATACCAGAGAGAGTAACTGAGTCTGGGGGATCCTCTCTCCACTCCCCATGGAGACTGTTCAGGAGCATGGTTGCAACCACCTGGAAGAGATGATTTTCTCAATCATATGAACACTTCTAAACCCACACTTAAAAGTAGATAGGTTTCAGCCTTGAACCCTGAGTCTCACATAGAGGACTTTAGTCTAGAATTGTTAACTCCAGGTGAGGGAAGAGTCCAAAGGCACAGTAAGATCAGTGCTTCAGAGAGTGTTAATCACTGCTGTGCCCAGAGTTTCAGTGATGAAATCAGAGGGAAAAGAGAAAACGCAGAAGAGAGAGAAATATTCCTTGGTTGGACAGAATTAGAGAGAACAATAAAGCGTACAGATGTTAAAAACTTTTTTGCACAACATGAAAGTTGCAACTTAAGTTTTTTGGGAGCAAAATGAGAACTGCAAGGAGAGTCAACCAGTCGATCCTGAAGGAAATCAGTCCTGAATATTCGTTGGAAGGACTGATGCTGAAGCTGAAACTTCAATACTTTGGCCACCTGATGCGAAGAACCCACTCATTTGAAAAGACACTGATGCTGGGAAGGATTGAAGGTGGGAGGAGAAGGAGACGATAGAGGATGAGATGGTTTGGATGGCATCACCGACACGATGGACATGAGTTTGAGTAAGCTCCGGGAGACATTGATAGACAGGGAAGCCTAGTGTGCTTCAGTCCATGGTGTCGCACAGAGTCAGACACAACTGAGTCTGATGGAAGTCAGGACTACAGCATTTGCTGTAGCATAATGCTACAGGACTACAGGTAGCAGCATTTCAGATAGCTCTGAAAAACTGCTCCAAGGAGGTGAGGGGAGGAGGTATAACATACAGGAGTTTTGCAGCAAAGGGCAGGTAGTCAGGAACAATGAAAGATTACTGTTAATTAAAGAAACCAGATATCTCAAGTTAAGGAATTTAACACTTTTCTATGTATGGAAAGATGTTAGAGTTTGATGTTGTTGTTGTTGAGTCACTAAGTCGTGTACAACTCTTTGCGACCCCATGGACTGCAGCATACCAGGATTCCTGCCCTTCACCATCTCACAGCGTTTGTGAATGATGCCATCTACATCATCCTCTGTCACGCCCTCTCTTCCTGCCCTCAATCTTTCCCAGCATCAGGGTCTTTTTCAATGAGTCAGCTCTTTGCATTAGGTGGCCAGAGCATTGCTGCTTCAGTGTCAGCATCAGCCCTTCCAATGAAAATTCAGGGTTGATTTCCTTTAGGCTTGACTGGTTTGATCTCCTTGCTGTGCAAGCAACTCTCGAGAGTCTTCTCTAGCACCACAATTTGAAAGCATCAATTATTTGGCTCTCAGCTTTCTTTATGGTCCAACTGTAGCATTCATACATGGCTACTGGAAAAACCATGACTTTGACTATATGGACCTTTGTCCACAAATTCTTATTGTTGCTTTTTAGTCACTCAGTCATGTCTGACCCTTTGCAACCCCCATGGACTGCAGCACAAAATCTAGGCTCACTGAATTACTTCTTTGATATGTACCTGGGCTATCTGGAGCGAGTATACTGTTTTTTCACATTCTGGGTTCCTCAGGGCTCAGCATAGGGAGTGCCTGCACTCTGATGGCTGCCAGATGGCAGGTATTCTTTCCTTCCTGAGTTCCTTTCAGGGCTCACAAGCTCACCATCCAAGATAGCTGTAATTGCTGATGACTCTGACATTCTTGTTTACTGATATGAGGAAATATTCCATTTCTCACAGGCATATTCTGAGAATAAGCCCAGGGTAGCGGAATGAGGCTTTCTTACAAAGGAGATGTCAAAAGAGATTAGAGAAAAGAGTACATGTGCAAGAACATCTTAGTGGTTTACCCCTAGAAGGCAAACATCTGTTATTTCTAAGTCTTGTCATCTGGTTGAGTTGCCTAGACAGCTCTAGATTAGATGAAAGGTCTAGGCTCTGTACATGAAATGAAAGGAAGGTATGTGCTCACAAAGGAATGTAAGAGCCACAGAACAGGATCATAATGGAACCTGCCACCACAAGCTGCTGGCCTAAGGCCCTTTCAAAGTTTCCATTCTCTGGGCAAGATTAATTCTATAATCTAGTGGCTGGACAGAAACTATAGAAGTGTGGAAGGGGCAGGAGCTTCTGGTGGGGAGAATGTTCTCAGTGGTTCTAGCACACAGGGTCAGGAAGTCAACAGCCTATTGTTGAGAAGACGCGTATCATGACATAGAAGTGAAGATGGATGCAGTTATTAATCAGCTACAGATGAGAAAACCTTCTGTGAAAAATAATAGTGAAGTTCTCAGGTGCCATGCTTACTTAACAGGAGGTCATTCTCTGTGTTAAAGTGATTCTTCTGATATTTTAAAATGTTTTTGAGTCTGACTTGAAAATCTGGAATTGTGTGTTATGGATACAATTTAATTTTTCTCTTAAATTGCTAGTCAGTTTTCCCAACACTATTTATTGAACAGTTATTCCTTTTTCCACTAATTTGAAAGACTGCTTTAAAAATATACACTAGGGACTTCCCTGGTGGTCTAGTGGTTAAGACTTTTCTTTCCAATGAAGGGAGTGCAGATTTGATCTTTGATTAGGGAACTAAGATCCCACATGCCTCGCAGCCAAAAATCCAAAACATGAAAACAATAGATCGCAACAAATTCAATAAAGACTTAAAAAATGGTCCAGATTTAAAAAAAAAAAAAAAACTTTACAAAGTATATATGTAAAATACACAAAGTTAATTCACAGAATTTTTTTTGGAAGAAAATAGTAATAGTGAAATTCAAAACATCTTTGGACAGAATCTAGCATGAAAATAATTGTCAGCAATTCTAGAAGGTATAAAGAAAGGAATCAAGATAGAAATCATCACTCAGTAGAAAATAGACATTCACTAGATATTCTTACACCTAATATTCAACTTTTGTATGTACATAGATGCACACATAACAGTGAAATAGACAAGATATGATATGATAAAATATCATATAAAATAGTAAAATATCTGATTCCCTGCCTATTCCCACTTGAAATACTAAACCCTTCTGGATAACAATGTGCTCTGGTAGAACCCCACACACTGTGTTGAATTGTGTCTCCCGAAAAGATGATAACTAGGAGAGACACATGGAATACATTGTCCTCACAGACCTCAGAAGGAAATAACCCTGTTAGCTCCTTGAGTGATAGCTTACATATGACACAAAAAAATAAAATAAAATCATAACTTATATGAGACTGATGTTCTACTATATTAAAATTAAGAATTAATTTCTTAATTTATTAAAACAGAATCAACCTCAATTCATCAATTAATTAAGAGATTACAAAAGCAGCACACTTTTTTTATAATGTATTATAAGGTTTTTATAACATCTTGTGTCCAAAGTATTTTTTAATGTCTACAAATTAATAAGAAAAATTTAAAAACCCATAGGAAAGTGGGCAAATACTTGAAGGAGCATTTCATACTTGGATATCCAAATGCTCAATAAACAAAAAGGAAAGGATGGTAAAGACTATTACTCTACCGGAAATGCAAATTGAAATTACAGTGAGATACCATGACACATCCACTACAAAGGGCAAAACTAAGAAGGATGACTATGACACATTATTAAAATGTGTGGCAACTTGAACATTTAAATACTAGTAGTGAGGCTATAAATTGGTACAACTGGTTTGGAAAATAATATCTACTAAACCTGAACATATGCCCTAAAACCTTCCAATTCCATCCCTAGGAATACTTGTAACAAACGTGTGCTTGGGTGCAGCAAAAGACTGACGCAAGAATGCTTATAGCCTCTCTATCCATAATAGTCCAAATCAGAAACAACACTAATGTCCACCAACAGTAGAATATATAAATAAATATTAATATGCTCATACTATGGAATGCTGAATAACAATGGAAATAAGCTATTGCTACTTAAACAGTATGCATGAATCTCACAAGTATAATGTTGAGCAAAAGAAACCAAATATAAAGAAATTTTATCACTGCATGATTCCACTTATATGAGGTTCAGAAAGTAAAATGAATCCATGGTGGTAGAAGTCAAGGTATTTTTCACTTTTAAGAAAGATAGCTACTGAATAAACAGAATCCAAGTGGACATTTCTTACACACTGTTGCTGTTTAGTCACTAAGTCATGTTTGACTCTTTGCGGCCCCATGGACTGCAGCATGCCAGACTTCCCTGTCCTTCATCATCTCCTGGAGTTTACAAACTCATGTTCATTGAGTCGGTGATGCCATCCAACCATCTCACCCTCTGTCATCTCCTTCTCCTCCTGCCTTCAATCTTTCCCAATATCAGGGTCTTTTCCAATGAGTAGGCTCTTCACATCAAGTGGCTGAAGTATTGGAGCTTCAGCTTCAGCCTCAGTCCTTTCAATGAAAATTCAGAGTTGATATCCTTTAGAATTGACTGGTTTGGTGTCCTTGCTGCCTAGCAAAGTTCTATTTCTTTACCCAAGTAGTAGTTACATGGTTGTATTCACTTTGGAAATTCATTGAGCCATCTACTTATGCTCTGTGGGTTTTTCTAAATGTATAATATAGTAAATTTTTTTAAGTTTTCTTAAAAAATTTATAACCGCTATAAACTTCAGTAATCGTACTTTGCTTAGAAGTTCTTATTTAGCACTTGGAAACATTGCCACATATGTTTCATAACTGATATGTTTATTAACTATGCTTAACTTATGTTTATTTAGCATTTTACAATTTTTCAAAACACTATATATCATTGTGTCTCAACACTATGACCATATACCCAGAAAAGTATTGAGAAGCATTCATTGAAAACGACACACTCAGAAATAGACAAGCATAGTTAGACATGAGAAAACCATTAACATAGCCTTGCACAGAAAATCATATTTGTAGATATTCGTGACACATTCTAAACTATGTGTCCTTCTAAATGACACATTCTAAACCAGTCCTTCCTCTGAAGATTAAGAGAAAGAAAAGACTACTATATTCTATTCACTGGAAGATTTAGAATAATTACATCAATGTAGATGGTTGGAAGGCACCACTGACTCAATGGACATGAAATTGAGCAAACTCGGGGAGATAGTGGAGAACAGGAAAGCCTGGCATGCTGCAGTCCATGGGACTGTGAAGAGATGGACAGGACTTAGTGACTGAACAAACCTCTCAATAACACTGAATTCAGTTCAGTTCAGTTCAGTTCAGTTCAGTCGCTCAGTCGTGTCCAACTCTTTGCAACCCCATGAATTGCAGCATGCCAGGCCTCCCTGTTCATCACCAACTCCCAGAGTTTACTCAAACTCCATCAAGTTTACTCCATTAAGTTTACTACATCAAGTCAGTGATGCCATCCAGCCATCTCATCCTCTGTCATCCCCTTCTCCTCCTGCCCCCAATCCCTCCCAGCATCAGGGTCTTTTCCAACGAGTCAACTCTTCACATGAGGTGGCCAAAGTATTGTAGTTTCAGCTTCAACATCAGTCCTTCCAATGAACACCCAGGACTGATCTCCTTTAGATGGACTGCTTAGATCTCCTTGCAGTCCAAGGGACTCTCAAGAGTCTTCTCCAACACCATAGTTCAAAAGCATCAATTTTTTGACACTCAGCTTTCTTCACAGTCCAACTCTCATATGCATACATGACCACTGGAAAAACCATAGCCTTGACTAGATGGACCTTTGTTGGCAATGTAATGTCTCTGCTTTTTAATATGCTATCTAGGTTGGTCGTAACTTTCCTTCCAAGGAGTAAGTGTCTTTTAATTTCATGGCTGCAATCACCATCTGCAGTGATTTTGGAGCCCAAAAAAATAAAGTCTGACACTGTTTCCACTGTTTCCCCATCTATTTCCCATGAAGTGATGGGACCAGATGCCATGATCTTAGTTTTCTGAGTGTTGAGCTCTAAGCCAACTTTTTCACTCTCCTCTTTCACTTTCATCAAGAGATTTTTTAGTTTCTCTTCACTTTCTGCCATAAGGGTGGTGTCATCTGCATATCTGAGGTTATTGATATTTCTCCCGACACTGAATTACAGATGACACTGTCTGTCATTACAGTGACACTGTCATTACAGGTGAGGAAACTGACAAACGACTCTCATTAACTTGCCCAAAATAATGGGGCAGTAATAATAGTGTCAGTAACCACCAACACACAGATTTAGATAGTGCTGTGTATGACTGGCAGGTGGCAAAGAGTCCATTTCTGTTTTTCTACTTTCTTTACCTATACACTTTAGAGAGTCTGTCAAGAAAACTACCAGCCCGTCTCCTCCATGTGACTCAAAGTAGGCAGATGGGAATCTGTCTGCCTGAAAGTTGATCCTAAAGACAAGGGCACATGAATTGGTTTCACCCCAGGGGTGACATTCTTGCTTATTCTACTTCCTAGATTCCCAAAGAAAACCATGGTTCCTTCAGCATTCTTCTAGATTCTGTGAACAACCACAAATCTTTCCAGTACATCACTTTTCTTCTTAAGTAGGCAAAAATGGGTTCCTATGGTTCCAGACCAAGTACTTATAAAGTAATAATCAAGAAACATCTTAGAGTGATAAGAAGGAGACCTAGAGCAGACTGGCAATTTCCACAAGCTTCTTTATGCAGAGTGGACACATGTATCAATATCAGATCACCACTAATGTTCAGGCCTTCAGTCTGTGCCCCTCTCCAAGTGACAACTTTTGTCAATGAGTTTCTGAAACATTAACTGAGGTTGTGTAAAGGGTCCCTTTACAACTCCTCCATTTTTTCAGGCTTCTCTTCAGCTGTAGCAGACTTTGTCAAGTAATATGATCCCTTGGCCAGCATGCTCCAAGTGCAATTTCCGCATTTGGTAGTTAATCACTGATTTCTTTTTTTTTTTTTTTTTTAGATATTCATTTTATTTATATTTTTTCCATTTCTTTTTATTAGTTGGAGGCTAATTACTTTACAATATTGTAGTGGTTTTTGCCATACATTAATATGAATCAGCCATGGATTTACATGTGCTCCCCATCCCGATCCCTCCTCCCACCTCCCTCTCCATCCCATCCCTCTGGGTCTTCCCAGTGCAGCAGGCCCGAGCACTTGTCTCATGCATTCAACCCGGGCTGGTGATCTGTTTCACCCTTGATAGTATACTTGTTTCAGTGTTATTCTCTCAGAACATCCCACCCTCGCCTTCTCCCACAGAGTCCAAAAGTCTGTTCTATACATCTGTGTCTCTTTTTCTGTTTTGCATATAGATGTTATTGTTACCATCTTTTTAAATTCCATATATATGTGTTAGTATACTGTATTGGTCTTTATCTTTCTGGCTTACTTCACTCTGTATAATGGGCTCCAGTTTCATCCATCTCATTAGAACTGATTCAAATGAATTCTTTTTAACGGCTCAGTGATATTCTATAGTGTATATGTACCACAGCTTCCTTATCCATTCATCTGCTGATGGGCA
Source organism: Dama dama (assembly GCF_033118175.1). Lineage (NCBI taxonomy): Eukaryota > Metazoa > Chordata > Mammalia > Artiodactyla > Cervidae > Dama > Dama dama. The sequence continues at coordinate 20,625,666 of NC_083688.1, read as the reverse complement.
TCTAGGTTGTTTCCATGTTCTGGCTATTATAAACAGTGCTGCGATGAACCTTGGGGTACATGTGTCTCTTTCAGATCTGGTTTCCTCAGTGTGTGTGCCCAGGAGTGGGATTGCTGGGTCATATGGCAGCTCTATTTCCAGTTTTTTTAAGGAACCTCCACACTGTTCTCCATAGTGGATGTTCTAGTTTGCATTCCCACCAACAGTGTAGAAGGGTTCCCTTTTCTCCACACCCTCTCCAGCATTTATTGCTTGTAGACTTTTGGATAGCAGCCATTCTGACTGGTGTGTAATGGTACCTCATTGAGGTTTTGACTTGTATTTCTCTGATAATGAGTGATGTTGAGCATCTTTTCATGTGCTTGTTAGCCATCTGTATGTCAGGAGTATATCTACCTAAAGAAACAAAAGACCTATACATAGAAAACTATAAAACACTGATGAAAAAAATCAAATAGGACACAAATAGATGGAGAAATATACCGTGTTCATGGATTGGAAGAATCAATATTGTGAAAATGAGTATACTACCCAAAGTAATCTATAGATTCAATGCAATCCCTATCAAGCTACCAACGGTATTCTTCACAGAACTAGAACAAATAATTTCACAATTTGTGTGGAAGTACAAAAAACCTCAAATAGCCAAAGCAATCTTGAGAAAGAATACAAAGCCACAGTCATCAAGACAGTATGGTACTGACACAAAGACAGAAATATAGATCAATGGAACAGAATAGAAAGCCCAGAGATAAATCCACGTACCTACGGACACCTTATCTTTGACAAAGGAGGCAAGAATATACAATGGAAAAAAAACAACCTCTTTAACAAGTGGTGCTGAGAAAACTGGTCAACCACTCGTAAAAGAATGAAACTAGAACACTTTCTAACACCATACACAAAAATAAACTCAAAATGGATTAAAGATCTAGTGTAAGACCAGAGACTATAAAACTCCTAGAGGAGAACATAGGCAAAACACTCTCCAACATAAATCACAGCAAGATCCTCTATGACCCACCTCCCAGAATATTGGAAGTAAAAGCAAAAATAAACAAATGGGACCTAATGAAACTTAAAAACTTTTGTACAACAAAGAAAACTATAAGCAAGGTGAAAAGACAGCCTTCAGAACTGGAGAAAATAATAGCAAATGAAGAAACAGACAAAGGATTAATCTCAAAAATATACAAGCAACTCCTGCAGCTCAATTCCAGAAAAATAAATGACCCTATCAACAAATGGGCCAAAGATGGTTTTGTATTTTTGGTTCACGTACCATCTCTTCCATTTGTTTGTTTGTTTCTTATTCTTTATACTCCTCATTCTGTTCAGCTTAAGTTTAGCACTTTGAGGTTGATCTGAAACCACAAGTACAGGATGATTGCCTCCTATATTCAGTATTTAAATTTCAGTAGTTACTGGGCTAAGGAGGAAGGACCGTTTGTTGATAATTAACATGGTCCTAAAGTGTTCACCAACCTTTTTTGCATCTGCTTCATGAATAACCCCATTTAGTCAGGACGTAGAGCAAAGGCATTCTACCTGACTTTGAGAAATGTATATCTCTATTATCTCCATTTGACATTCTAAAGCCACACTAAAAGGTCCCTCTTCCAAAACACTATTCAGTTCAGTTAGACACATTCAACTCTATCGGATCTTTATTCCCAATGTTATCTTTTAGGTTGAATATTCTGGAGGATGAAATTAGGCTAAAGTCTCATTACAATTGGAAAGAAAATCCATTTATATTTGCAGTTTTGAAATTTATACCAGAACTTAGATCACTGAATAGAACCCGAGTAGCAGTCTAAGATTCTGTGTTATGTGCTTGAAATCTCTCAAATTCTATCAGACGCTCAAGAACGAGCATGCAGCCACTAAAGGTTTTGAATAACAAAGTTGGAAAAGGACAGCTAAAAACAATAAATTGGGCTCCATGATCCAAGCCAGACTCAGTCATGTGTAACTACTGAGCTGGAATAAATAAGACCTCTGTTGAAAATGGTAATAAGGATATCAAAAAAACTAAAAGAATAAAGTCAAGAAAAATCACAAAAGTTAGTTCTACAATTTCTGAAGCATCAAAGCATCAAGTTAATAAATGATATCATGGCCTACAAGAAACAAAATTAAACCCTGATGTAAATAAGGAAAAGTCACTTTGATTCAGCTTAAGAGTTCCTGATAATGAGAGAGAATATCTCAAAGAAAACTATTTTTAAAAATTTCCCCAAAAGTACTATAAAAACAAAGAGATTTGGAACATAAGCCCATTAGTAGGCTGGGTAACACATCAAAAAGTAGCCCATCACAAATATTATCTTTTTGCACTATTCTTTCATAAACATCTATATAAATGTTAAAATGAGTTAATTTAACTATCCTTGGGACAGTTTTAAATTTTATTTTATTAAACTTTGAGTAAAGTCAGTACATGGAGAAGATATATCATACTGATCTTAAGGGTTATTGAACTCTGGCATGCCACCACCTACCCATGGAGGCACAAATAGCCCAGGTGAATAAGCATAGTTTCAGAAGAATTCACATATTTTCCAACCAATTGGCCAGCAAAGACTAACTGATTACATGAGTATAACATCAGGAAGTATCCTAAGAAGTGTGTATTCCTGGAATATTAGAGAATTTATTTGGATGCTGTAATAGAAAGACCCAATATAATAATGGCTTAAATAAGATATGGTTTGTTTGTTTGTTTCTCATGTAAAAGTCTTGGCTAATGTGGTAACCTCTTTTGAAAGCCAGGATTCATCTGCCTTGTTGTTCTGCCATCCTCAGTACAGTCCAGGGTACCTCCTCTAGTTCCTGCCATTGTGTTCACAACCATCAGCAGGCAGCTCTCCTGCTTTATAAGCTGTGTATGAAGAACAGATTCAATAATTTTATCCATATGAAACTGAAAACACTTGTTACCTTGTCTTTTTTTCAAAGCATATTTGGCAATACATAAATTAAATGTAGGACTGATATATGAGACTCTACTGTATAAATATTTCAATTTCTCTCACTCCTGAATTCCATTCTTGCCAGCAAATTCTTGCCCTTACTTTCTTGAAAAAAAAAAAAAAAAGTCACCAGCCTTTAACTCCCTTATCCATCCTGTTCCCAATGTGTTTTTTTAAAAAGGGTATCCCCTTCTAAGGTAAAGAGCTCTTCACCCATCTCCTGAATTCCCATTTCTGTCCAGCTCACCATAGTCATTTTATTATTCCCAGTCATCTTCTAAAGCTCTGTTTTCTCTGAGGAATCTCTACACATTGTATATACTACACACTGACTCATTTTGAAAATGTCTTTCTTGACTCTTCTGTTTTCCTTAATTATAGTCATACTTCCATCCATTCAATCATGTACTCATTTTTGCACCCCTAGTTCACTCTCCAATGCCCTGAAATCCCCTGTTTATACTCTTCCACTCATACGTGGTCATCCCTCCTCTGCAAAAATAAATAAATAAATAAATAACTGATTACTCTCTTTTTGGCAAATAAAAGATTTTTTTTCCCACAATTTTTAGACTTGACCTTTAAGCACAATGGGGCAGTGAACACCCATCTTTTTCAAGGACTATTTGACTACCACTTCTTTTTCCTGTGTCCTACTGCTCATTTCCGGGGCTTCTCTGGTGGCCTGCTAATGCAGAAGACACAGGTTCGATCCCTGGGCTGGGAGGACTCCCTGGAGGAAGAAATGGCAACCCACTCCATTATTCTTGCCTGGAAAATCCCACGGACAGAGGAGCCTGGCGGCCACAGTCCACAAGATTGCTAAGAGTCGGACACAACTGAGCAACTGAGCACGCACACATTGCTGATTTCTACTTTTTGTCCTTCCTCCAGCCACTACTGAAAAATTTTCCAAAGCTGTCTTTGGCCTTTTATCTAAAGTATCAGGTGTTATCATTATAGTGTCTCATTATTTTAAGCATTTCTTCTATGCTGATGGCTCAGATCTCTGCCTTCATTCTGCTTTCTTGGGTAATTCTAGCATGACTCTCCAGCTACCTAAGGACATGCCTATTTGCACAATATCCAAATCAACCTGAACAAAACCAAACTCATCTCCATAAAAAAGAAGCCTTCCACCCATCCTCCCTAGCAGTTTTGTTTTCTTAGGTGCTCCAAGCAAAGAGTTTTAAAACATCTAAGTTATGAAGAAAAAGAAAATAAAAAAGGGCAACCTCCATCCACTGCCATAACATCTCCCATGCATTTATTTTATTTAAATCTACTTTTCTGGATGCATACTAGGCTTAAAATATAAAGCATGCTCAATCTCTTCTAACTCACTGAGATGTGTGTGTATGTGCTTAGTAGCTCAGTCATGTCTGATTCTTTGCGACCCTTTGAACCGTAGCCTGCCAGGCTCCTGTGTCCAAGGGATTTTTTCAGGCAAGAATACTGGAGTGGGTTGCCATTTCCTCTTCCAGGAGATCTTCCTGACCAAGGGGTCAAATCCCTATCTCTTGTGTCTCCTGCCTTAGAGGCAAATTCTTTACCTGCTGAGCCATTGGGGAAGTCCCACCCCCTGGGATAGTCCTCAACATTTTGAGAGCAACAGTCCACTACAGTCCACTCTAGTCCTTTGTCACATGCTGTTTTGTGGGACACATGATTGTTGCAGATATATCTTGTCTTTTGTCATTTATGTGGTAAGGTCTTTAGAATGCTTCAGCAACATATAAACACAAGAAAATTTCAACACATATTTTCTGAAATAAGATTATTTTTCAGCCCAAGTACTGATATACTAATATTGTAAGACTCATGTTATGGAAATGAAAAATTTCTAGCTCAAAATTTCAAAAAAAACCAAAGTAGAAACAAACCCATGCTATGTATTATGAAATGGTGAGAGCAAAAGTGATAAGGCATTATAAATTAAAGTACTCACAAAAATTAAAATTATTTCCATTTAACAGAGAGATTTTTCGTTTCCTCTAATGAAATGAGGCAAATGTAATTAAATAGCTAAAACAGAGTATGATAAAAAGAAATGTTCTCTTACTTTTTCTCACTTAGAACTCACCCGTCTTTCATGGATTATACTTAATACCAAGTAAACTGCTTATATAGATATGTATTTTTCCTTTGAACAACTCCTACTTAGCTTTTTAACATAATTTTTATTAAACAAGACCACACAAATGGGTAGGAAAGAAAACATTTTGTCAGCTTTATGCTCAGATACTTACGCTAAAATATTTTTGCCAAGAAGGAATAGACTAAACATACATCAAGCCAAATGGAGACGTTGACTTTAGCGACTGGAGGTACTTATGATTTAAGACATTAGTCCATTATTTGAGAATGTTTGGAAAGATCATGCAATCACTTTATATTTCTGACAATCACTGTCCAAAAATCTGTGTGTGCAAAAGATGTGTAAACATATATGGAAGGTTAATAATATTGTTTTTTAGCTATATTTAATTTTTTAAACCAACTTTACAAACATTTTTGAGGGTAAATTCATTTTTTATTCCTGTTTTCGGGAAGAGTTGGGTTTTTACTTTTTTAAAGAAACATAAAATTTATTGTGAGTATTCCCCTTGGTCACCTCTGTCTTAAGCTTAGCACTTTTCATTCCAGGTTTCAAGCTCCAAAATGCATTTCTTTGCAGTATTACAGAATTGTCAGCCATGACTCATTCATCTGGTTTAGAATTTGTCAAAAGGATTAGTTTCTACTAAACTTTATTGCTTCTTCTGAGGCAGGAATGCCTTTCGTGTGGGGCGCAGGAGTGAACTGGGACAGTGGTAACCCTATTCATTCATCTGGTATTTATTTTTGAGCATTTACCATGTGCCAAGCCCTATGCTTGATTCTGATGATGCAGCAGTGAAAGTGACAATTCTCATCAAATTTGCATTAAAAGGAGCAGGAGGACAGTCAACAATTAATTACACAATAATTTAAACACAATAGTGATAAGCATTATAAAGGAGAAAAATAGCTTGGTAACTAGGAGAACTTTGTGAACTAGCTCCTTCTTCTGTAACCATGGTTGCTTTATCCTCTGTACCCACCTTTTATTCCAATGAGAGACTTTATTTAAACTATTTGTAATTAACTAACTCCCAGAATGTCCCTTCTAAGTGACTCAGCATGACTCTGCAAACTTTTCATGGAGATCAGAGTACAAGATTTTGAAACACAACCAACTTGTTTTGACCAAACTTAACCTATGAAATTCGACCAGTGTAAGTTAAATATAAACAGGTATCTTTAGGAGTAAACATACATCAGACAAGTTCAAAATGATGAATGGCAAGAAGTTCCCAGCATAGCCACCCCCAACTTCTCATTAAGGACACACTGACAACTCACCGAAAAACTTTGATTGATAGTCAGCCTAAAACCAGAATCTAGAAGGAATTGGCATTAATTATAAAGGAGACAGATCTGGATTGTGAAGCATCTATGGAGGCTTAAACCCGGGGCCTAGGAAATGAAGAAAGACTGCTTGACAAAGAGGTTTTGCACCTTTCACGCCGTTGCTGGCCAGATTCAGAGTTATAGAGTCCCTACTTAGCAGAGAATAAGCAGATGGCAATAGGACCCCTGGGAATTGCTCCAAGAGGCCAAGTTGTGCTGACGCTGGGCAAGATTTGCTGTAAATGAGGCAGGAATGCAAAAGACTTTGGACCAGTACTGAGTATAGTAATTTTTTGTTTTATATTTAATATTATTATCAAAACTAGCAGAATAGAGAAGATACTACCACAGTAGAGTAATTAATAATAATTTTGTGTGCTCAGTTCAGTTCAGTTCAGTCGCTCAGTCATGTCTGACTCTTTACAACCCCAGGAACCACAGCACACCAGGCCTCAGTCATGTCCAATTCTTTGCGACACCATGGACTATAAATTTCCAGGCTCCTCTGTCCAGGGGATTGTTCAGACAAGAATCCTGGAGTGGGGTGCCATTTCCTCCTCCAGGGGATCTTCCTGACCCAGGGAAGGAACCTGCGTCTCCACGTCCCCTGCATTGCAGTCAAATTCTTTACCACTGGGTCACCTGGGAAAGGGACACAAAAGCTGTCAGTGAAAACCTTCCAGAAATGAGATCCTGCTCAAAACAGCCTGCCCTCCATCTGAAAATCTGAGAAAGCTACTAGGCCATCAAATAGCAAGGTACAGAGCAAGTACGAGGACAAATAGCCCACTCTTTCTATAGCAAATGATCCTTCATTGCAAAAGTATCAGATAAAAGACAAAGGGAAAAGAAAAATATAAAACTACTATAACAGAATAACATCTGAAACTCAAAGGGGGAGTGTGTCTTGGTTTCAAGAGTTGGGTATAAGGGAGTATCTAACACTGAAACATTGGATGTATTTGTTCTATTATTAAACTGTTTATGGAAGAGCAAGCTGATACAATTAGCCTTGTAATGAAATAAGGTGTATAATATGAAAGGAAGAAACAAAATTATGATTCTTTGCAATAGGATCAATACAAAAAAATAAAGCAAAATTATATTACCTAATAATAGATCTTCTTTTAATTATAAAGGCTTTTAATATTTTAAAATAAAATCATACATAAATCATAAAGACTCATATCTAAAAAAACTTTTTTTAGAAATTTACTCACAGACTCAAAATACTTTGTGTGATGAATGGGTCTTCCTGTTTAGGAAGGCCCGATATCCTAAGGATGTCAACTCTTCTGATTAAACTATATAAATTTTGTTAGGAATTTTTGATTGTTGGAATGGGGGTGAAGTATGGGAACTTAACAACATCATTCAAAATTCACCTGGAAACATAAGCACAGATACACACACAATTTTTTTTTTTTACTTTTTTGCTATATTTTATTACATTTTAGAGGTAAACATGGCATTACCTGAAAAAAAAAAACAAAACTAAAATACATTACATAGTATGACACTGAAAAGTAGATGAATGAATAAATGAATGAGTATATGAATACATTGGAGCCTTCAGCATGTTAGCTGTAGTTATTTTTTTTAATTTAACTTTTAAATTAATTTTTATTGTAGTATCATTGATTTACAAGGTTGTGTTAGTTTCTGCTGTATAGCAAACTGAGTCAGTTATACACATAAATTCATCCACACTTTTTGAGATTATTTTCCCATATATCATGTGACATTTGTCTTTCTCCATCTGACTTCCTTCATTCAGTATGACGTCTGTAGTTCCATCCATGTCACAGCAAATGACATGATTTCTTTTCTTTTTATGGCTGAGTAATATTTCATTGTATCTATACACTACATCTTCTTTATGTATTCATCTGTTGATGGGAACTTAGGTAGCTTCCACATCTTGGCTACGGGAAATAATGCTGCTATGAACATTGGGTGCATGTATCTTTTTGATTTAGTGTTTTCGCTTTCTTCAGATATATACTTAAGAGTGGAATTGCTGGATGACATAGTAGGGCTTCCCAGGTGGCTTAGTGGTAAAGAATCTGCCTGTAAATTCAGGAGAGGCAGGAAACTCAGGTTCAATCCTTGGGTCAGAAAGATTCCCTGGAGAAGGAAATTGCCACCCACTCCAGTATGCTTGACTGGAGAATCCCATGGACTGAGGAGCCTAATGGGCTATAGTCTATAGGGTCACAAAGAGCTGGACATGACTGAGTGGCTGAGCACACACGCATCATAGTTCTACTTTTAGTTTTTTGAGGAGCCTCTGTACTATTTTCCATAGTGGCTGTACTAATTTACATTCCAACACTCTATGGAGGTGAGATGATATCTCCTTGAGGTTTGGATTTGTATTTCTCTGATGATTAGAAATGGTGAACGTCTTTTCTTGTGCCTGTTGGCCATTTGTGTGTCTTCTTTGGAAAAATATGTATTCAGATCCTCTCCCCATTTTTCAGTTAAGTTTCTTATTTTTTTGGTATTGAATTATATGAGCTGTTTATATATTTTGGATATTAACTCTTAATCAGTCATATCATTAGCAAACATTTTCTCCCATTCAGTTGGTTGTCTTTTCATTCTGTCAATGATTTCCTTTGCTGTGCAAACCTTTTAAGCTTAATTAGGCCCCATTTGCTTATTTTTGCTTTTGTTATTTTACCAGAGGAGACTGATTTTAAAAAATTGCTATAATTTATGTCAAGGAGTGTTCTGACTATATTTTTTTCCCCAGGAGTTTTATAGTCTCAGGTCTTACATTCCAATCAGTCCGTTTTGTATATGGCATGAGAAAATGTTCTGATTTTACTCTTTAATATGTAGTTGTCCAGAAAAACAGTACATTTTTGAAAGTCAAATAGATCATTACTATTACACACACCGGACCACAGACTTACATGAAGGTTTTCACAGACACAGAGGAATACTGTCAATGAAGAGCTAAATAAATGATGACATGTATAATTATTATGCCTGAGTTAGTCTTGCCACCGTGTGTGCTGTCCCTAAGTTATGTCCAACTCTTTTGCAACCCCATGGACCATAGCCCGCCAGGCTCCACTCTCCATGGGATTTGCCAGGCAAGAATCCTGGAGTGGGTTGTCGTTTCCTTCCCCAGGGGATCTTCTCAACCCAGGGATCAAATCCATGTCTCCTGCATTAGCAGCTGGTTTCTTTTACCACTAAGCTATAGCAAGTACATTAATAGGTTATAGTTTTTCTAAAAAATTAAAAAACTAATGGAGTGATATATTTGAATGAAACAATTATTAGTCAGATACAAAATATTAATTTCTGTAAACAATGTGTGACTGCTCTTGCACTCAAAATATGAATACCTTGATGAAGAGGTCACCACTACACTTTAGCACAAGTTGGGATGCTTATTGTTTTCCTTGCTCTGTAGACTAAGTTGGAAAACTGCATTCAGAAGACCAGAAATCAAAGCTCCCTCATTTCTTCTAGAGAACATACTGTGTCATTACCACGTTTCTTCATAGTAAATATCTTCATAATTAATTTTATCTTTTTATTATAATGAAAGCCCAGTAGTCCCAGTAGCATAGTTTTTTTCAAGCATATTGTTACAAATTCCACTGCATATTACAGAGAAATGCCTGGAATCTCATTAGCTGTGCTTCAACACATTTAACACAAATTTTCATGTTTACGCCTAACTGTAGTTTCATCCTTCCCTTGCTGACACCAAGATCCCCTGGGTGGGCCTCAAAGTCACAGAGACTGGGTGGCCAAGTGTAGAAAATAGCAAATGACTGGAAAATAAGACAAAGGCAAGTTTGAGTTCCACATGCTGTGCTCATTTCCTGCATGAATATTGAATATACTTCATTTCCCTGATGTGTAGGAAAGTGATTTTTCCTTAGTTTTGAAAGAGGACATCACCAACCAGTAACAGAAAAATCCTTGTATTTCAAATGTAGCAAAAGTTTCTGTGATTGCATGCCACTCTTTCCTTAATTTACTCTTACTGCTATAAAGTAGCTCTTTAAGAAACTCTCATATTAAGTCAGCTGTTTGCTATCTGGTCACTCAGTGTGTCTGACTTGTTGTGACCCCACGGACTATAGCCTGCCAGGCTCCCCTCCATGGGATTTCCCAGGCAGGAATACTGCAGTGGGTTGACATTTCCTTCTCCAGGGGATCTTCCCAAGCCAAGGATTGAACCTGTGTTTCCTGCCTGGCAAGTGGATTCTTTACCACTGAACCACCAGGGAAGATACAGAGATAACTGGTCAAGGTCATGGTTGTTGGTGTTCTTTCTCTGACCCTCCTGACATCTATTCACTAAAGATGTTCAGAACATGCCAGTCTCCTGTAGCATCAACTCAGATGCATTATTTCGCTTTCCCTATTTTGCCAAGCTCTATTGACCCTGAGGCTGGGAGGGATTGGGGGCAGGAGAAGGGGACGACAGAGGATGAGATGGCTGGATGGCATCACTGACTCAATGGACATGAGTTTGAGTAAACTCTGGGAGTTGGTGATGGACAGGGAAGCCTGGCGTGCTGCGATTCCTGGGGTCGCAAAGAGTCGGACACAACTGAGCGACTGAACTGAACCGAACTGAACTGATTCTCCCAGGTTCAGCTTCTATAGCAGATTTGGTGTGGAAAAGTGTCAGTTTAGTTCACCACCCCTCTCTACCTTTCTTGCTGCTTGTTACCTCCTGACTATAAACTCCAGGAGGGCAAAATGTGTTACAATGTCTCTTTCCCAACTGTAATGTCAGTGCTTAGGCCAGGACATATTTACTGAAAGAAGGAATCAACAGCCTTAGTCCAATTTCTGGCTGGTCATGAGTTAGGCCTGTGAACCTACAGCAGCAGTCCCCAACATTTTTGACACCAAGAACTGGTTTCATGGAAGACAGATTTTTCACAGACGGTGGGAGGGGTGGTTTTAGGATGATTCAAGCACATTGCATTTATTATACTGCAGCTGATCTGAAAGGAGGAGGAGCTCAAGTGGTAATGTGAGCAATGAGGAGTGGCTATAAATACAGATGAAGCTTCACTTGCTTGCCTGTAACTCACCTCTTGCTGTGCGGTCCATGTACTGGTCCATGGCCTGGGCGTTAGGGACCCCTGGTCTACAGCACATTACTGAGTCCATCTCATCTCTGGGCCTCCTTAAAAAGCTTTCCAAGGCTGGACAAAAGGATGACTTGGTGGAGATGATAGCCTAACAGTATGTCCCTTGCACCTTGTCTTTCCTATTTTTTTCCAGAATGTACCAATAAGCAAGGAGCATTCTAGAAGACTCCAGGTGTGAAGGGTGGCCATGAAGAGCCACCCTTCTGGTATTAGGATACAGCATAGGACCCATCAGGCAAGCAGAAGGCTCACTTCTTACTAGAGACTGTTAAAAATAGCATATGCTTGAGAGTCAGTTTTTGCATAATGAAACCTCTATACACTAGGGAGGGCTTCCCAGGTGGTGCTAGTGGTAAAGAACCCTCTTGCCATTTTGAGTTTATTTTTGTGTATGGTGTTAGAAAGTGTTCTAGTTTCATTCTTTTACAAATGGATTAAAGATCTAAATGTAAGACCAGAAACTATAAAACTCCTAGGGGAGAACATAGGCAAAACACTCTCCGACATAAATCACAGCAAGATCCTCTATGACCCACCTCCCAGAATATTGGAAATAAAAGCAAAACTAAACAAATGGGACCTAATGAAACTTAAAAGCTTTTGCACTACAAAGGAAACTATAAGTAAGGTGAAAAGACAGCCCTCAGATTGGGAGAAAATAATAGCAAATGAAGAAACAGACAAAGGATTAATCTCAAAAATATACAAGCAACTCCTGAAGCTCAATTCCAGAAAAATAAATTACCCAATCAAAAAATGGGCCAAAGAACTAAACAGACATTTCTCCAAAGAAGACATACAGATGGCTAACAAACACATGAAAAGATGCTCAACATCACTCATTATTAGAGAAATGCAAATCAAAACCACAATGAGGTACCATTACATGCCAGTCAGGATGGCTGCTATCCAAAAGTCTACAAGCAATAAATGCTGGAGAGGGTGTGGAGAAAAGGGAACCCTCTTACACTGTTGGTGGGAATGCAAACTAGTACAGCCGCTATGGAAAACAGTGTGGAGATTTCTTAAAAAACTGGACATAGAACTGCCATATGACCCAGCAATCCCACTTCTGGGCATACACACTGAGGAAACCAGATCTGAAAGAGACACATGCACCCCAATGTTCATCGCAGCACTATTTATAATAGCCAGGACATGGAAGCAACCTAGATGCCCATCAGCAGATGAATGGATAAGGAAGCTGTGGTACATATACACCATGGAATATTACTCAGCCATGAAAAAGAATTCATTTGAACCAGTCCTAATGAGATGGATGAAGCTGGAGCCCATTATACAGAGTGAAGTAAGCCAGAAAGATAAAGAACATTACAGCATACTGACACATGTATATGGAATTTAGAAAGGTGATAACGATAACCCTATATGCAGAACAGAAAAAGAGACACAGAAATACAGAACAGACTTTTGAACTTTGTGGGAGAATGTGAGGGTGGGATATTTCAAAAGAACAGCATGTATACTATCTATGGTGAAACAGATCACCAGCCCAGGTGGGATGCATGAGACAAGTGCTCCGGCCTGGTGCACTAGGAAGACCCAGAGGAATCGGGTGGAGAGGGAGGTGGGAGGGGGGATCGGGATTGGGAATACATGTAAAGCCATGGCTGATTCATATCAATGTATGACAAAACCCACTGGAAAAAAAAAATAATAATAATAAAAATTAAAAAAAAAAAAAAAAAAAAAACAAAAACAAAAAACAAACAAACAAAAAAAAAAGAACCCTCTTGCCAATGCAGGAAACATAAGAGATGCAGGTTCAATCCCTGGGTTGGGAAGATCCCCTGGAGGAGGGCATAGCAATCCACTCCAGTATTCTTGCCTGGAGAAGCCCATGGACAGAGGAGCCTGGCGGGCCACAGTCCATAGTGTTGACTGAAGCGACTTAGCTCACATGTACAGTAGGGGACTCAATTATCTTACACAGTGCCCAAATGTTCAAGAAGAAAATGTACTCTATTTTTCTCTGAGAAATATAATCTGATTTATAATCCGATCATTTATAACATTCTATTTGGTGGGTTCTTGCTGTTCAATCACTAAGTCATGTTTGACTCTTTGCAACCCCATGGACTACAGCACACCGGGCTTCCCTATCCTCTACTGTCTCCCAGAGGTTGCTCAGGTTCATATTCATTGAGTCAGTGATGCCATCCAACCATCTCATCCTCTATCATTCCCTTCTCATTCTGCCCTAAATCTTTCCCAATATCAGGCACTTCTCCAATGAGTTGGCTCTTGGCATCAAGTGGCCAAAATATTGGGGCTTCAATTTCAGCATCAGTCCTCCCAGTGAATATTCGGGGTTGATTTCCTTTAGGAAATCTGATGGGTAGCAAGGGAGAAAAACAATATGTCAGTCCAGTTGATTAACCTAGTTTGTGTGTACTTAGTCTCTCAGTAGTATCCAGCTCTTGTGACCCCATAGACTATAGCCCACCAGGTTTCTCTGTCCATGGGATTCTCCAGTCAAGAATACTGGAGTGGGTTGTCATTCCCTTCTCCTAACCTAGTTTAAAGCAATATAAATGAGATGAATGCTTGGTTTCCCAGACCCAGTCCCGCTTCTGGATATACATGGTGGAGGCACAGAACCTTGTGTCTGAACAGAAGGGATGGAGTCCTTGGATCCACATGATGGCCTCTGTGAGCCTCTGAGTCTTGCAGCAGGGTGCCTGGCCCCAACAGCCTCCATGCTGAGCCTGTTGCTCAGTTCTTGCCCTCAACCTCGGGCATCTGTCTGTTGCTGGAGCCTGTGACAGTAGAACTCGGGGCCTGTCCTCTTCCATCTTAGGATACAGATGAAGCTTCACTCACTTTCCTATCACTCACCTTGTGTGGTGTGGCCTGGTTCCTAACAGGCCGTGGACCAGTACTGGGTGTGCTGGTCTGACTTCACCTCTCTGTCATGCTGAAGACTCCCTATGTCTCTTCCGTGTCCTCCTCACCACCTTCAACCTCATCACTGAGTCCTCTGGTCCCACCTTTATAAACATGTCCGCACTTAACCTCCTTTTTACTGATCATTAAGATTCTAATGTTTCTAATAAAAAAAATCTCTCACCTCCCCTCCTGAAATCCGTATGCCCGCCTTTACTTCCTCTCTCCTTCTGCTCATGTTTTGACAGTAAGATGAAAGCATGTTTGAGACTTCCCTGGTCTGGAGGTTAAGACTCCGTGCTTCCAATGCAGGGTGTGTGGATTTGATCCCTGGTTGGGGAACTAAGATTTCCCATGCCAAGGAGCACAGCTAAAAAAAATAAGTCAAAATTAAGATGAACTCATGTTAGATACATCAGTCGCATTCACCCAACTTTTCTGGGTCAGTTTTTCTAAAATTGGTGTTCCAGGGAGAAGCCTTTCAAATTTCCTTCCAATCTTCAAGTTTCTAATAATAAACACTGAGTTTTTTTTCCTCTGCCCAAGAAAATGATGTATCTGGTGTGTAATAAGGACTTGCATTCTTCTTGATGCTCTCATGAATTCACGAGATTCACCCTTCCACATCTTCCTCATTCCTCAAAGTAATTCAAAGTAGGACAGGAAGGAATAGATTTGGGGCAGCCCACTAAGCACTCCCATCTCATGATAATACTAAATAGAAGGTTCAACCCTCAAGCACTCATTTTCTGAGGCCCATGGGAAACTTAGCTGCCTTTGCCATTTAAAATCTTAGCTGGAAAAATGTAAAGAAAAAGGGAAACAAATCATTCTCTCCACCAGTGCCCTCCGAAAGCCTGTACAAAATGTTAACTAGAAGACTTAACTAGAATTAAAAATCTCCCTTTTCAACAGTCAAATACCTGTGATATCAGATGTGACCACAGCATGCCTTCTTGGGTCAACAGCAGTGAGAGAGCCCTGAAGTCAAGCCTGCTGAAACCTAAGCTATATGTACCTGCCTACTCGGACACTGGCCACCACATCCAAAGCAAGGTGTTGGGCATATTCAGGTTATATGTTGATCACCAAAATACCAGTTACCGCTTATCTTTCTTCAGACTTCCAAGTGTATGTACTACCTATGCAGATTGCCAGAAGAACAGGTATAGGAGATCAAAATATCAGCTTTAATGATGGCATGGCTAGACCGGAATGCCTGGTGGCTCAGACGGTAAAGAATCCTCCTGCAATGCCGGAGACCTGGGTTCAATCCCTGGGTTGGGAAGATCCCTTGGAGAAAGGAAGGGCAACCCACTCCAATATTCTTGCCTGGAGAATTCCATGGACAGAGGAGCCTGATGGGCTATAGTCCATGGGGTCACAAAGAGCTGGACATGATTGAGCAACTAACACATGGCTAGGTTGAAGATAAAGGTCTGCACCCAAGGTTGTTTTTCCTTGAAATAAACAACCAACAAGTCACAGGCAGATCAACCATCAGAGAAAAAGAGTTTGCTCTGATGAGAGCTCCACTTGAAGGAGAAAAGAGTGGGCAGAACCCCTGGACAGTCTTGCTCCAAAAGAACTGGCCACTATTCATGCTGCTGCTGCTGCTAAGTCACTTCAGTCATGTCCAACTCTGTGCGACCCCGTAGACCGCAGCCCACTAGGCTCTTCTGTCCCTGGGATTCTGCAGGCAAGAACACTGGAGTGGGTTGCCATTTCCTTCTCCAATGCATTAAAGTGAAAAGTGAAAGTGAAGTCCCTCAGTCGTGTCCGACTCTTAACGACCCCGTGGACTACAGTCTACCAGGCTCCTCCGTCCATGGGGTTTTCCAGGCAAGACTACTGGAGTGGGGTGCCATTGCCTTCTCCCGGCCACTATTCAGACCTGTATCTGTTTTCTAAGACTACCATAACAAAGCAGTAAGAACATGGTGGCTTAACACAATGGTGATGTGTTCTTTCACAGCTCTGGAGGCAAGAAGTCTGAAATCAAGTTGTTGTCAGGGCCGTGCTCCCTCCTAAGCTTATTCGGGAGGATTCTTCCTTGTCTCTTCCACCTTCTAGTAGCCCTGGTGCTCCTTGGCTTGTGGCTGTGTAACTCGATCTCTGCCACCATCTTCACGTGGCCATTTTCCCTCTGTCTCTATCTTCTCAGCTTCTTATAAGAACACTCATCACATTGGATTAGAGTCCAAATTAATGACCTCATCTTAACTTCATTATATCTGCAAAGACCCTATTTCCAAAGAAGGTCAAATTTACAGGTGCTGGGGGTTAGGACTTAGACATCTTTTTTCTCTCTTTGTGGGAGACACATGCCTGTGACCTTGAGCACATTTATTCCACCACAGAATGAAACCAGGGTAAAAGGAAGTCAGAACTGTGCCTTCCACTAAGTCAGATAAAGTGTGCTTTCCATGGGGAGGGCCCAGGGAAATGGGAAAAAGAAGGCAGAAACCTTCAAGAAAATTATAATTGTATTTTAAGGCAAAAGTCAAAGGAAGCAAGAATAGAAAAGAAACACAGTTGATTTTATTACAGTAGACAAACAAGGACTTACACGGACTGTTCCAATAGTGCCTATGTATTAATCCAGCACTTGACATGTTAATCTTAACTATGGATATGTCATTGAATATGCTAAAATGAAATTTGCATGTTTCCATCATTTATAAAATTAAGTTGACCTGAAGAAAATAGATGATTTCTGATTAATCATTAAGCATGTAAAAAGAAAGAAAATATAATTAATTAACAATGTTCAATTATAAAGAAAATTCAAAAATGTGGGTATCATGTATTCCTACAAAATTGGCAAAAAATTTTTTAAAACCAAAGGGTGCTTTGTCACAAGCCTGTATGGATAAAGAGACCCTCCTTTATAGCACTGGGAAGAATGAAAATTATAACCTCATGGGCAATAGCTTAGTGCAATACAAATGCAATACATATCAAGCACTTTATAGAAAGACTTTCTGAGGCACTAAGAAATTTTTCCAGTGACGTATCTGAGGAAAACCTAGAATGTCCATACCAAGTTTTAATTACAATAATTTTCATCACAATATTATGACTATTTTTTGACAGACACAAAATAAATACTTAAAAGTAAATAGTAATACAGATGTGTGATAGATAAACTACTATTGGTATCACTTTTAAAAAGTGATTCTGTAGAATGAGGATCAGCAAACTATGATCTACAATCTAAATCTGATGCACTGCTTGTTTTTGTAGGTAAAGTTTTATTGGAACACGTTGTACTTATGCATCTGTACATTGCGTGTAACTGCTTTCTCAGAGTTAAGTGATTGGGACAAAGATGTTATTGCCTATAAATCACAAAATACTTATCATCTGGCCTTTTACAGAAAGAGTATATTGATCTCTGCTATAGAAAACTTCACATGATATGGGATAAGTTGCCAGTTATGCTTACAAACAGAAAATTTGCAAAACAGTGTGCTTAGTATGAATCTATGGTTTTCAAATATGGATGCATTTATTTAAATATTTTTTTATACATAGGTACTTATAAGCCCATACAAAAAATTAATAGTCATTATCCAAGAGAAATGGCATTTTGAGTAACTTTTTTTTTTTATTAAACTTCCTATCTTTCCCCAAAAGTCTGGAATGAATATATGTATGTGTACATATAACCATATTTTTGTAATAAATGTTGTTAATCCAAAAATTGAATTGTTCAATTCTGAGCCAGTTGCTTTTAATCCCTCTGAGCTGCAGTTTTGGCCTCAGTTAATAATAGAACCTGAGCCACCAAAGAAGGTCATCATTAGCTAAGAGATAATATGTGTAAAGTACACACGAGAGCCGGCACCTTGCAATACCAACACAGCATCAGTGGGGAGTCCTCATAAAGCTGCTTAAAACACTAAAATTAACTCCAGAAATAGTATAAAGAAATATCAATATCTGACAGAATAGCATCAAAGTGAACTTTCTGTCCAGTTTAGTTCAGTTGCTTAGTTATGTCTGACTCTTTGCAACCCCATGAACTGAAGCAGACCAGGTATCCCTGTCCAACACCAACTCCTGGAGCTTACTCAAACTCATGTCCATCAAGTCGTTGACACCATCCAACCATCTCATCCTCTGTCATCCCCTTCTCCTCTCGTGTTCAATCTTTCCCAGCATCAGGGTCTTTTCCAATGAGTCAGTTCTATGCATCAGGTGGCCAAAGTATTGGAGTTTCAGCTTTAGCACCAGTCCTTCCAATGAATATTCAGGACTCATTTCCTTTACAATTGACTGGTTTGAGCTCCTTGCATTCTGAGGGGCTCTCAAGAGTCTTCTCCAACACCACAGTTCAAAAGCATCAGTTCTTTGGCACTCAGCTCTCTTTATAGTCCAGCTCTCACATCCATACATGACTATTGCAAAAACCATAGCTTTGACTAGATGGACCTTTGTTGGCAAAGTAATGTCTCTGCTTTTTAATAAGCTGTCTAGGTTGGTCATAGCTTTTCTTCCAGGAGCAAGCATCCTTTAATTTCATGGCTGCAATCACCATCTGCAGTGATTTTGGAGCCTAAAACTATAAAGTCTCTCACTGTTTCCATTGTTTCCCCAGCTATTTGGCATGAAGTGATGGGACCGAAGCCATGATCTTAGTTTTCTGAATGTTGAGCTTTAAGCCAACATTTTCACTCTTCTCTTTCACTTTCATCAAGAGGTTCTTTAGTTCTTCAGAACTGCATCTGCAGTCATCTGCATATCTGAGGTTATTGATATTTCTCTTGGCAATCTTGCTTCCAGACTGTGCTTCATCCAGCCTGGCATTTCGCATGATGTACTCTGCATATAAGTTAAATAAGCAGACTGACAATATACAGCCTTGATGTACTCCTTTCCCGATTTGGAACCAATCTATTGTTCCACGACCAGTTCTAACTGTTGCTTCTTGACCTGCATACAGATTTCTCAGGACTGGTATTCCCATCTCTTTAAGAGTTTTCCATTTTGTTATAATCCACACAGTCAAAGTCTCTGGCATAGTCAGTAAAGCTGAAATAGATGTTTTCCTGGAACTCTCTTGATTTTTTGATGATCCAACAGATGTTGGCAATTTGATCTCTGGTTCCTCTGTCTTTTCTAAATCCAGCTTGAACATCTGGAACTTCATGGTTCATGTAGTGTTGAAGCCTGGTTTGGAGAATGTTGAGCATTACTTTGCTAGTGTGTGAGATGAGTGCAATTGTGTGGTAGTTTGAGTGTTCTTTGGGATTGCCTTTCTTTGGGATTGGAATGAAAACTGACCTTTTCCAGTCCTGGGGTCTCTGCTGAGTTTTCCAAATTTGCTGGCATATTGAGTGCATCACTTTAATAGCATCATCTTTTAGGATTTCAAAGAGCTCAACTGGAATCCCATCACCTCCACTAGCTTTGTTCGTAATGATGCTGCCTAGACCCACTTGACTTTGCATTCCAGGATGTCTGGCCCTAGGTTAGTGATCACACCATCATGGTTATCTGGGTCATGAAGTTCTTTTTTGTATAGTTCTGCTGTGTATTCTTGCCACCTCTTCTTAATATCTTCTGCTTCTGTTAGGTCCATACCATTCCTGTCCTTTGTTGTGCCCATCTTCACATGAAATATTGCCTTGGTATCTCTAATTTTCTTGAAGAGATCTCTAGTCTTTCCCATTCTATTGTTTTCCTCTATCTCTTTGCATTGATCACTGAGGAAGGCTTTCTTATCTCTCCTTGCTATTCTTTGGAACTCTGCATTCAAATGGGTATATCTTTCCTTTTCTCCTTTTTCTTTAGCTTCTTTTCTTTTCTCAGCTCTTTGTAAGCCCTCCTCAGACAACCATTATGCCTTTTTGCACTTATTTTTCTTGGGAATTTTCTTGATCACTGCTTCCTATACAATGTCACAAACCTCTGTCCATAGTTCTTCAGGCACTTTATCAGATCAAATCCTCTGAATCTATTTGTCTCTTCCACTGAATAGTCATAAAGAAATTGATTTAGGTCATATCTGGATGGTCTAATGGTTTTCCCTACTTTCTTCAATTTAAGTCTGAATTTGGCAATAAGGAGTTCATGATCTGAGCCACAGTCAGCTCCAGGTCTTATTTTTGCTGACTAGAGTTTCTCCATCTTTGGCTGCAAATAATATAATCCATCTGATTTCAGTATTGACCATCTGATGATGTCTATGTGTAGAGTCTTCTCTTGTGTTGTTGGGAGAGGGTGTTTGCTATGACCAGTGAGTTTTTTTGGCAAAACTCTGTTAGCTTTTGACCTGCTTCATTTTGTACTCCAAGGCCAAATTTGCCTGTTACTCCACATGTTTCTTGACTTCCTACTTTTGCATCCCAGTCCCCTATAATGAAAATGACATCTTTTTTGGGTGTTTTTCTAGAAGATCTGGTAGGTCTTCATAGAACTGTTCAACTTCAGCTTATTCACTATTACTGGTTGGGGCATAGACTTGGATTACTGTGAAATTAAATGGTTTGCATTGGAAAATGAACAGAGATCATTCTGTCATTTTTGAGATTGTATCCAAGTACTGCATTTCAGACTCTTTTGTTGACTATGATGGCTACTCCATTTCTTCTGAGGGATTCTTGCCCACAGTAGTAGATATAATGGTCATCTGAGTTAAATTCACCCATTCCAATCCATTTTAGTTCACTGATTCCTAAAATGTCAGTGTTCACTCTTGCCATCTCCTCTTTGACCACTTCCATTTGCCTTGATTCATGGACCTAACATTTCAGGTTCCTATGCAATATTGCTCTTTACAGCATCGGACTTTACTTCCATCACCAGTTACATACACCATTGGGTACTGTTTTTGCTTTGGCTCCATCTTTTCATTCTTTCTGGAGTTAGTTCTCCACTAATCTCCAGTATCATATTGGGCACCTATCGACCTGGGGAGTTCATCTTTCAGTGTCTTATCTTTTTGCCTTTTCATACTGTTCATGGGGTTCTCAAGGCAAGAATACTGAAGTGATTTGCCATTCCCTTCCCCAGTGGACCACATTTTGTCAGAACTCTCCCCCATGATCCGTCCATCTTGGGTGGCCCTACATGGCATGGCTCATGGTTTCATTGAGTTAGACAAGGTTGTGGTCCATGTGATCAATTTGGACTGATTAAAGTGAACTTTGGACTTTAATTTTAACAAATAACCTCACTTAAGGTAGATTGGAAGAGTTTCTATAGGAATGGAGTTGCGCCTAATTCTGGTGAAAACTTTCAGGGGTCGTGTTTAGATGTGTCACAATATACTTATAAAATAGCCAATTTGGCTCAATGATTACAGTAAGAATCCTAAAATCACAATCCATCTGTCTTTCAAAATTAAGTACAATTGCATCAGGAGGGCACTTTTCCCTCTGCTGATCTTTTATTTAATTTAAACAAAGAATAGAATCCCTTAGTGAGAAAGCAGGATCTATTTTTGACTTTGTGTGCTAGGCAAACTCCATGAAAAACACCATAAAAGAGTGAGGTATGAAATGTTATTCCAGAATTCTTCGGTTGCTTTCTGTCATATATTTAGAGCGATAAATTTTGTTTTGTCTATTTTGAGGTTTGATTTCTCTCCTAGAAAATATAGTATTTCATTAAACCAGTATGTGTTCATGGTTTCTTTTCATCTTTTTTTAAATCTCCTCCTGTCATCAGCTTGCCCAGAAGCTTTTCCAGATAAGAATGCAAAGGGTATCTGAAAATAATATAAAGCCAGACCACATTCCTATGAACTGAAAAAACTTAGGAATGTGTAAATTATATAAATCGTGTGTTCCTGTTACACACAGTTAAAATGATTGTCAGTGTCAGCTGTCTTTACATCAAAGTGGCCATTTTGATCTTTGCTGAGAACAAGCCCTATATTATTTAGCATCGTTCTTCAACTTTCTCAATGTCCACTCATTGCAGGTAACATCTATAGTTCCTTTTAGAAAAAAGCAAAGCAGTCAAGTCAATTTTGTTTCTCTGATACACTTATTAATACTTATATTAATGCACAAATGCATAGTGCAATATTCAAAACTATTTTAAATCAGTCACCAAATTACTAGGAGTTAAAGCAAAAACAACGGGACCACAAGTGTATCAAAGTGCAAATGAGATGATGACGTGTATTATTTAAACTAAAGCTGATATTGCAGGAAGCCAAAACCCCCCATTGATTTAATTAAAGAAAAGAGAAACACAGTTAATCCAGATGTCTGGCAGCATAAAAACCAAATACAGGGATGATTGACTGAATCTTTGACGTGACTCACCAGATGTTTTAGCCTCTTGAAGACAGACTAGAAAGAAAGGATTCGGGTGGGTTTCAAGTTCCATCATTTCTCCCTGGGTACTCAGTGTGACTCTTCTTTGCTTCAACTTTAGCTAAATTTTCTTTTTAATCTCTGCAGCCTCTGGTAACATTATCTCATATTTTCTTTCAGACTGAAACTTGGTAAATCTTGATCAAACAACAAATTGAGAACCAAGTGGTAATGTATAAACACTGTCATTTCCTTTCCCCCTAAATACATGGCTTCACATGGTTTTCTCTTTTGGAAAGATCACAGGGAATGCAGGATCCCAAGAGCAGAGTGGTGAGAAGCACTGAAGATAGTCAAAGACATCTTTGAAATCTAACAAGATCTTTGGCATCTTTGAACTCTAACAAGATCAGCTGAAATGATAGACATTCTGAAAAGGTTTTGTTAGCTTGATTCCTCTGCAGTGCAAACCTTCACTGTTCAGATTGTCCTGTATTAAGACACTTAGCTTTCCTGGTGGCTCAGATGGTGAAGAATCCTCCTGCAATGCAGGAGACCCTGTATCGATCCCAGGAAGATCCCCTGGAGAAGGGATTAGCTACCCATTCCAGTATTTTTTGCCTGGAGAATTCCACAGATAGAGGAGCCAGGTGGGCTACAGTCCATGGGGTAGCCAAGAGTCCGACGTGACTGAAGGACTAACACTTTCACTTTCAAGCCACTAACAAGTTGTTGGTGAGATAAGCTCTTTCTCAAAGGAAATAAATTAGAGACTGATGATTGTGGTCAAGCGGTTAAGACTTTACCTTCCAGTGCAGAGGAGGCAGGTTCGATCCCCATTCAGGGAACTAAAATCCCACATACCTTGTGGCCAAAAAAACCAAAACATAAAACAAAAATAATATTGTAGCAAATTCAATAAAGGCTTTTAAAAAATGAATGAGTTCCTTCATCATGAGAATCGGCAGGTTTGCTTGAGTTCTGAATTATGAAAAGCCAGCTGTTGTTTTAAAGCAGACTGAATGGCAGAAGTCATCCTGGGTATAAAAAGATTCCATCTTACATGCTATGATTTAAAAGAAACAAAATAAGATGATTCCACTGTATCTTTACCTTTGGTCTGTGTTTTCCACCCCTGAGACTTAAGTGATAATAAGGCTCATCTTTTACATCTGAAGTATTGGCTCAATTGATCGGCTTAGCAGTTCTTTAAGAAATGTATTCATCTACCCATTTTTCATCAAGAAGCTGAAGAGTTTTTCTAAGGACATAGTAAGCAGTGACCCAGAACCCGGGTATTCTGAGTCTTATGTAGTTCTATGGTTGCCTCTGCAAATGAGTTAGAAAAGAAATATTGTGGCCAGTAGGTCTAAAAAACTACTTTGCAAAATGCACTCCACAGAGATGTATTCATCACATTTGTCTGCTCATACACTGAACTTGAAAGAAGGTAAGAAACAAGACAAGCCCACTTGGGGCCAAAAACTGTTATGTAATCTCACTTGAAGACAGAATTTCTAGAGCCAAACTTACTCATTACATCAAATATTCTAAAAGATGAATTTTTTAATATTTTCTATTCCCCCCAAAAAACTAAATTTAAGGTATCTCTTCTCTATCTGAATTTTCTAAAAGTGTTACTATCTAATTCTGCTTCCATGTTTCAGTATGACTTTGATTCTTAAGGGCCATGTCGTCTTGAGATATCTTTTACTGTCCAAAATGATATTACAAAGAGTAATAACAATGTAAAAGGCATTGATATGCAGCCTGCAAGTTCTTCTGCCTGTTGTTCTTGAGTCACAAAGTCTTATCCGACTCTGCAAGCCCAAGAACTGCAGCACACCAGGCTTCTCTGTCCATCACTATCTCCCTGAGCTTGCTCAAACTCATGTCCATTGAGTCACTGATATAATCCAACCATCTTATATCTTGCCCCCCCCTTCCCCTCAATTTTTCCAAGCATCAGGGTTTTTCCAATAAGTCAGCTCTTTGCCTCAGGTGGCCAAAGCATTGGAGCTTCAGCTTCAGCATCAGTCCTTCCGATGAATATCAGGATTGACTGGCTTGATCTCCTTGCTGTTCAAGGGACTCTCAAGAGTCTTCTCCAGCACCACAGTTTGAAAGCATCAGTTCTTAGGCTCTCCGCCTTCTTCTGCCTGGTAGTGTTGGTGGTTTAGTCCCTGAGTTGTGTCTGACTCTTGTGACCCCATGGACTATAGTTTGCAGGCTGCTCTGTCCATGGGATTCTCCAGGCAATAATACTGGAGTGGGTTGCCATTTCCTTCTGTAGGGGATCTTCCCAACCCAGGAATCGAACCTAGGTCTCCTGCATTGCAGGCAGATTCTTTACCAACTGAGCTACCAGAGAAGCCCCTTCTGGCCTGAGAAGGTCCCAAATCCCAGTGCTGTACTGTTGATTTAATCTGCTTTCTCCATTAACCTTTCTCTTAACCCCTGTATTTCTCACTGATACCAAACTTCTCAAATTCTTCACCCACAATCAATTTGCCTCAGTAGTCATCACCAGTTCCAATGCTTTGAGAAGAAAACATGTTGTCCTGGTGAACACCTTTAGTTACTCAGCATCTTCCTCTTTAGCAACTAGCGCTCTACCACTAGGCTGGGCTGTTAATGATTTTATTCAACTTGTTTTGACTCACATCTCCTGGCATAAGGTTGAGCACCTGGCCCAGGTCAACCAGTCAGAGAGCACTGTCGCTCAAGTAAAGCAATTGCTTGTGACAGGAAATTTGATCCAACCTGGGCCAATGAGTGTCAACCCGAACGCTTTTGCTGGCACTATCAGAGAAAGAGAGTCTCTTTCCTTTGATATTAATATCTGTAAAACCAATAAAATTCCCAGTGGAAATCCTGCCCAAGGAAAAGCCAACACTGATGGAAGCAGAGCTCAAGATAGACAAGAGCCATCACCTCATCTTCCAGCCCCATTGTCCCTGAAAGCTGCCACCACCACTTTTGACTCTTCAGTTACACAAAGCCATGAACTCCTTTTGGTTTTGTTTGTCTGTTCTGCTTGTTACTATATGAATTGGGTTTCAGGTGCTCGTCACCAAGAGTTCTGTCCAACACAATCTTCAGCCTAGCCCATAAACATCCTTTGCCTTTAAAGGTTTAAATTACAGTGTGGTTGACCTTGCTTTTAAAATAAAGAAGTTTGGGAATCACAGGACTGTTCATTGATGTGGCAGCTATGAGAATCTGTCCCTCAGATCTACTATATAAGGAAGATACTTGGCTGATGTCCCCAGCTGCTATGTTCTGGATCCACCAGCACTTCTCATTCACAACCATGCTTCCCATGCGCTGTTTCCAGAGAAAGACTGAGTAGCGCAGAGATGCTAAAGCAGGCCTTTCATCTGCCTCAGCGCAGTAGGCAGCGCATCAGTCTCATAAAGCAGGCCTTTCCTTCATATGAGATGTGAAACATCTCTGAAGAGTGAGATTGGCTGGAGAACTCCCCATCAGCCTTGTCAAGACTTCCTTGCAACTGCATACTGTCCAAGATTTTTCCACCTAACCTTCTTTCCTTCCCTCTCTTTGAGGATTCAGAACTATATAATAGTCTGACTTCTGTACTGGGCTATCCTGATTTCTCCCCATTTTCCTTCACAGGCATTCTGTGAAGAATTTTGAAAGTTCTGGGATTTTTATCCCTGCTTACAAGCTAGTAAGTCAGCCTGCCAACATTTCATGGATGCTGGCAGAAGACAAGAGATTCTTGGGTCAAAGACAAAGGAGAGTGTCTTGCTCACAGCTATTGCACTAGTGTGAGTATCAGCATTTACCCAACTCATCCAAGCCCCAAACCCCACAGAATGATATTAAGAGGGTCAAGTGACAACCTTAAATACAATAAGGGAAGAAGGGAGTTCTTTTCATTTTTGCTTTCTGTTTTTGAAGATTTTTTAGGGAAAGATTCTGCAAGCTTAGAAAACTTGAATCTTTTATAATAAGCAGAGGATGAGATGGCTGGATGGCATCATCAACTTAATGGATATGAGTTTGTGCAAACTCCAGGAGACAGTGAAGGACAGGGAACCCTGGTGTGCTGCAGTCCATGGGGTCACAAAGAGTCGGACACAACTGAGCAACAATTGTCTGCCTGAATTTCACCTTGAAGAGAGACATTTTCTTTACAACATTGGACAGTAAGCAGCTGTCCTACGCTCTGGAAGGAAAAGCTGTCTCTCATTTCCAAGGTTGTCCACTATACTAACACCCTTGAAAAGATGGTCTGGAACAAAGGCAGTCAGTGTGTGTCCTCACAAGACGTGCAAAAATGCAAGAGACTCATGTGTCTCCCAAGACCTGCCATTCAGTAAATTTCTTGCACATCTAACCTCATCTTGGCCTCTACTTCTAGGAAACCCAGACTAAAACAAATGATGTTGCTATTAGTCAGACTGTGTGCCTTTTAAGAGTAAAAACAATGCTTTATTTCTGTTTTCAGCCTCCATAGCACATAGCAGGGTGTTTGGCAAATATATGTTGATAGACTGAGCCATGGGATTGAGATTAAGTGTCTAACCAACAAACAGAAAACTTGGACTTTGAAAAAGGCTAAGACATTCCTAAAATAGATCTCCTGATATAAATTCTCTACAAATTCTCTTTGTCCATATTGGCTGAACTGAGACTATTGCTGGACAATAATATGATTTAGCCCTTTCTTCATCTCTGTCCCAAATGACCATAACATCCCCAGGTGATGGCATAGAAGCTTGGTTCATTCAGTGGAGAGCCTCTGAAATCCTAAACAGCAGAAAATACAGCCTAAGAGAAAAGCACTTGCCCCCTACCCACTCACAACACCAATAAGGTTGTGTGTCCCAAATTTTCCCGCAGGATTTTCATTTATGGAAGTGACTGAGTAAGAACATGGGAGGCCAATATCACTAGAAGAATTTTATTACTTACATTTACTTAGAAGGGGGGGCATGCCACACCACACAGGGCCACATGGAGAGGCAAGAGATTCGGTCAGGAGGTAGGAGAGAGAGGGAAGTCTAGATCAGAGACTCTTTTGAACTTTCATGGGAAAGACAAGGCAGGACAAGGCAAAAAACTTAGGACTGGCTAGTTTGAATAATTCCAGCAAGCTTTGGGGCTTAGGAGCTGTCCCTCATTTTGTGGCACCCAGCCCTAGGTTGATCTAGCACAGGGGGATGTTGGTTTGGTGTGTAAGTGTTTGAGAGAAGAGATGGTTGGGGTGTGGACTCTGAATTGGTTAATTTTCATGTGAAAGGCATCCTCTCAGGTGAGCCCTTTACTGTTTCTGAAAGCTGGGCAGCCTTGGGAGAGGTATTCTTCTCTGGTCTGCAAGGGCACAATGCCAGAGTATCGGGGACACAGAAAAGAGGAAAATATCATTAATACAATTAACTGGTCCTGTGATGAATGGATGTCAAATGATCAAATACAAAGTTTCAGAAAACACAGTTGGAACAGAGTGCTTCCCTATCTGTCTAAAATACAGGTAGCTCCTGCTGTTCACTGCAGCCTCCCACTAAATAAGAAGTCCATCTTTGACCTCCAGACAGTTGAATAAGGGAAGAGGAGTGGGGGTTTTTTGTGTGTTTTTTTTTCAGTTAAGTCATTCCAATTTCTTTTCCCAAAGGTGAACTTGGTTTCTGTTCTTTCCTTCACCTTGACTTTGGCTTTCTCCCTGAGCATCAGCTCAAACAAGTACCAACACCCTCTGAAAAAGCCACTGATGTTTAAATTTTGTTGGACTCCTGGGCTCCCCTCAAGGAGAATGAATCATTTCTGTGGTCGTAGCCAGGCTTCTCCATCCCTGCTCCACATCTGTCTTACCTTGATTTTACTTCCTACTCATCAGCAGGCAAAAGTCAGTAAGTTATATCACCCTAAGGTAAGACAGTCAGACATGGTCAACCTGATAATTGTGCTCATGAATAAAATCTAGGTTGTCCTTTGAAATGATAAAGAACAGCCAGCAAGACTGGTCCTTCAGGTTGTTTTTCTTTTTTATAAATATATTTACTAAACATAAACTCAAAGCATTTCTTGTCATGGATAAGACATCTATTATGACTTAATACTGGATTTTCATTAAGTTAAAAATAAAATTCAACTTCATAAGTTGTTTGTTGTTTTGTTTTATTTGTTGGGTTTTTGTTTTTGGAGGCTGTTGGGAGAAGAATGGTGGTGGGGAGGGCGCCACACAGATTATTTACTTCTCCATAATCTGTTTGAAAATTGCAAAAAAATGAAAAATATCAATGCCTTAAAAGCTCTTACAAGTTTCCAACCGTGGACTAATAAAAAACAATAAAAACTAATTAAGAATTCAGCAATTCAAAATGGCATCTAATTTGGTATAAATAAAAAACCATCTGAGAGAACCAAAGTCAATGCTTAAGTTACGTGGGCTGTGGTTGGCTATATGCCATTGAAAGTGCTTGTGTTTAAACACACCCCAAAAAATGCACCTACATCATAAGGTACTGTTAGGAATGTGGTAAAATTCACTGTATAAAGTAATAGATTTTTAAAAGAGCAAAGAAGATAGGTGGCAAACTATTATGTTCCTCAATAGTTTGTGAGTTCCATTGCCCTATGGATGAAACTGCTTTCATTAATCCAAAGTCAAATGAGTTCCTATTTTCATTTACGAGAGTCAATGAGTCTCAGAATGCTCTGAGAAATCTTTCATCAGTTAGGTATAAAGGCTCACATTTTGATTTGTATCAGCCCTGAATGGAAACCACTTCTGCCAAGCACTATAGTTTATCAAGACATACTATTTATTTTTCTTCCAACCACACTCAATTCTAACTCCATTTCCTAAGACAAAGTACTGCTATAAGTAGAATTCAGGAAGACAAGGTGGTTTGAACTCATGGTAGATTCTACCAGGGAAAATAAATCCTGTGATCTGTGGCTGTGATAAGAATAAAGGCCCTCAAGACTAGTGGAAAATAGACACTGTGTCTAATTGGAATCCATAGCTGCCACTTAGGATAAGATATGACTCAAAGTAAATATTTTTTATTTGTCTTGTGTGTATGGAATATTGGCTTTGCTGCACAGAGCCTCTTCACTTTTAGCCAATTGTCAATAAAAATACATAGAAATACAGTAAAATCAGCATAGTGTACAATTTCACAAAAATGAAACTATTGCCAAGCATACCAGGGTATGACATTTATGCAAAATTTTGATGCAACTCCTATTTCCTAAGCTTGATTTTCAAAAGAACAAACTGTTTCCAAAACCAGTCATTTTTTTTCCCACTAATTGTTATTTAGTTGCTAAGTCATGTCTGACTCTTTGCAGCTCTATAGACTGTAGCCCACCAGCCTCCTCTGTCTATGAGATTCCCCAGGCAAGAATACTGGTAAGGATTTCCGTTTCCTTCTCTAGGGATCTTCCAGACCTAGGGATCAAACCTGCATCTCCTGCATTGGCAGGCAGATTCTTTACCACTGTACCACCTAGAAATCCCCCTTCCCACTAATAAGTGCCTACAATAATACACATTCCTTCCTTAGTGGAGATAATGCTACAAATTTGCCATTTTCCAGGTCTGAGTAGAGAGAGAACGAATTAGTCTGTCACTGGCAGAAATACATTTGCACAGATCCCTGCCTAATTTCCCCTCCTCCTCAAACATATAAAAGTCAGTCATAACTATAAAGAGTCAGCTGAGAACAGAGTAAACAGGCCATGGCTCTGTGCTCAGGGTCAAATTACAATCTTGACCTTGTGAAAGTCAAGTGAAGACAACATCACAGGTTCTCAGATACTGAAGAAGTAGAGCAAACACTTTCTGGGACACTGTCCTCTCACATAGGCAATTCAATGCACAACATTATTATTAATAATATGTCTTGCTTTCCATCAGGTTCTTTAAAAAATAAAAAGGTTACGCACCAAGAGGACAAAAGTCATTCAGATATCTTCTCAGACTTAGAAGAACTTCAATTAATCATTCAGACACTTTGCCCTTTGTTCAAGAATATTGAGGCAGCTATGACAAATCGGCAGGAAAAGAAAACATCAGGTCACTGCTATAATCAGTTTATATGTGATTTGCCAAGCATGTACTATCAAGCTAGATAGATAGACATTGATTGATAGATAGATACATAGATATCTGATTCTAGGAAATAAATATGACAGTAGCTACTTTTGAATCGTTCCTGAAATATAAAGGGAATAGTGCAAAAGATTTCTGAAACTATTAATAACATTATGGCAAGGCAATAAATCCATCATTAATATTAATAAAATAGGTGGTTTTTATGGTAAAGAATCCACCTGCCAATGCAGGAGACTCAGGATACATGGGTCCATTATCCCTGAGTTGGGAAGATCCCCTGGAGGAGGAAATGGCAACCCGCTCCAATATTCTTGCCTGGAGAATCCCACGGACAGAGGAGCCTGGCGGACTACAGAGCAATGGGGTTGAACAGAGTTGGACACGACTCAGCACAGCTGAAAACCAACCAATAAAACATGTCCTCAAAACAAGTTCCCTTTCAATGAGAAGTTCCCAAAATATTCTTTCAAAATCAGGATTTTGTATGCAATAGTTTTTGGAAATGCTTTTAATTATAGAACATATATAATACAGGGGAGAAACTCTCTAGTGACACATTAGCAGCTGTTTTCACTTCTGTGTGTACTCTTCAAATCTTATGCATTGCATCATTGTTTAGATGTCATTTTATGATCCTACTGTGAACATGGACATCTTAGTTTTATTCTTTGGGGTTGGGAACTATTTCAGTTTGAAAAATAAGCTAATAGACTAAGTATAAAAGGAGAACTCAATCATTGAGAAGATACAAGTACCATAAAACATGAGTTTATAGCAATAGAAATGTAAGGAAAATACTTTGAACCATTGAACAAGGCTAAATGAAGCTTCTCCAGGAAAACATCCTCTAAGGAAGCATTTTTTTTAATATCCTGGAAAATTTTTTTTACAATAAAATTACAAAATTTACCCCAGGGCAGATCTGAATTTTTGTGGAGCCTTTAAAAAAGAATGTAAAATATAAAATTAAGTATAAAAGTGAATATTTATAATGAGAAAATAAATCACAGGAAATCACAAAATTTCAAAGCTGACAAAAAACACAAGATCTGGGAAAATCGCATTGTTTTCATTAATTAAATATCTTTGATTATTAAACATCTTTATAAGACTTTTCCCTGGCTGTTCAGATGGTAAAGAATCCGCCTGCAATGTGGGAGACCTGGGTTCGATTCTTGGGTTGGGAAGATCCCCTGCAGGAGGGCATGGCGACGCGCTCCAGCATTCTTGCCTGGAGAATTTCCGTGGACAGAGGAGCCTGGTAGGCTACAGTCCATGGGGTAGCAAAGATCTGATACAACTGAGCAACTGAGCACATAAGACTTTTCCCCTACATTTTTTTACTATATTCTTTTTGATAGCCTCTTCATATGAAAACTATTTTGTAATATCATTTTCCATAGAGGCAAGAGAAAAATGCACTTTCCTCTAGCATGGTTGGATGAAATCTATTTGTTACTATTGACAGTTTATAAACTTCATTTTAACTTTGAGTTGCTTTTTTTTTAATATCATGTAAATTTCTGAGTTGTCACATTTGAGAAAGCCTCTCTCAAGATTCTCTCCTATGTGAACTCTTAGAAACAGGCTCACTGATCATCACAGTGATAACTGCATTGTCTCATTGTCAAGTATATAGTCATCCTTCAATACCCGCAGATATCCATGGAGCGTTGGTTCTAGGACCAACCTTACCCCAAGATACCACAATCTGTGAATGCTCAAGTCGCTTGTACAAAATGATGTCATATTTGCAAATAACCTAGGCACATCCTCTCATATACTTTAAATCTCCCACACTGCAGGCGAATTCTTTACCAGCTGAGCCACAGGGAAGCCCAAATCATCTCTAGATCACTTATAATAAATACAATTTAAAAGCTATGTAAATAGTTACCAGTGTTAATTGCTCAGTCGTGTCCGACTCTTTGCGACCCCATGGACTGTAGCCCGCCAGGCTCCTCTGTGCATGTAATTCTCCAGCCAAGAATACTAGAGTGGGTAGCTATTCCCTTTTCCAGGGGATCTTCCTGACCTTGGGATTGAACCTGGGTCTCCTTTGTTTTGCAGGCAGATTCTTTACCACCTGAGCCACCAGGGAAGGCAAATAGTTGTCTAATGCATAGCAAATTCAAATTTTCCTTTTTGGAACTTTTTGCAATTTTTTCCCAAATATTTTCAATCTGTGGTTGCTTGACCTGGAGGGCCAATGGTATTGCTGTTAGGAGAAAGGGATCCATAAAATATAACAATGATTCTTCATTCCATTTTGTCCCACACCAAAACATTTCTGTTTACCTTAACAAACACCAAGACATTTTCAAGAGAATGATCACATTTAATTCATGTTAACATTCTTTCAAGTATTCTGAGACACTTTGCAGCTGATCAGACTGATTGCAAATAAATATATTTCTAAAGAAACTGGCACTCACTTTCCTTTCTTTGATAATTCTCCTAGTGAGTACATTGTCTCATGTCTAATTTTAAACCAATAAAATTATATCTTTCTGTAATAAAATCAAGTTAGCTACTTTAGAAGCTGAAAATGTTTAACCCTGTAAAATAAAAATCATAATGTATTTTCATGGAAACTTCAAGAAAAAAAAGCATGCAGTACAAGTTTGAACCAGGAGCAGTTGAAAATTATGGAGAAAGTTAAATTTCTAACATTAAAATTAACCTGGTTAGTTTCTAATATATTTTAAGACTATGTCCCATTTTGTGTTCTTCTGGGGCAAAGACAATCTGAAAACAAGTATAATTTATTAAATATGATTTAGTTGTAGAAGTTATTACAGTACTTACACTGGTTTGTAAATAACTGGACCAACTCCCATTATCTTGTAAGATATTGCAAAGGATATCATTATTTTGTTACACTACAGAGTAAATTTCTTTTTGCCCACAAATTCAGGCCAAATCAGACAACTATGCTTTCTCATCCAAATCTCAGAGATCTTTAACCTCCTGTGGGTAAAAGTCATGGCTGATAAATATTTATAAAACTCTGCAGAAAAGCTTCCGTTTGTTAGAAAAATCTCCAAGAATGACATGACCTCGGAATTTCCTGGAATCATGTTCCTGTTGTGATCTAGAGTTTACAGGTCCTTGCCTGATTTAAATATAAAGCCCTAGGGAGGACCTTTAAAAGTCAAATCCATTTTTAATGTTTCACATTGGAGCCACAATTTTTTGGTCTTTTTTTTTTTAATCTGATAAGCTAAAATTTTAAGTGTGAGATAATATATTATGGGATATAAATATTAAACTGATTGAGATTGACAATTTTGATAACATCAAAAAATTCACTTATCTTTGAATTTCTGTCTTAGTAATCTCTTTCCCCAAGGTACTTACCAATCTCCCTTTTCTCACCTACAGGCATCCATATGCACTCTTACCTCTTCCCACTAAGTTTTGAAGGCAAATCACCTTCTACTTTTTTACAGCTAGCTTGAGACCTACCAGTGGACCCCATGTCTTCCTGCAAGCTTGTCAAGACCTTGTTCCACATGGGAGCTCTTCTCAACTGAATTTTCAACTTCTCCTCTCTACAAGTTTCCTTTCCTTCATCACTAGATGTGTTCAAATGCCTTCCATTTTCAAGGACCTGCCTCTTATCCTGGGTCCATTTATTTCTCCCTCTCATTTCCTCCAGGACCAAGCACCTAGAAGATGTCATCTTCAGCTATCTCCTAATTTCTCCTTCACCCTGACACACTCCAGTGAGCACTCAGCCCCTACCAATTCACTGTGGCAGCCCACACGAGCATCATGAATGCCTACCACATCACAAGGCCCAAAGATGTCTCTGAGGCTTTGTTTCTTTTCAGCTTTCCATAGCATGCCCTAATCACATCATTCTTTTTGAAATTCCTCCTTTGATTCCAAACATCACTGTCTCCTGGTTCTCCCTCTGTGACCATCCTTCATATGCTTCTTTGCTGTCCCTTTAAGATCTGGACTCCCAATTTTCTTTCTGCAGCCCTCTCCGCATTTCATTTGTCATCTTCTCTCTCTTGACGATCTCGTTTGTCTTTGTGATGTCAACTCTAGCCTATGTACTGATGGCTTTAAAAACTGCCCCCCGTATAAGAATAGATACATGTATTTGTATAGATGAATCACTTTGCAGTACACTTGAAACTAACACAACATTGTCAATCAACTATACTACAATATAACAGAAAAAAAATTTTTAAACAGCACAAAACGAAAACAAACAAAAAAACTGTCTGCATCCTCTACAGAGAACAAACTAGTGGTTATCAGTGGGGACAGGGGAGAGGGGAGGGACAATATAGGGGTAGGTTTAAAAAAGGAATTGTTGTGGGATTATATGAAATTGTGTGTGGAAAGCTTTAAAAATTGTAAAACACTATAGAATTTTAAAAAACAAAAGAGAATCGCAAAAAACTTCCTCCATCCTAGACTTTCTCTGTCCATCCAGCTAATTCTCCTCTTTCATAACAGAAATTATATCTGCAGCTATTGTTTGAAGCCTTCTTTTCCCACTACAAGAATAGGGACTAAAGTTGTCTTGTTTGCTGCTGAATTCTGGTACCTAGCCCAGGGCAGGCATCTAAAGGGGGCTTGGTTGAATGAGTTGATGTCCCAGGAACACCTCAAACTCAATGTCTAAACATCAGATCTCTAAACTTGAGATAGTAGCCACCCTTGAAATTGGCCACCTGATGTGAAGAGGCAACTCATTTTAAAGAGCCCTAATGTTGGGAAAGATTGAAGGCATAAGGAGAAGGGGATGACAGAGGACAAGATGGTTGGATGGCATCACCAACTCAATGGACATGAGTTTGAGCAAGCTCTGGGAGATGGTGAAGGACAGGGGAGCCTGGGGTGCCGCAGTCCATGGGGTCACAACGAGTTGGACACTACTGAGTGACTGAAAAACTACAGCAACAATGACTGTATTTACTATTTTGGTTGAATTTGCCATCATCCCTTCATTTTCTTAAGCCCAAAATGAGAACAGATTTCCAACTCCTCTGGCTCTCTCTCTTATCCCCCACCATGAAGCACTCAAAAAGTTAACGGATCCAACTTCTTAAATATCTCTTGAATCTGAGTCTGCTCTTTCTTTTATTACCATATGATCTTAATTTCATCCAGTTAACTAGATATTTCCATCTAGTCTCTGTTCCTTTCCACCTTGTCCCCTAAGGCTCTTTATAAAATATAAATTAGACCACATCACTTCCCTGTTAAAAGCTTTTCAGTGGTTCTCTACCAGTTTAAAGGCCTTAGTTGCTTTAGTCTTGTTAATGTGTACCTACGTATTTGCCTATGCACATGTGTGTTTATGCATATATCTTCATGTATACATACATGTGCATGTACAGGTGTATAGGTATGTCAACCTTCTGATCCGACCCTTACCTATTTGAACAAGTTCATTCTTCCTGCTCTTCCCACTGCTTCCAGTTTTGTTGCAATAATATCAGATGGTTTACAGTTCCCCCAAACAATGTCAATACATTGAAATGCCTATATGCTAAAATGTATCTGTCTGAAATAGATAGTCTTGATCTTTGCAACTCAGTTTGGACATCTTGCTCTTCAAAAGCCCTCCTGATTCTTCCTTCTCTATATTTAATTGTCCACTACTTCATGCTGTTCCATTGCTTAGTATTTACTTCTTTTGCCTTGATGACTATGAACTTTACTGGGTGGGCATCAATCCCAACCATTAGTTCCTCAGTGTCTTCCAGGGAGTATCAGTAACTTTTTTCAATAGATTTTATTTATTAGAACAGTTTTAGGTTCTCAGCAAAATTGAGCAGAAAGTACAGAATTCCCATATACCCCTCTACACACTTAGCTCCCAAATACACTGTCAACATTTCAAACCACAATGATATATTTGTTAAAATCAATGAGCTTACACTGATACATCATTATCATCCAAGGCCTGTAGTTTACATTAAGATTGATTCTAGGTACTGTACATTCTGTGGGTTTTGACAAATATATAATGACACATGTCTACATTATGGGCTTCCCAGGTGGTGCTAGTGGTAAAGATCCTGCCTGCCAATGCAGGTAGATATTAAGAGACACAAGATCAATCCCTGGGTTGGGAAGATCTCCTGTAGGAAGCCACAGCAACCCACTCCAGTATTCTTGCCTGGAGAATCCCCTAGACAGAAGAGCCTGGCTGTCTATGGTCCAAAGGGTCACAAAGAGTTGGACACAACTGAAGCGACTTCACACACATGCATGTCTATATTATCATAGTGTCATACAGAATAGCTCATTAAAAACTCTCTGTGCTCTGCCTATTTATCCCATTAACACATCATAGTCATTGATATATTTGCTGTCTTGTCATATGTTTTATAGAATGTCACACATTTGAAATAATACAGCTCATAGTTTTCTCATATTGGCTTCCTTCACTTAGCAATATGCACTTATGGTTCTTCCATAGAGTCAGTGAATTTTTATCTTGGATTTCTTGGGATCTAAGATAGTTCCAATTACAGAACAGACACTAAATAAGTTTTAGTTGCACTAAATCTATAATCTGTTTTAATTGTATAATTATTTGCATTTTTGCCTCCCTGAAAACAAACATTATTCTGAAATTTTTTGACTTCTATCTTTTATTTTAAAAGAAAAAACAGTATCAAGCAAAAAGGACTTAAAAGTCCATTTTGTCTGTTTTAGGCTTTTTTGCATAGTTTTCGAAGATGGAAGTAGTATTTTCCATATGCATTTCTGAGATTTACAAATACACATTTATACTTTCCTTTGAATTAAAAAAGAGTATGTGTCCACTTTAAAGGTAACAAACCAAATGACCATGCCCCTGTATTTATGTCAAAAACTAAGAGTATTCTGACCTTATGTTCATAGGAATTGTTGGTTAACCTTACTTATTAACAATGATGATTGGTTTGTATCACTGCTGTTCATTGTCAGGTGCATCCCTATTGATTGCCTGTAAGCCCCTTATCCATTATTTGCTGATGTAATCATCAGCGTCACTAAGAGTGTTCATTAAGGTTGACATTCCCTGGCCACACTCAGTACGCCTCCATGAGAACCAGTGACATGCATCTTTAATGAGCATCTCAGGTGATTCTGGTGCAGATGGTGTCGGGTCTACTTTCAAGAACAAAAGCTTGGAACTCCATATAAAAATGCTTGCCAGCAGGTGGCTGGCTACTACCTATAAAAAACCTCATAGTGAAAGCAATGAGATTGATCATCTGCTAAATTTAATGCTATATTCCAAATGAAAATTACAGAAGCAAACCTAACTGATTTCTATGTGTTAATTAACAGGAGGAAAATAAGCAAAATGTCTCTGGTACCACAATCTGCAGGATGGTTAGTACTTAAAGAGAAAATGACTGTTTTATTCGTATGGTTACATCCTTTGGGGGAAGAAAATTTTCAAGAGTCTGAAACTAGAGAAAATTGCTTTCTATAAAAGTAGGTTAGAAATCTTGACAATTTGTTCAAATCTGCAGGGTTCTGATATGTCATTTTTTCTCATCAGACTAGAAATATACTTACTTTGCCAGAAAACCAGCAATTGCATTTAAATCTTCCTGTAGGTGCCTGAAAAGTTCATATAGCTGGGACTGATTAACTGGAAGCTGAATAACAGTGCTATTTTTACTACTTCCTTTGTCAGCCCCAGTTCCTTTTTCAACACAAACTCAGGCAAATACATGTAAGTGACTTCATTCTTACTATCTGATGTTCTGTTAATAATTATTTGAGCTGATGATGCAATTTTGACATGCTTAATCTCTACTCTTATTTAAACTGATATATAACAAAATCATGTTCAGGATTAAGAGGAAATAATTGATAATATATTAGCTCAAAACGGGAACAGTTAAAGCATAAATATTGTGACTTTTTCATGTCAGCACATCAATATTGAGGTTCTTTGTAATAAGGATCAGAGACAAGCAAATGGTCCCAGAGCTTTCCAAAAGTATGGTGAATAAAAAGTGCTGTAGAATCTTTGAAAACATGGAATCAATGAGAAGTCAAGAACTGTTTAAAAGTTCCATAATACAGTAGTGAGCCAGAGACTAACTAGGACCAACTTTGGACAAAAATACAAAAACGTGAAGGCACTTCATTGTACATTGATCTAGAAAGCAGAAACATTTTAATTTTAGTAAAAATTAAAAGTTGTAAAATTAAAAAATTTAAATAAAAATGTTTTAAATATTTTAAAATAGACTTCTGACTAAGCGGAAAGTCAGGAATACTTTTAACAATGGACTTCAGACACTTGTGTGGTGATTAGAAACACTATTATCTTTAAACACGTGTCGACCAAGAACATTGCCAAGTCATTATCAAACTTTTCCTATGTAAAGAATCTTTTTCCCATTACTAGACCTCTTTCTAAATTTCTGAATGTGAACTTCCCCAAAGCAGAGGGAAATATACAAACAGAGATGAGAATGCAATGCATTTTTAATTTTACAAATACATAGCTAGTAAGGAAAATATTTAGGAAGGAGACATAGGAGAAGAAAAAATAGAAGACATATTTGCAAGGAGATTTTACATTTTAGTAATTCATAATTCATCACCAGTAACTTCTCTTCCACCACTGGGACTAGAGTTGAGTAGAAGTCTCATCCCACAGCACAGCCACAATTCTTATCAGGGTGGTGTTGTCGTGCTGTGCGCTCAGTTGTGTCTGACTCTTTGCAAACATATGGACTATAGCTCACCAGGTTCCTCTGTCCCATGGAATTCTCTAGGCAAGAATTCTAGTGTAGGTTGTCATTTCCTTCTCTATGGGATCTTCCTGGCCCAGGGGTCAAACTCGCATCCGTTGCATCTCCTGCATTGGCAGGCAGATTCTTTACCACTGCACCACCTGGCTGTTGTTGAGTCACTAAGTCGTGTCTGACCCTTTGCAACCCCATGGACTGCAGCATGCCAGGCCTTCCTGTCGCTCACCACCTCCCAGAGTTTGCCCAAGTTCATGTCCATTGAGTCAGTGATGCCATCCAACCATCTCATCTGGTTGGTTTCTACAAAAAACATCTTGCCACCTCCAGTCTTTGCACAGTTGGGGCGCAAATAGTTAATGAACACCTAACCTGCGTAAGGCACTGTGTCAGCCCTGTTCAGGTTTCAGAAATATGTAAAACTAATCCCTTCCCATAGAGAACTGAGGTATTCTAGTGGAGAGGGAAGACAAAATGAGCCAGGTCCCATTACGTTAATAATAAAGAGAAAGTCCCGGGGTGGCTACCAGAAGATATACCTAATACTTGTTTAGAAGAAGATAAGAGAAGTGTTCTCTGAGGAGATGGCACTAAAATGAGGTTCACAGAACAGAAAGATGAGGAGGAAGATGAGGTAAAAGGAGCCACCTCCTTCAGGAAAGCAGAGTATCAGGGAAGTGGTGTATCAGGACGGTGGTGAGGGTGGTGAACAGACTTCCTGGAGGGTAGGGTATTCAAAAAGAGAAAGAAAAAAATGAGTATGGTAGAGGGTAGTTAAACACATTGAGCATCCATCTTCACAACCAGGCCAAGGAGTTTGAGCTTTCGGATGCATGCAGAAACAGGAAAGTATAAAACAGTATCTGAGCCCTTATGATGTGCCAGCCCTAGAGGCTGTGCAAAAAAATTACATTGCTAGACATCATCAGGGGCAGGCTTCCCTGGTAGCTCATCTGTCAAAGAATCTGCCTGCACCGCAGAAGATCCCGGTTCGATTCCTGGGTTAGGAAGATCCCCTGGAGAAAGGAATGGCAACCCACTCCAGAGTTCTTGCCTGAAGAATCCCCATGGACAGAGGAGTCTGGTGGACTAGTCCATGGGATCGCAAAGGGTCAGACACGACTAAACACACACACAGACATCATCACAGAAGGCAAATCAATGTTTGAAATGTTTGCATAGCACTAGCTTTGTCATGGGAGGGGAGTTTGAGAGCTATGGACTTCATGGCAGGACACAGAACAAAAACCAGTTTCTGAAATAAAGGAAGGTCTCGAGAATTCCCTGGAGGTCCAGGGCTTCCTCGTAGTTCATCTGGTAAAGAATCCGCCTGCAATGTGGGAGACCTGGGTTCAATCCCTGGGTTGGGAAGATCCCCTGGAGAAGGAAATGGCAACCCATTCCAGTATTGGAGTGGATAATTCCATGGACGGTAGAGTCCATGGGGTGGCAAAGAGTCAGACGCAACTGAGCTACTTTCACTGTCACTTCACTTTCCAGGGATTAGGACTCAGTGCTTTCCTTGCAGGGGGTTCAGGTTCAATCCTTGGTCAGGGAACGAAGATCAATCTGGTAAGGAAAAATTGTATATGCATATATAAATGTACTTTATATATGGGGTTTCCTTGGTGGCTTGATGGTAAAGACTCCACTGGCCAAAGCAGGAGACGTGGGTTCAGTCCCTGGGCCGAGAAGATCCCCTAGAGAAAGAAGGAAATGGCAACCCACTCCAGTATTCTTGCCTTGGAAATCCCATGGGCAGAGTTAGCGTGGTAGGCTACAGTCCATAGGGTGGCTAAGAGTCAGGCGCAACTTGGCAACTAAACAACGACTATATATATATTTATGTTATACATATATATAAAACAGTGAAATAGAAGAAGGTCTTAATCTAAGTGAGTAGACGAAAATGAAGGAATGTTTTTTCATGCTGTTTTGACCATGCCAATTTGATACAGTAGATATTGTTACATTAATATGTTCACCTTGAGGATATACTGAACATGAGTATTCTCAGAATATCTAAAAACTGAAAGATTTTCAAAGGGAAAGAAGTCTCCAGAGCATAAGTCCTTAAACCGCCTGAACTCCTTGATCAACTTCATACACAGAGAAGACAAACTGCTCCTAGTTTTTCCACTTTTATTCTTATTTCACTGAAACTGTCATAATAAGAGAAATTTCTTTTCCCCAGAGAGAATTCCAAACCAATTATTGATTTACCAACCACTATTTTCGGGTACTTGTTTGGTTTTAGTTTGTTAAATTTCAATAACAAATTTTGCCCTTTCAGATTTCATTAATGTGAGTTTTCTTTTGTTTTTATTTATATCTCAGTTTGCACTGCATTCATGCCAATTTCAATATCTTCTCAAGAGTAAAATGATGGGACTTGGACCTTCCATGTTGTTGTTCAGTTGCTAAGTCATGTCCAACTTTTTGCAACTCCATGGACTGCAGCACGCCAGGCTTCCCTGCCCTTCACTGTCTCCCAGAGTTTGCTCAAATTCATGTCCATTGAGTCAGTGATGCCCTCCTTTTCTAGCAGATATCATATAAGAAATATTTGCACACTTCAAGGTACATCTATTTGGTTACTTAAGAAGTTTCTAATAAAAGAATTGCTTTGTCTGTAATCAACCACTGGTTATTAGTGTTGTGACTAATACCTTCAGAGTATAATACTAAGGCTATCTTGTTCAAGCAATTTTTAATATTAACTTTCTATCCTGTTAACTTTTCTATTCCTTTCCATATCTTGCAGAAATACATCACAAAGAAGTTTTGAAATTTTTTCTATGTTACGTAATTTTCCTCAGGGCAAAAGAAGTTTTCACTCCTGGAATCTAGAATTCCTCATTCTCTAAATCGAACGAAGTTTTCTTTTGTGGCTGCTAGTTCTACCAAGTTCAACTTACCCAGTTCATATTTTTAAGGATCAAAAAATTGTATCGAGAAGATTGATTTTTCCATTGATTTGTTAGACATATCAAAATTTACCATTTGCCCTTTTAGCAATGGCTTATTTTACTTTGTAGGGCTTCCATAGTGGCTCAGTGATAAAGAATCTGCCACCAATGCAGGAAACTCTGGTTCTATCCCTGGGTCCAGAAGGTTCCCCCTGGAGAAGGAAATCGCAACCCACTCCTGTATTCTTGCCTGGAAAATCCCATGGAGAGAGGAGCCCGAGGGGTTATAGTCCTTGGAATCATAAGAGTCGGACACAACTTAGGGACAAAACAACACAACAGTTTTATTTTCCACTGATTATGCTAATAAGAATGCTTGTAAAAATTTATAAGAATAAATTGATGGTTTGTATTACTACTATAGTAATAAATTAGAAATTTGTGAGAAAAAATATCAGCAGCCTTGCCAAACTATCAGAATCTTTTCAAGGCTCAGAAATCTATTTAAAAAATGTCCATGGGTACTCGTCTCCCCCAAAGTAATGCTGTTGATCCCAATACTCTTGATCTCTTACAGTTTAGGCAAAAACAGTGGAATTTAAATGATAGATTTAAAATGGAAGGATCAAAATGTTCTATTTCAATGTGAAAAATACTGAAGCTGCACATTTGATAGGACTTCTAGCTAGCTGTCTGGATGAAGTTGGGAAGGAGCAAAATGAATAAAAACTGAACTCATAGTTTTAAGACTGAGTGACATACAGAATACTAATAGCATTTAAGAAATCAGGAATTCTTTATGATAAAATCTTGAATGTCTTGACTGCATTTTTGCATTTACCTTGTAGTTCTAGCATTATCTT
The DNA here is from genome assembly GCF_033118175.1 of Dama dama. Taxonomy (NCBI): domain Eukaryota; kingdom Metazoa; phylum Chordata; class Mammalia; order Artiodactyla; family Cervidae; genus Dama; species Dama dama. The sequence goes on along the minus strand of NC_083688.1, from coordinate 20,582,345 downwards.
TGCATCTTGTTTGTCTCAATACAATCAAAGAAAGTGCCTTAAATATGCCTTTGCCTTTCCTTTTGTTTGTGGTCCAAGGCTTTGCATACAGTAAGTATTCCACTGATACCTAAAGATTTCATTTTAAATCACTAACATATCTAATGGAAGTCTCTGTGTCCTCTGACTCTCAGCGTATTTCAATTATTATAACTGGATCTCAACAAACCTTATGGTTTTCTTTTACTTGTAATCCTTAAAAATATTAATGAAATAAACACAACTTTTAGGTACAGTGAAGACACTATGGAATTTATTCTTTCTGTCAATTATTCAGTCAGGAATCACAGGCTAATTTTAATTTAATAAAAGGCTGAAATTTTTATCAAACAGAACAATGGAACAAGCTACCTCATAAGCAACTATAGTTCCTTTTCAGTAAATAGCATAGTGACAGACATAGTAAATTAAAATTGCCCTCTCGTCTACTTTCTTCTTGAGAAAAGCAGTTCAAGCACAAAATCTCAGGGAAGGAAAGAAAAATGTATTAGTTTCCTACTGCTGCTATAGTATATGTGTGTGTGTGTTAGTAGCTCACTCATGTCCGACTTTGTGACCACATGGATGGTAGCCTGCCAGGCTCTTCTGTCCATAGGATTCTTCAGGCAAGAATACTAGCCGGGATTGCCAGTTCTTTCTCCAGGGGATCTTCCCAATCCAAGGATCGAACTCGTGTGTCACACATTGCATTCTTTATGGTCTGAGCCACCAGGGAAACTGGTGCTACAATAAATTATCACAAACTCAAAACTGCACAGAATTATTCTGATAGTTTCGAAATTCAGAAGTCTGAAATGCTTCTCACTTGAAAATCAAGGCATTGGCAGGGCTGTGTTCCTTTTTAAAGCTCTCAAGGAGAATCCATTTTGTTGCCCTTTTCCAGCTTCAAGAGACTGCCCACTTTCCTTGTGTTTTGGCCCCCACCCATCTTCTCAGCCCCCAGTGGAAAACCGTGTCCTTCTCATGTAAAATCACTCTGACCTCTGCTTCTATCATCGCTTCCTTCTCCTTCATATATCACATTATCTCCTTCTCTGAATTTGACTTCTCTTCTGTCTCTCTCTTCTACTCTTCTAGGACATTGCTGTTGTTGTGGTTCAGCCTTCCAGTCATGTCCAACTCTTTGCGACCCCATGGACTGCAGCACGCCAGGCCTCCCTGTCCCACACCATCTCCCAAAGTTTGTCCAAGTTCATGTCCATTTTATCAGTGATGCCATCCAGCCATCTCATCTTCTGACACCTTCTTCTCCTCTCCCCTCAAGCTTTCCCAGCATCAGGGACTTTTCCAATGAGTCAGCTGTTTGCATCAGATGACCAAACTACTGGAGCTTCAGCATCAGTCCTTCCAACCAGTATTTAGGGTTGATTTTCCTTAAGATTGACTGGTTTGATCTCCTTGCTGTCCAAGGGACTTTCAGGAGTCTTCTCCAGCACCACAGTTCAAAGGCATCAACTCTTTGGAATTCTGCCGTCTTTACAGTCCAGCTCACAAAACCATACATGGCCACTGGGTAAGACCATAGCCTTGACTATACAGATCTTTGTCAGCAGAGTAATGTCTCTGCTTTCAACACACTGTCTAGGTTTGTCGCCAGTTTCCTGCTAATAAGCAACTGTCTTCTGATTTCATGGCTGAAGTCAGCATCCACAGAGATTTTAGAGCCCAAGAAGAGGAATTCTGTCACTACTTCCACCTTTTCCCCTTCTATTTGCCGTGAAGTAATGGGGCCAGATGCCATGATCTTAGTTGTTGTTTTTTTTTTTAATATTTAGTTTTAAATATTAAAATTTAATTAACATTAGACCCACCCGGATAATCCAAGATAACCTCACCTATTATAGGGACAGCCAAATAGCAACCTTAATTCTATCTGCACCTTAATTCCCTCTTGTCTTGCTTGTAGCATAACATATTCAAAGGTTCTGGGGATTAAGACATGGACATTGTTGCAGTCTCCCAGAACAATAGAAATAAAAACAAAAATAAGTGAATATGACTTAATCAAACTTATAAGTTTTGGCACAGCAAAAGAAATCATAAAAAATGAAAAGACAACATACAAAATGGGAGAAAATATTTGCAAATGATGAGACAGACAAACATTTAATATCCAAAATACACAGACAGCTCATACAACTCAACAACAATAAAAAAAAAAAAATAGAAAAATGGGCAGAAAATAGACTCTTCTTCAAAGAAGACATGGAGAAGGCAATGGCACCCCACTCCAGTACTCTTGCCTGGAAAATCCCATGGATGGAGGAGCCTGGTAGGATACAGTCCCTGGGGTTGCTAAGAGCCAGACACGACTGAGCAACTTCACTTTCCCTTTTCACTTTCATGCATTGGAGAAGGAAATGGCAACCCACTCCAGTGTTCTTGCCTGGAGAATCCCAGGGACTGGGGAGCCATCTATGGGGTCGCACAGAGTTGGACACAACTGAAGCGACTTAGCAGCAGCAGCAGCAAAGAAGACATACAGATGGCCAGTAGGCACATGAAAGATGCTCAACATCACTAATTCTTAGAGAAATGCAAATCAAAGCTGCAAGGAGGTACCACCTTGCACTGATTAGAATGGCCATCAGTTAAAAGGCTACAAATAACAAATGCTTGAGAGGGTGTGGAGAAAAGGGAACACTCCTACACTGTTGGTAGGAATGTAAGTTGGTGCAGCAACTATGGAAAACAGTATGGAAGTTCCTCAGAACTCAAATGCTAAGGGCTTGAATATTTCAGAGGACAAAGAGTTTACCTGCAGCCATTTTGCTCATGGATGATTTGACTTGGATCTGGAAATACGCTAAGGTGGGAGGTTAGATGAAGTGAGGGAAGGCAAGGTAAGCACAATGATACACTTATAGGCATTGATAGACCAACCACTACCCAACAAACAGTGAAATAGTGATTGGACACCTAGTAAGGCACCAACCACTGACCAGAAAGGAAGGAGGAAAAGGTAAAATGGCAAACAGGACTATAAAGGCTAGATTTCTAGGCAGAAGAGGAAATAGGGTGGAAACCTATCAAAAATAAAGTTTCAACAAGTGTTTTGGAATCTGAAAGAAAAAAGACCAAAATAACAGATGGACAAGACACTGTGGACAAGTGAGTGAGGCAGAGTAGGGAAGACATGCAGAGGGAGGTCTGTGAGGAGCCCAACTCCTGAGCTTAAGGAAGTACAGAGAAGATTCTATTGATCTTAAAGTCGGGCACTGGAACGGACCTGAACTGCACTGAACTTACATGGTAACATAAAAGAATGTGCTTGATGTAAACTCAAAATGGCATCAAATGGAAAGGTTCTGGCTGCAAACAGAGATGTGAGATTAGACCAGGTCAAAGCTATTTAATCCTTCTGAGCACTGAGGTTGAATATATATATCAGAATTGCAAAACCTCAGCACCATTGACAGTTGAGGTCAGATAGTTGTTTGTTGTGAGGGGTTGTCCACTACCACTGGCTGCCTCCACAAACCCCCTCCAGGCATGACAATCAACAAGGGGTTTGGAGACCCATATGAGAATTGGATCTCAAACCCTTGGAGAATGTATAGAGGGAGCTTGCAAGAAAAGGAAGGAGAAACACTGAAAGACAAGGGAGGTGTAAGGAGCAGTGTTTGTGGCGGGAGGGAGTTGGTAGACCAACAGTTTAGAAGTCAAAAATCCAAATGACTACAGGAGCCAGACTGGTCAGTGACAGGAGAGAAGGAAGCTGAATGGATGGACGGGGGGTGTAGGAGGCCTGTCGGAAGGGGGTACCACTGCAGGGTCTCGGCCTGAGTGCTGTCATGGGGAAATGCAAGCCCAGTACCCACAGGAACTCAGCTTGGGCAGAGAGGTTGGAAATTGAAATATTTATGTGAAATATCAAGATCTGCTAGAGTGAATCAAGCAAATCTGGCTGTAGGCCAGACCTGGCTTGGTCCTGCTAAGTCGCTCAGTCATGTCTGACTCTGTGACCCTACGGAGTGTAGCCCACAGGGCTCTTCTGTTCATGGGATTCTCCAGGCAAGAATACTGGAGTGAGTTGCCATTTCCTCCTCCAGGGGATCTTCCTGCCCCAGGGATCAAACTCATGTCTCTTACATCTCCTGCACTGGCAGGCAAGTTCTTTACCACTGGCACCACCTGGAAAGACTGGCTTAAGAGCAGACGGTCTCCACACTGGTGGAGGGGGCTGAACGCTATCAGAGGAGCATCAGAATGTGACATGGGGTGGACAGGACTCACACACGGCATCTCATCCACCACACGGCTATGAGTTTGGCTGGACTTCATGGTTTTGGAGACGGGGGACAGAGTGGGCTAAAGTATGACCCTTCAAAGGCCCCCACCCCAGTGCCTCAGAATACGACTATATTTGGAGACAGGACCTTTATTTATTTTTTTTTCCATTTATTTTTATTAATTGGAGGCTAATTACTTTACAATATTATAGTGGTTTTTGCCATACATTGACATGAATCAGCCATGGATTTACATGTGTCCCCATCCTGAACCCCCCTCCCACCTCCCTCCCCATCCCATCCCTCTGGGTCTTCCCAGTGCACCAGCCCTGAGCACTTGTCTCATGCATCCAACCTGGACTGGCGATCTGTTTCACACTTGATAATATACATGTTTTGATGCTGTTCTCTCAGATCATCCCACCCTCGCCTTCTCCCATAGAGCCCAAAATTATGTTCTATACATCTGTGTCTCTTTTTCGAGACAGAACCTTTAAAGAAATGATGAAGTTAAATGAAGTCATAAGGATTGGCCATGACCTGATCTGACCAGTGTCCTTACAAGAAGAGGAAATATAGACCCAGAAAAGTTCAGAGGAAAGACTGTGTGAGGACACAGCAAGAAGGCAGACACCCAGAAGCCAAGAAGAGAGGCCAAAAAGGAAGTCTGCCCTGCTAGAGCCTTGCTCTTGGACTTCCAGGCTCCAGAACTGTGAGAAAATTAAGGTTTCTTGTTTAAGCCACCCAGCCTGTGGTATCTTGTTATATCTGTAGCACATGAATAACATGGAATGACAACCAACTTCCCTGCTGGCTTTTAAAAAACTGAGAGGGGATTTCCTTCGCATAGGCCAGTAAGGAGGGAGTGGGCATTATGAAGAGTTATCAAAGCCATAGTCAATTCACTCATGAAACCGGGTGGTCAAAGGAATCATAGAAACAGTGTGCTCACCAGTATGGTCACTGACCTACTCATATATGCCTCATTTCTATTATTCATAAAGCAAACCTAAGACCTGTCTGCATTAGCAGTCCCTCTCTCCTCTTTGAATATGGCTTTGCTTCAGCTACCCGGTTCTCTTTTTCTGCCTCTGGTCCCTCCTGGATTCGATGCTTCTATGAACTCTTTTCCTGGACTTTAGGCTTAAGCTATGCTGCACAAATCTTCCAATACTGACCACTCCTTTTGTCTTGAGTGAGTGCTTCTGTGTTAAGACTCTGGTGCTTGGTTAAGCCATTCCAGGTCCCCCTCTCCCAGACAAGGCTGGAAGGTTCGGGAACCTGGAGGAGGGCTCTGGTTCTTGCTTAAGCCAGTCCAGGTCCCCCTCTCCCAGACAAGGCTGGAAAGTTCAGGAACCTGGAGGAGGGTCAGTCAAAGGAAGAGTGTGCATGTTGTGTCTTAAGGACCCCACATATGTGTCAAGCCTTGTCTTTGGAGGACAAGCTGAATCTGAGGGAGAAAACTGGAAGGAGATGGACTGGGTGAGATCAAGGCACGGGGAAGAGCATTGATTTTAATGAGCTGTTGGGTAGAAAGACGATGAAGAGGAGAGGAGAGAGAAAACAAGATGGGAATCTTAGCGCTAAAGTTCAACTGGATTTATTGTGAGGAAACTGAGTCATGGGATGAGGACATAACTAGAGGCTTAAAGAAGGGCTAGAATAGGACTTCCCCTGGTGGTCCAGTGGTTAAGACTCCACCTTGCAAAGCAGGGGGTGAAGGTTTGATCCCTGGTCAGGGAACTAAGATCCCACATGCGGTGGGACAGCTAAGGACACAGGCCACAACTACTGAGCCTGCACGCCACACTAGAGAGCCCGGGGAAGGCAACTGAGACCCACACAGCGACATAAATACATGAAAAAAAAAAAAACATTTTTTTAAGGGGGAGCTAGAAAGAGAGTTAGATGTTGTATTGATGTCTAGGTGGGGCAAGGAATTAAACTCAGCCAGAGGGAGGCTCTGATAAACCTAGACAACGTATTAGAAAGCAGAGACATCACTTTGCCGGCAAAGGTCCGAGAAAAGTCCAAAAGTCCGGCAAAAAGGTCCAGCAAAAGTCAAAGCTATGGTTTTTGCCCTAGTCATGTACAGATGTGAGAGTTGAACCATAAAGAAGGCTGAGCTCCAAAGAATCAATGATTTCAAAATACGATGTTAGAGAAGACTGTCCCTTGGACTGCAAGGAGATCCAGTCAATCCTAAAGGAAATCAACCCTGAATATTCATTGGAAGGACTGATGCTAAAGCTGAAGCTCCAATACTTTGGCCACCTGATGCCAAGAGCTCACTCACTGGAAAAGACTCTGATACTGAAAAAGACTGAAGGCAAAAGGAAAACAGAGCAGCGGTGGATGAGATGGTTAGATAGCATCACGAGTTCAATGGACATGAGTTTGAGCAAACTCTGGGAAATAGTAAAGGACAGAGGAGCCTGGAGTGCTACAGTCCATGGGGTCACAAAGAGTCAGACATGACTTAGCAACTGAACAACAACAGAAGGAGGCAGCGGAAGACATCTCCTAAGTAGTGTCAAAGGTCAGCTAGTCCAAAGTTCTATGACAACTGGCAATTAACAGCTGTGCTTTAGCTTCTGTGATGAAAGGCCAAAAAACATATCCATTCCTGCCCCAGCCCTTTCTGCCTAGAACCACGGGGTCATGTTTTATCACAGCATGAAATACTAGAGCCTTTATTATGTTAGAAAAGAACCACAAGGACATTTATTAAGCAACTACAATTGAGCCCACAATCAAGAGATATTGCAAAAGAGGACCTTTATTAGGATCCTAATACTTCACTTTTAAACTTAAAAGTTATCCTAAACATACTCTCCTTGCTGCCTGCATCCTGAATTCCAGACTATATGTCTTTGATCCACTTAAAAAGGGCGGTATTCTACTCTGATTCTACTTTAATCAGAACAAGTGAACAGCAGAACAAAGCATCTTAGAGGCTCCTGAACACAACCCTAGAAGAAATTTTAAAGTGTTCCTATTTTAATACTATACACCTGGAAGTGGTGATGTCAAAAGTCAATTTCTGCTTCATTACTCAGCAAGTTGCAGTTTTGTAGATAAGCCAGTAACTGCCTGATCATTTGGTAATTATCACCATTTCTGTCATGTTTATTTTAGCCTTGTGTCATACAAGGCCACCAAGTATTAATACACCTGATGCAGAGACTTATTAATTGTTAAATCATTTAATTAGAAGATGCCATTTACTTTTCTTAAAGAATTCTTTTTTAAACACTTTACATGTGATACATTTAGCAGAAATATTAAAATTGCAAAAAATCCAACGGCATGCTTCTTTGAAGGAACCACATCTTCTATAGAAAATAAGGTAAGGCTGTTAAAAGATTAAAGGAGAGAGATCTCCATGACAGCTTATACTTGTCCCTGCTCTCAACTTTCCTTCCTTAAATCCGATCATCTGCTTTTGTAAAAGGAACCATAAAATAACATCCATGTCTGAGTATCAGGGAAAAGATTTATCCTTTCCTTGGGCATAATCCACTCTCCTCCAATTGAGTTAGCATCTGGCCAACTGGCTGCAGGGATTTGGTGCCACAACACATCCCCAGGCAAGGTTTTTTAATTCCCCACTGCAGCGACCCCCAAAAGACACAGGGTCACCGCTGCCCTCCCCAGAGTGAGGCACGAGGTCTCAGTACATGATCTCATCACCAAAGCAAATGCACGTATATATTTTTTTTAATCCCTGCATTTCATTTATCCCCACAAAATAACTGACAAATCTCTGTTTCCTAAAGGCTCTTTGTTCTGTTCGGAGTTACAGCAACCTTTTCTAAAATGCATACAAAGATTTTTTTCCCCCCACAAATGGGACATTTCAGAGAAGGATACCCATTTGTTTGTTTGTGTTTCTGTCTGCTTTAATCTCAATTTGGTTTAATCAGTACAACATGTTATGACTTCTGTTAGACCAAGTTCTAATCTAAACATAGCTATTTCGAAAAACTGCTTTCTTTTACATGGGCAGCAAAGCAAGAACAGGTTTGTCAAAGTACAGGGTGTGGAAAGGATTTCTGCTCCCTGGTGGGGTTCTGAGTCCAACTCCATCAGCATTTCTCTCCCACCAATCATCCCTCCTCCCACCGTTTGCAGCAAGTAAGGATTTGGATGAGTTAGGTCTGTTCCTACAGGTAGTCAACCTGTCTGGAACCTCAAAAGCAAACCATCTGTGATGTAAACATTTTTCAGACAAAGTAAGGCTGTCTTTTTTTTAAAAAAAAACTCAAAAGACAAGCTAAGGCATCTCACTGTGTTTGATGCTTTATGACATGTGCCATAAAGAGCAAAGCATGTGTTTTGTTTTTTTTTTAAACAGCCGTTGATATGCAGAAGAGGCATGATTTCTGAACAGGAGTCAGTGACAGTTGAAATGTTTTCCCTTTTCTTTTCCATTACAATACATCTAATGCCCAAACAAAAACAAAAGGTAAGACTCACAAATCCTTCCTGGAAAAGCTCAGAGGTGTCCCAGTCCCATGAAACTCTTAATTTTTAAAATATTTCTGTATAGTTAAAAATTCTTTTAATTCCCTTCCTACCTAATTTTTAACAGATTACTAAATACAGGTCAGAAACCAACTTCCTGGAACCTCCTGATATTTGATGATTCTAGGAAACATTTTTTTCCCTCATTTTATCACTCTTCTTGGAAACTGTAAGAGAAAACATCCTTGTGGAATTCAAGACAAAGTCCCATTGGTCTCTTGGATACAGCATTTCAGTTTCCACTGAAACCAAGCAGAAATTTATGGGAGCTGCTAATTTAGAGGCAATTTAAGGTACAAGTCAAGAGAACAGGGCTTTGGAAATAATGGGAATCTAAGGCTCTCATCATTTCTGCAACTGTTTAACTGTTTCACAGTTGTTCTAGTTGTAAAATGGTGATTTAAAATAGTGCTTGATTCTTATTGTTATTAGGAGGCTTTGTTAAGACATCTTCATAAATAAAGCACTCAGCTCAGTGTGTGGCAACAGTGAGAGTCTCGATAATTTTAGCTCATCATTGGAAACCAGAGCTCCAAACTGTTCCCATGTGGGATTGCTTCTACAGTTATCCCATATCTAGGAGGTTGACTTTGATAAAAATTGATATAAAAATGATGCTAATAACAATGGCACATCTAGGAAGACACTAAATTAAAATCCTGAAACCTCAAGCAGGAGACTTAAGGAATCCACATGAATAAGGAAAAAAAAAAATTTAGAAAAATTTAAAAGAGCTGGAGAGATTGATTTCAAAGTAAGCAGGATACATGGTGTCATCGGACAAAAAATAATATTCAGGAGAAATGAGATAATGTGCAAAAAAGCTTGGGTTGAAAAAAAACCCATCTCAAAATATGCTTTATGAGACACTTACAAACCATGGTTACATGCCTGGTTTTCTCCAAAAGTGAAATGTTCAATTATTGACATGGCATACATGGTCTAGCCGTTGGCCACTAAAACCATAGAGGTTTTGTTAGAATGAGATGTGGCATTATAGCACAGACGTTAAGAGTGGTTTTTCTGAAAGAGCTGGACCACATTCTATACCATGGAATAAAGCACAAAAGAGCAGGCTGAAGAGTAAAAATTAAAAATTAGAAAATCTAAACCGGGTCGGCAATATTCCCCCATCGATTCAAAACCTTAGCCGCAGGAGCTGACTGATTTCAGAGTCATGTTCTACGTGAACACATGAGACTATGGAGAATGGCTTCACCACAAAAGCAGTTGGAACAAAGTTATTCCTTTGCTGCCAGAGCTGGGGACAGATCGACCCAGGAGAGGAGAATGACTGAAATGGGACACAGGGCAATAACTATTGGGTTGGCCAAAAAGTCCGTTCGTATCCCCATAGACTCACATGGAAACACCAGAATGAACTTTTTGTCCAATCAGTATTTTGCCCATAACCTTCTAGGCTCTTGTCTCTTCCCACTCACTTTTTTTAGGATAAAAATCTTTTATGAAGGAAAACTCAACAAAGTATTGGAATCACCAGTGTAACCAAGATGGAGGGCTAAACAACAACTCCTTCCACAAATTCCTAAAAGGAAATATTGTTATCACTGCCCTGGATACTGAGAATAATTCAAGTCTAGCTGGTAGAAATGTAGAAGGATTAGAATGAATACCTTCAGCAGTACAGCCCATTATTGCTATAATAAATGTGGATTATAATAAGTAGCTATAATTTACCTTTTATTTTTAATTAGAGGATAATTGTTTCATAATATTGTGCTGGTTTCTGCCATACATTTTTTTTTTGTATTTTCTTAAATGTTTTTAATACAATTAACATAAATTAGGTAATATTTGTCCTTTTTTTAGTTTATTTATTTTTTAATTGAAGGATAATTGCTTTACAGGATCTTGTTGTTTTCTGTCAAACATCAACAAGAATCAGCCATAGGTACACCCATGTCCCCTCCCTCCCGAACGTTCCTCGCAAATCCTTCCCCATCCCACCCCTCTAGGTTAATACAGAGCCCCTGTTTGAGTTTCCTGGGTCACACAACAATTTCCCATCGTCTGTCATATATTTTTAAGTGACCATTTTTATTTACACTTATACTTTGCTCAAATGGCAACCCACTCCAGTACTCTTGCCTGGAAAATCCCATGAACAGAGGAGCCTGGTGGGCTGCAGTCCATGGGATTGCGAAGAGTCAGACACGAGTGAGCGACTTCACCTTCACTTTTCACTTTCATGCATTGAAGAAGGAAATGGCAGCCCACTCCAGTGTTCTTGCCTGGAGAATCCCAGGGACGGGGGAGCCTGGTGGGCTGCCGTCTAAGGGGTCGCACAGAGTCGGACACAACTGAAGCGACCTAGCAGCAGCAGCAGCATACTTTGCTCAACTAGTCAGGCAAGCTCATTAAGTAAAATCTTATAAACTAGTGAGTGTGTTAGTTGTTTAATTTTGTCCAACTCTTTGCAACCCCATAGACTAGCCCACCAGGCCCCTCCGTCCATGGGATTCTCCAGGCAAGAACACTGGAGTGGGTTGCCATTTCTTCCTCCAAAAGGAACTATAGAAAGAAAGAAAGTGAAGTCGCTCAGTCGTGTCTGACTCTTTGCAACCCCATGGACTGTAGCCAACCAGGCTCCTCCATCCATGGAATTTTCTAGGCAAGAGTACTGGAGTGGGTTGCCATTTCCTTCTCCCTTATAAACTAGAGACACGTAGAAACAAAGAAATCACCACAATGTAAAGAAAACACAAAAGTATTGGTTTGTATTTCCTGTTTGAAATGATAAATATAAATAGATATACATAATAGATAATATGCTTCCTATTATTATCTAATAATATTCTACTATATAATAGATAATATGGGTAACATGGGGTCACAAAGAGTCTGACACAACTGAGTTGCTCAGCAACAACAACAGCAATGTGTTACCCACAGTGAACATTCTGTCTCTTTTTAGCAACAGATATGCCAGACACTAAGTATCTTAAATGTATTGAGTTAAGCCTTACAAATATTCCATGCAGGAAAGTCTACAATATTCCCATCTTACAGGTGGAACCAAGGCCCCTAGAGATTAAATGATTTGACCAAGAGGATGTGAGTAGTAAATGGTGGAAAAGAGTGTTAGTTGCTCAGTCCTGTCCAGCTCTTTGCGACTCCATGGACTATAGCCCACCAGGTTGCTCTGTCCCTGGGATTCTCCAGGCAAGAATACTGGAGTGGGTAGCCATTCCCTTCTCCAAAGAGTCTTCCTGACCCAGAGATCAAACCTGGGTAAGTGATGGAGAAAGGGGTAAAATGCAGACCTCACATGGGGTAAAATCTTCCCATAGACCTCACATTCTTAATTACTCTGCCATGCTGATTCCTTTTGATAAAACATGAGTTGTTTAACAGTGCTCATCATCATTAATATAGAGTCTTCTGAGATTGGTGGTAGATTTCATTTAAAATACTGGACAAACTTTGTCAGATGAACTTGTGGCTAGTTAAAAAGCTGTTCCCTTAACGACGAGCAACAATTTAGAACGAAAGTATTTTAGGCTTTTAGGCTTCATCCAGATGACAGTGTAGAAAGAAGCAGAATTCCTTCAAATTCTTGTGGCTTTATTAACGTGGCCAGTTTAAACACATTTGCTGGAATGACAGTTTGCCTCAGGACTTGGGAAGTAAACTGGGTTTCTGCCCATCTCTTGTACCACTGGGTATGGAGCAGTCACAATGTACGTTGGATTAACTCTTCTTGAATTTCATGTATTCAAATATGTCTCTGCAGGGTAAATTGTTTTCAGAAAAATGAGATGGTTGGCATATTTTTAGCCTACCAATAAATGTCTTCTTTTACATTAGATATATTTAAAGCTTGGCAAAATACAAAATGCTCGTGTAACAATTTTTTTTTTCCTTCAAAATTCTGTAGACATGGCTCCACTGTGTCCAGGGAAAAAGTGAGTCTAAGGCCAGCTTAGCTTTGTTCTTTTGTTTTTCACCTATTTTTTCTGCATGAGTGCTTAGACTCTTTTTTCCATCCCTGTAATTCAAATGCTACAAAGTTCTCTTTTCATTTAATCCACTTTGAACACAGTGAGCCCTTTTGATCTGCTCGTTCATTCTTTTTTCAACTCGGGAAACTTTTATTTAATTATATCTTTGAATAATTGCTTCTGTTCCACTTGTTATTTATTTTTCTCCTGGAACACCTATAATTCTGGGGCCAGCTCTCCAGCCTCCATACATACCATGTATTCTGATTGTTTTCAACCTTTGTTTTTTCCTCAATGTCTTGATAGAACGTTTTTTGTTATTGTTGTTGTAACAATTACTGCTATTGTTTATAACATGTATTTGGTTGTTTATGACATCACTTCTACTCTTTACTGCTTTAATTATGTTAGTACACATCTTTATTTTTTATAACATATTTCTGATTTACCCAACTACAGTTTCATCTAATATGAATTCCTGTTCCTATTTTATGGCTTTTTTAATATCCCATAGTGATGCCAGCTTTCTGTATTTTTTTTCTCATTCCTATAATAAATCTTTCTCAGAAGTCTACTCTTTCTTTGTGTCTTCTGGATGATATTCTACCTTTCTTCTCTTGTTTTTATGTATGATTTTTTTTTTCCTGTTTAAATAAGGGATCTGTCCAGATCCAGAGTCCAAAAGACAGGATATAGGTATTAACTGTGGCTCTCTTCTTCGTCCAGTTGGGTCCTGGTCAAATTTCTTTTTTTCAGATCTGCATGTGGATGGCAGATGGATATGCCTGCAGCTCCCAGCCTAATACCCCTTCAGTAACATGCATAACCCTCTTAAATGAGATGGGATTTTCTCAATCCCGTTGTTTGGCTCTCTGGCTTTGAACAAATGAATCATGTAAGAAAATACAATACAACCAGGATTCCTCCTAGTTCTTCCTTCATCTACCATCATCCTTTTCTCCTTAATCCCCTGCCTGACCTTCTTTTTCCCTCAGTTGCTTTCTGGAAGTTTCAGTCTGGGAGTCGAATGAGAAGGATTGGGGTACCCTTGTGACATGAGGGAAGCGCTGTGTTTCTGATTGATACTTCAGTTCTATGTTGGTAGCAGATGGTGGAAAATGGTTAAAGGGATCTCATGCCAGCTTTCAGGACTGCTGATGGTATTGTTCAAACTCATTCTACCAGCCAGCAAGACTTTGGGATTGCTCCAGCTTTTGGCAATAGGTACATGGTTTTGTTTTTGGTTTGGATCACAGTGTTAACTTTTTACCTATTTCTGTAGAAGAGTTTGTTTTGGAGACAACTATCCAGATGTTCTTTTTAAGCTGGAAGTTTTGGAGACTGAGCAAGGAGTTTTTCCTCTACCCTTATTTCATTATTATTGTGACAAAGTGGGCATGACAATACATTGGCCACAGCCACAAGATATCGACATTCCTTTCCTGACCATGTCACGGGGAATGATTAGAAACTTAAACACCTGACCTATTCTAGTAGTACATGGACTGACAATGAATGAGATGTGGTTTCTAAAACAGGAAAAGTTGGAAATAACTGTGATCAAAATGTCAGAGCGGGCCTGGGAACAGCTTTCCACTCTACCCCAGGGTGATACAGTGACTTTTCAGCAAAAAATTCAAGAGAAAAGCAGGTTTTTTCATCTCCAAGAAAGGTTTAAAAAAAGAAAACAGAAATTGATAAAAATTGTCAATCCAATATTATAAAAAATTTATTCAGAAAGCAAGACCAAGTACTTAGAAATTTGAATAAATGATAAGTTTCAACAGAGGATAAGATGGTTAGATGGCATCACCGACTCAATGGACATGAGTTTGGGTAAACTCAGGGAGTTGATGATGGACAGGGAGGCCTGGCGTGGGGCTGCAAAGAGTTGGACACGACTGAGCAACTGAACTGAACTGAACTGATCAACTAATCTTGAATACTCATTTATGTGACTGGCTATGAAAGTCTACTATTCCCTTTAGAGAAAACTCAGGAGTCTTCAGTTTTATATGTATATTAAAGTAGTTCAGCCACAAAAGATAATGGTTGCTATACTTTATAGCTTATATTTAAGTAATTTTATACAACTTCCAAGTACAAATAATAGTATAATTCTGGATATTTCAATAGGATATTTCTAGGTAGAAAAATTTCAACCATTTCAAATAGAAACTGATACATTCGATGGAAAGAGCTAATTTCTGTGGAAATTGAAACTTGAGGTAAACACGCATGCACACCCTCACACACACAAACACACACAGGAGCTTCCATCTCTGTTTTCAAGTAACAGTTTGGTCGTACGGAACCCAGCTACCCAAGCTGATTGGGCTTAACTTTCTTTCTGATTTCTGGTATCAGCAAAGCTAAGCATAAGCTGTAATTAAGAGAATAAAGCAGGAACCGGGGAGACAAAGTAGAAATGGAAAATTAATTAAGCTTAAGTGAAATTAGTTTCACTTAACAGACACACACACTAGCCAGCAATAGTAAGCTTATTGGTTCTATTGATGTGAATTCATAAGCCCTTAAAAAGTCTCTATTAAGATTCTGCCTTTGAAAATGTTTCTTATCATCAGTCCCCACAGCTTGATGAAACATTGTAAAGAAAAGTCATCCTCTTGTTGACTTAAGGGTCTTAAAACATTATGATCATCTCCTAACATGAAAGAAGGAGGGCTCTCATCAAAAGGTGAACTGCTGCATCTGCCCAAAATGCCACAGTAACCACTGCATCATCTCCCATCCCCAAGGACATCCCAGCCCATAACAATTTTTAAGCAGTTAAAGTAGAAGGCCCTTGTGAAATTTTTAAACTTTAATGACTCAGGTTTTAGATATGCTAGGAACAAGCTGTAATTTTTCTTGTAATGAATGGTCAATTTTCTTCTCAAAGCTGAAATTCTGTGGGGCATTCAAATACAGTGTACATTCTCATCTAAAATAAGCATTTTTGTTCTTTACAAGATCTGGAATTAAGAAAAAAAACCATGTGTGCATCTGAGTAATGTGATCTATTGTGCATCTGAGTCATCTACAGTCTATTAAGCTGATGTTTAAGTGTTCGCTATTTATGTTTAAAACGTGTGAAAATTCTATTAAGACTTCACATTCATTGACATGCAGAAAAGCAAGATTATTTCTTAGAAATAAACAACAACAAAAAATAAGCAGCATTCTTTCTCTATAAACTGGTTCCTTCAAAAAGAGAAGCAGGTTTCTCTTCTTGTATCTTAACAATAGGTAATTTTTTACATTTATATTTTAACTATAAATCACTTTTCTTTATGTCTAATTGGTAACAGGTATCTAAAAAGCAATCCAATGAGAGGACTTGTGTTCTGAGCACCCACCTGATTTTGAAACATATTTGGAATTAATGTTGAATAACAGATTTCAAAAGATCATATTTGCCTTTTGTGCTGAATAATTCTTGAGTGTGGGAAGTTGACCTTGAAATTTTAAGGATGTTCAGCAACATCCTTGGTCCCTGCTCATTACATACAGTGGAATTCCCCCACCCAGTTGTGACCACCAAAAATGTCTTCAGACATTGCCAGATGTCCCTTGTGGTGGCAGGAGGGAAGGGGTGGGAGTTTCACCCCCTGGTTGATCACCACCACCCTATGGCCCTTGCTAAACTGTGTTTGCTCTGGAAATGATCCGAGCTCCTTCTTCTTGCTTGAATAAAATTAAAATGTTTGAAGATGTGGTTCTCCTTTGCCCAAAGCTGTTATTGAGGCTCACAGCATACTTGTCAATACCAGCTAGTATGTGCTACTTCATGGTAGAAAATGCCATCTTCTCGGTGATGGGGTAGAAAGCATGCATGTTTTTCAGCTGATGAGTTCTGTTCATCTACAGACAAGCATCACTTTGGGAAGAAAAACACATTTGATGTCAATAGAACCTTAAGTATACCTTCTGATTTGCATTTTTCCCTTGCTTTGTCAGCAATACGTATTGGGCAATGCATATGTTTCCACTGGCAATTTCTGGAAGGAAGTTTCAGGTTGATTAGTCCTACCTTCAGGCCTCTTCCCAGTTGCTTTTCAGTCACTTAGTCACGTTCAACTCTTTGTGACCCCATGGACTGTAGCACGCCAGGCCTCCCTGTCCATCACCAACTCCCGGAGTTTACTCAAACTTATGTCCATTGAGCTGGTGATGTCATCCAACCATCTCATCCTCTGTCATCTCCTTCTCCTCCTGCCTTCAATCTTCCCCAGCATCAGGGTCTTTTCCAATGAGTCAGGTCTTCGCGTCAGGTGGCCAAAGTATTGGAGTTTCAGCTTCAGCATCAGTCCTTCCAATGAATATTCAGGACTGATTTCCTTTAGGATGGACTGGTTGGATCTCCTTGCAGTCCAAGGGACTCTCAAGAGTCTTCTCCAACACCACGGTTCAAAAGCATCAATCCTTTGGCACTTAGTTTTCTTTATAGTCCCACTCTCCCATCCATACATGACTACTGGAAAAACCATAGCTTGGACTAGACGGACCTTTATTGGCAAAGTGATGTCTCTGCCTTTTCATATGCTGTCTAGGTTTGTCATAACTTTTCTTCCAAGAGCAAGTGTCTTTTAATGTCATGACTGTGGTCACCATCCGCAGCGATTTCAACATCCAGTCTCTCTCCAGCTATTAAGTGCTTTCTGTTCAGGTCATTAATTCCATCATAGTTCTCTTTGACAAAGCACACCCCAGCCTTGCTTCCCCATACAAACTCATTCATACAGGCAGCACATGGCAAATTGTAGGGTCTATTCTCTACCTGCCACCCCACAACAACTCTGTAACAGAAGTCAGTAAAGAAGTAGGTCATTTAAAGAGGATCAGTGGGTGGTCAAGGCAAAAGAAAACTTGATTATTATACCCTGGGTGGATAGTGCTTCTAAAGTGCCCAAAGAATAAATTGAAGTTTCCATCCCTAGGAGGAAATATTTGTAGATCTTTGGAGATTTGCCAAGCAAAAAAGAGATATTTGCAAAGCATAGGATGGGGAGGGTAGTTTTTATAAGACATATAAAGAGTAGAAATAGATTCATTTCATCTCAAGTCATTAAGCATGTGACCTGAAAGAGAATCTGGCATGGAATCATTTAGGTGTGCAATGTTTGTTTAGGAGCACTTAAGGAATGTCCTTGAGGGAACATCTAGTCCCCTGAAGACTGGTTTGGTTCCATCTGAAACTGAGAAGATGAGCACACAGTGAGGAATGGCAGCCCTGGGGTTCCCTGATGCTGGCGCCCTCTGTCCTACGCATTTGTCCCTGATCCAGTTTCTCCCGGATCCAGACTCTTCTACAAAGGCCAGCATGGCTCCAAAGTCTGTCTGCAATTACATTTACCCCTGTTGCTGGCACTTCTTGAAACCACCCTCTAAACCTTCATACAATCTATACACATCATCAGATTGAGGATTAGGCTACAAGTAGTCTCTTTAGGTGGTAAAGAACCCAGCTGTCAGTGCAGGAGATGTGGGTTCAATCCAGGGGTTAGGAAGATCTCCTGGAGGAGGAAATGGCAACCCACTCCAGTATGCTTGCCTGGAGAATCCCATGGATCCCAGAGGAGCCTGGCGGGTTATGGTCCATGGAGTCGCAAAGAGTCAAACACAGCTAGAGGACCTAGCACAGCACAAGGCAGTCTCTTTGGGAGATTTGACATAAGATTAAAAATAAAAAACTAGAAGCACAAGTTGCCCACAAAGCCTTAATCGATGAATCAATCTTTAGAGCAAAATCCCAATATTTTACAGTTAACCAGTTACGGAGCTAAGTATTCAAGCCCTGAGGGTTACCTGCGGGCCCAGGTCTCCACTCTCGACATCTGCCTGCCAAATACAAAATGCACCCGCTCCACCAGGTAGGAGATGGTTGTCCCCAGCAACCAGCTAAGCGGATGCACTGTTGTAGCCGCCATGACCTTCAGGCCCAAATCTAAATGTACAAAGAAAAATATTTTTTCATTTTCCCAGTAAACTCAGTTTTGTTTTTATGGAGTGCTCATTTCACTGGATGAGGATAAGGAAGAGAGAAACATAATCTCACAAAATTCAGGGTCATCCCTGGAGATGAGTCTCTTCCCTTATACCAGTATAGAAGCTGCCTCAGTGCCTGGCCAGATGAAAGGCTGATCCTTAATGCCACCTTGGGGAAAAAATGGGATACAGAAGAGTCAGCTAAGGATGTGGGTGTGTCTGAAGATGATCCACAAGGCAAGTGATCTGATATGTGTCCAAATCACTACCACATCCTCCTCCCACTTACCAATAACAGTTCTTCCCTCTGACAAAGAGAAGTTCCTGTTCAATTTCCCTGAACACCATTTCATTTATGCATCAAAAGCTCACATTTCTCCTACACTCTTATTTGTCATGAGTCTCGTCTACCACTTTGCTCAACCTTATTTGGCCATCAGGATCACCCTCAATTGTAGTTTACCCATTTTAAACAGCAGAGACAAACAGATGTAAAAAACTCTCTGGAAAAAAATCCTCTTGGGAAAGAATATTGTTGAATTCAAATGATAGGATTCCTTGTCTTGTAGAACTGAGCACAGAGAACATCTAGAAAAATCATCAGCTCTCAAAGGACTTTAAATAAATTTAAACTGAAAAAGTTATTTGTTTCTGTAATTGCACTGCTTCCTTTTTTTTCCTGAAGAGTCTTGGAATACTGCAGCTACAATGCAGTATTTTACAAAACGACAATGTAAAATAAATGTCTCCATGATGCAACTATTGCTTTAATGTTAATGAAACTACCTAAAAAGCAGTATTTATCGAGGAAAGTCATTAACACAATGCATACAATCCTCTACACTTATTTCTTTTAAGCAAATTGTGAACTTTTGTCCCTTTTTATGGTTTCATTAGCACCTAAGACACCAAACACGTATACACATATACCCACAAATATAGTATGGAGATGACACTAAAGGCAAAATTGTGTAAATCTATCTTTATATAAAGAGCATGTCAATTTACCACTTAATGTTCCAGCAAATTTAATATCTATCTTGGGTTTTAACCCTCAGGTTAGCCAATCTCACCTTTCAAAATGAGATACTTGGAATTTATTTCCTCTGTGGAAAAGAAAGACAACAAAAAATACAGCTAAAAGGATTTGGTGGTTGTTATTCAGTTGTATGTATTTCTAATGATATCTGTGGTATTATTGTTATGATCTTTAGCTTTGCAGTTTAATCAATTGAAAGGAATTACTTCTTGGCTATAAAAAGTGATGAAATGCAGGAGAAAATGTTCTAGGTTATAAAAACAGGAAGATACACACGCAAAAAAAGAGACTTGGAATGAATATGGGGATCATTCTGTGATATTGTTTTTAAAATACAGAGAGAAAAATAACTGACATGTAGACATTAGTCTAGAATTATTGTGCCTAAGTACAAAAGAAAAATTCTCTCACATGCCCACAAATAAAGTGACAATTTGACCACTGAAAACTCAATGTATAAATCTATTTTATTTTGTTTTGTTTATTTATTTATTTGGCTGCTCTGGGTCTTAGTTGTGGCATCCTACGTTAGGAGTGAAAAAGGCTTCCCAGGTAGTACTAGTGGTAAAGAATCCACCTGCCAATGCAAGAGATGCAAGAAACATGGGTTCGATCCTTGGGTCAGGAAGATTCCCTGGAGTAGGAAATGGCAACCCACTCCAGTATTCTTGCCTAGAAAATTCCATGGACAGAGGAACCTGGTGTTCTATAGTCCATGGGGTTGCAAAGAGTGAAAAAACTCTTTTACACACAGGAGTGAAAAAACTCTCTTCTGCATACCAAAACTTGAGATCCTCAGTCAAATTAAACATATGATTTGTGTAAAGATAAAGAAAAATGTGATTTATTCTGAAAAAATTGTACCTGTGGGGAAATGCATTTTAAGTTCAAAAGGGGAAAGCAAACAAATTGTCCCAGAATTTGGTGAAAGGTTACTATATCACAGGCTCTTATGAAGCACCTTCCATACATTACCTTGTTTATTACCCTCTAGTACACAATGGCTGGCAGATAGGATCTTATTATTTTTTCTATATTCAGCAGTGCAACTGAAGCTGAGAGGCTGAGAACCTGGCATGAGTGGGAAATAGAATCAAACTCACACTGATCCCAGGGCCTCCTTCACTCTAGCCTATTGTCACTTTACCACTTCATCCATCACCACCACCAACCCCCAAGACTGGTGATGGTCCTTTTTTCTTTCTGAAATATCTTATTTTGATCTCTCATTTTCTTGAGGTTAGAAATATATAAACTAAAATCCCTTTTAGAAAATAAAAACCCTGAGTTCGAGGCCAGATCATCAATTTCTTAAAGTCAATGGCTATAGTTGAAACTCCTCTGCATCCCAAACCACATCTGAGTAGCTCACAGGCAGTGGGGCTTATTGATTATTTGATTTGATTTGATACACAATATAGCTTAAAGAACTGAAACGACTTAAAAGTTTCCATTTATAATTTGGCAAGTTAGGCTTGCATAAGCTAATAGCTGATGTCCCAACCAGAAATACCACTCCTCTTAGGCCCAGAATGCTGTGTGCTTTAATATCCAGAAGCGTTGACAAGAGTTGTTGCTGCATTTGTTGTTGTTTAGTCTCTCAGTTGTGTCTGACTCTTTGTGCTGTGGACTGAAAATCCGTTGGATTTTCCAGGCAAGAAAACTGGAGTAGGTTGCCATTTTCTTCTCCAGAGGATCTTCCTGCCCAGAGATTGAATCTGCCTCTGCTGCATTGCAGGTGGGTTCTTTACCGCTAAGCCACCAGGGCAGTCCTTTGACAACAGTAGATAGCACTAAAAAAGTATAATTTCATGTTATAAAGTATGGGATGCACTCACTCATGTGTGTATACCAACACATTTTCAAGGTTTAGAATGGAGTTCCTGGAATAAATATGCTTTGAAATCCCCCAGGAACCTTGACAAACACCTCAGGATATTTAAAATGTCCACATGGCCATGTAGCATGGACCCTGGCCTCCTTTCAATGCCATGAGAGTTCTTCGAGTGGGGCATGGACTAATCTGGCTGAGGGTGAGTCGGGGAACACTGAGCAGGTGGGAGGAAGCAGAGCACTGAACTGGCATTCAGAAGAGAAAGTCATCACTTTGGGGATGGGTAACTCAGATGAGGGCCTGGAAGGATCTCAAGTTGGACTCACCTAGCCTACAATTGCTAAATGGGAGATCCATTTTTCCTTTGAGTTAATTTTACCTCTTCCCTTCTTCTAAAGCTTCCTCCCTTTGCCTTTTGGCTGCGGTTATTACTCAAAGTGATTTTCGAACGTTTATGTCACACCCAGTACTTAGGAATTAAGGACCATTTTTGCACTATGTATATTTCTTTAATTGGTATATGTCACAGGGAACACCCTATAGAGTCACAGTGCTGGCAGAGACACAAGGGAGACTGTTTGCATTCTCTTTCTCTCACCACACTGTGGATGAGTGTGCATTTGTGTGCAAGTGTGCTGAACCATACAGGATGGGTAAGGTGAGGTATTAGTCTTCATAGGCTGTCATAACAAAATAACACAGACTTAGTGACTTGAACAACAGAAATTTATTTCTGACAGTTCTGGAAGCCACAAGTTCAAGATCAAGGTGTTGGCAGGACAAGTGTCTGCTGAAGACTTCCTTCCTGGCTCACAGATGCTTTCTCACTATGTCCTCACGTGGCCTTTCCTCTGAACAGGTACAGCCCTGTGTCTCTTCCTCTTCTTATAAAGACAGCAATCTTATTGGATTAAGGCCCCACCCTTATGACCTCCTTTAACCTAAGAAGCAAGGAGCATATGTGCTCAGTCATGTCCAATTCTTTCTGACCCCATGGGTTGTAGCCCACCAGGCTCCTCTGTCCATGGAATTTTCCCAGCAAGTGTACTGGAGTGGGTTTCCGTTTCCTCCTTCAGGGGATCTTCCCAACTCAGGAGTCGAACCCACATCTCCTGCAGCTCCTGTATTAGCAGGCAGATTCTTTACCAATGAGCCAGCTGGTGAGCCCCATTTAGCCTAAATTATCTCTTTTAAAGGCTCCATCTCCAAAATCATTCATATTAGGAATTAGGGATTCAACATTCAAATCTGGGGGGAAGGGGGAAACAGTTCAGTTCATAAAGGTAGGTAGAAAGAATCTGAAGAATGTCTTTGAGGAAATCATACAAGCAGAGAAATATTTCCCCTCTAGAAATGTGTATGAAGCCACTAGTTCACTCCTGACATATGACTCAAATCAGAGCTATCACCAAAGAACAGAAGTGAGGCAACACAAAGATAGAGCAGGAATATGTGGGAATAGGAAAGACCCAAGATTTCAGATGACTGCAAGTTGGATGGGTAGTAACAATGCAGTATGGCTGCTAAAAACAAGCAAATAATTCCTAGTTCAATGGTAGGCTTCATTATAAAAAACATCTCAGGACTTCCTTGGTGGTCGAGTGGTTAAGACTCCATGCTTTCAATGCAGGGGACATGGGTTCAATCCCTGGTCGAGGAACTAATATCTCACCTGCAGCCCAGCCGCGGCAATAAAAGGTGCTATATAATATATCTGTTTAGGGTACTGGCCAGACCACACAAGGAATATTCATGATTAATTCTGGGAGTAAGCTCTGAAGAAAGAGCTACCTATCCACCACAGAAAGATGGCCACACTGAGATGGAGAGTAGCAAATTGTGTGTTACTCTTCTCAATTTTTGACTACCACTCCCTGAGAGAGGATTACACATCCCTACAATATTAACATCAGGCTTAGCAATTTCACCTGTAAGCTGGATGAACCATGAACCATGAGCGGAAGTGATGTGGACCAGTTTTGAGGAAAAGTTTCCGCAGTGATTGCATGGTTTTGTCATAGCTCTTTTCTTTTGGCTTCAAACCAATAGTGTCACAAAAGGGACCATTCTTCAGCCTGGGTCCCAGGATGGTGAGTAAGAAATCACAATGGTGGTTTACATCATAAGATTTGGGATTGTTACTGAACATATAGAAAATTGGCTGGTGAGAGGGAGTGAAAAAAGTATGAAGCCAGGGAAGGTTAAAGAAGTATCAATCCCTCATGTAGGTCCTGGCACATAAGTAGGTACTCATTAAATATCTATCAAATTAAATTTAAGTAGAACAAGCTTTTCAGTTGTGGTCCCCAACATATACAAAGCTCCATTAACCTGGTTGTCAAATAATCAAGAGTTTAGATGGTTCCTAAAGACCAAAACCACCCTTATGGCAGAAAGCAAAGAAAAACTAAAAAACCTCTTGATGAAAGTGAAAGAGGAGAGTGAAAAAGTTGGCTTAAAGCTCAATATTCAGAAAACTAAGATTATGGCATCTGGTCCCATCACTGCATGGGAAATAGATGGGGAAACAGTGGAAACAGTGTCAGACTTTACTTTTTTGGGCTCCAAAATCACTGCAGATGGTGACTGCAGCCATGAAATTAAAAGACGCTTACTCCTTGGAAGGAAAGTTATGACCAACCTAGATAGCATATTAAAAAGCAGAGACATTACTTTGCCAACAAAGGTCTGTCTAGTTAAGGCTATGGTTTTTCCAGTGGTCATGTATGGACGTGAGAGTTGGACAGTGAAGAGGGCTGAGCGCTGAAGAATTGATGCTTTTGAACTGTGGTGTTGGAGAAGACTCTTGAGAATCCCTTGGACTGCAAGGAGATCCAACCAGTCCATCCTAAAGGAGATCAGTCCTGGGTGTTCATTGGAAGGACTGAAGTTGAAGCTGAAACTCCAATACTTTGGCCACCTCATGCAAAGAGTTGACTCATTGGAAAAGACCCTAATGCTGGGAAGGATTGGGGGCAGGAGGAGAAGGGGACGACAGAGGATGAGATGGCTGGATGGCATCACCGACTCGATGGACATGGGTTTGGGTGGACTCCGGGAGTTAGTGATGGACAGGAATGCCTGGTGTGCTGCGATTCATGGGGTCGCAAAGAGTCAGACACAACTGAGTGACTGAACTGAACTGAAAGACCAAAAAGGT
The DNA here is from genome assembly GCF_033118175.1 of Dama dama. Lineage (NCBI taxonomy): Eukaryota > Metazoa > Chordata > Mammalia > Artiodactyla > Cervidae > Dama > Dama dama. The sequence goes on along the minus strand of NC_083688.1, from coordinate 20,557,564 downwards.
GATAAAGAACTTTCCTTCTCCATGTAAACTCAAAATGTGACATTACTGGATTCACATGCACATGCTTAGTCACTAGTAGTGTCTGACTCTTTGCGACCCTGTGGACTGTAGCCCATTGGGCTCCTTTATCCATGGGATTCTCCAGGCAAGAATACTAGAGTGGGTTGCTATTCCCTTCTCCAGGGCATCTTCCCAATCCAGGGACTGAACCCAGGTCTCCTGCATTGTGGGCAGATTCTTAAATTTTGGGCCATACTGGATTCAGTCCTGTCAGAAAGTAAAAAGATGTTATATCTAATGCTCTTCCTGAAAAACATATAGTAGTGAACATTAATTGTTAATAGATATAAAATACTTCTATGCCACCTTTCTACACTTGTAATTTTTTACAAAATTAGCCAGAAAACATGCAATCACAGACTCCTTCATAACTGGGGACTAGATTCTTCCTTGTGTCTTTTTGTTGTCGTTGTTCAGTCACTCAGTCGTGTCCGACTCTTTGCGACCCCATGGACCACAACACAAGAGACTTCCCTATCCTTCACCATCTCCCAGAGCTTCCCCAAACTCATGTCCATTGAGTTGGTGATGCCATCCAACCAACTTGTCCTCAGTCATCCCCTTCTCCTACCTTCAATTTTTCCCAGCATCTGGGATTTTCCAGATGAGTCAGTTCTTCCAGTGAGTCAGTTCTTCACATCAGGTGGCCAAAGTATTGAAGCTTCAGCTTCAGCATCAGTCCTTCTAATGAATATCCAGGGTTGATTCCCTTTAGGATTGACTGGTTTAATCTCCTTGCTGTCCAAGGGCTTCTCAAGAGTCTTCTCCAACACCACAGTTCAAAAGCATTAATTCTTTGGCTCTCGGCCTTCTTAATGGCCCAAGTCTCACATCCATACAAGACTACTATGTCTTAGATTCTCCAAATCCAAATCCTTGTGTCTTAGATTCTGCAAATGAAAAGGGCCACGTGACCTGGAATTCAGAAGTGAGCTGCATGGGGCAGGAACTTGGAGGATGGATCTATGGCAGAAGCATATGGTTCCCTGAGGACAATAATTGAGAAGGAGCTTCAATCCCAGCATTTATAGATGGTCAAGTGGCCATGTTATTTATGCTAAAAAAGTGTCCACTACAAGCTACATGTGATTTTGATTCTACATAGAAACCCTCATGTAGGAAGAATATAATTATATATGATCATTGTTGCCAATATCTTCTCTTAGCTTCCACTTGCCCACTTAAAAATCTACAATGGTATTTTAACCAATTTCCCTTGTGAGCATTCATGTCTTAGACGAACTGCATATATTCCCCTCCCTCTGCTTCATAAGAGGTGCTTTCCACTTTAACAGGTCAAACTCAGTTGCAACATACACACACACACTTTGGCTCGCTTCTTTTTCTCATGTTATCCACATCCTCTGCCTCTCTTGTCCATAGTAAGAAAGCTCCCCTGTTCCTCCCAAGGTGTCCAAATTCTCCCATTAAAAGTTCAGGTAGATTTTGTATCCACAGAACTTCTAATCACTCCAACTACTAATAATCTATTTTCTGACCCTTTTGTAATGTGGTCTTCCATGTCATTATTTTCTAGTGATTGATGCCTTTGTTTTGACTGCTTCCAACTAAAATGTTCTGAAAACTAAACATCTGCTTTTTCATTGATTGCTAGCAAGAATTCTCATTAGTCATGATGAGGTCTTCCCAACCAACTTGACCTTCTGTCAATTTATGATAATTTTCCATGAATAAAAATGCAAGGTGTAAAAACAATTTGGTGAACTGGAAAAGCTTTGGTGTGTTCTAGACCATGTGGGTTAGTTGACTGAACTCTTTATTTTTCTTTTCTCTTTTAAATAATTTGCCTATTATCTCTACTGCTATTATCTACTTCTTGACAATATTTTCTAGAATAAAGAATTCTTAAAATAGTAGAAATTAAAAGGAAATTGTAAAATATGATAAAAATTTAGCAAAATATGTTAAATATGAGTTTGTTGGGTTTGTAATAATCTAAAAAACATGTTATAATGTTAAGTGGAAAAATCAAGACATGGTATTATCACACCTCTAATAACATTAACATTAGCTACTATATTAACAATAGCTAAAGGATTATAATGTAACTTTCACACATAAGCTCACTTAATTCTTACAAAACCATAGAATATTGGAATTTTTAATCTTTATTTCATGTAAGAGAAAAAAGTTTAGCAAAGCTAACTTACTTATCCAGGTTCACACAGCTAGTAGGGGAACAGGTACTTGAGTTGAGATCCACTTGATTCTAATGATATTATGGTCTTAACACTATGCTCTACATATGTATGGAAAACTACAATACAAAGACTGGAAGAAGAGACACAAACATTAACAAAGGTTTTCTTTGGGTAATAGAATTATGAAAATCTTTTTTTTTTTTTTAACTATTTCTCTGTACGTTTCAAATTTCTCGTAATGTACGTAAAGAAATAAAGCAGAATTATTTTTTAAAGCCTACAAATGGTAATTCCAGTACCATTCCCAATAGTGGAGTTAAGGGTAAAATAGTCTGATCAGATCTTCCTGTGAACTCTGAGACATGATCCAACTCCTACATACACAAGTATAAAGAAATCCTATCCTAGGAAGACAAGAAATAAAACGTAAAGTCATTACCTAAGCTGCTGCTGCTGCTAAGTCACTTCAGTCATGTCTGACTGTGCGAACCCATAGACAGCCAGCCACCAGGCTCCCCGTTCCCTGGGATTCTTCAGGCAAGAACACTGGAGTGGGCTGCCATTTCCTTCTCCAATGCATGAAAGTGAAAAGTGAAAGGGAAGTTGCTCAATTGTGTCCAACTCGTAGGAACCCCATGGACTGCAGCCTACCAGGTTCCTCCGTCCATGGGATTTTCCAGGCAAGAGTACTGGAGTGGGGAGCCATTGCCTCCTCCCTTACCTAAGCTAGTTCCTTCTTTTCTCTGTCTTCTATCCCAACCCATAGCCCATCAACACTGCATCTCTACCCTTGTACCTTTTAAATTTCTTTTCTGAGAAATTTAACAGAAAAAAAAGTGGAATGGATACATCATAGTAACAATGGCTACCATTCACTAGATGAATCCACTTCTATACCCAGCCAAATAATAGCCTTTCAATGAACTGTTTTATTTTTCCAACATTCCATTTCTCACCTCCCATATACACAATCCCTTAACATGATGCATTTCTACTGTTCAGTAAACAGAATATAAACAAATGCCTGCTCTGTGATCATAAATGTATCACTGCAGAGATTTCTGAGAGGAACTCCCAGGTACACATTTCAGAATGGTGCTTCTTAAAATAGAAAAGGGGACATGGAGCCTCAGATTCAGTTCCTGAGCCCAACCACGTCCTGTCGAACTCCACAAGAAAAGTTGCCTATACTCCGTTGAGGGAGATGAGGAAATACCTCTTTCCCCTAGCTTCTCTAAAGAAACATGGACTACCTTTACTGAAAGAGCTTTTAAGGATCAAGGAGCTCTCTTGAGGAAAGCTGCCTGGCTTCTCTCTCCCAGGACCTGCCTAGATGCTCAGAGCCAGGGACTCTTGTGGTGCGTACACCCTGTTGTTTCCCAAAGTCAACAATTAAGCTAACAAATCACTGATTTTAACAGTGATAAAAGTGTGTTGAATATAAACAACAAATTTTTGGTTCAGCTAATTGGACTACTGAAAAAATATTTCATAGAAACATGACTCCTTTCTTTTGTTTTTGCCATTTTCTGTTTACTTTTCTTCTCTCTTTTTAATCCAAAGCACCACCAACTAAATTCCCAGCATTTTCACACTGTTCTGCTGGTTTATCATATTACTTTGGAGGAGGGTAAATAATCGATTAAATCCATTACCTCTAATTCCTATCTTTCAATTAGATATGGTCTGATAAGTTTACACATAAACACTGGACCAATTGCAGTTTATACCCAGATTCCCAAGTAATCTAAGCATATCATTCCTTGAAAGAATTCAAATGATCTATTTAGAGTTACAGTGAGAATGATTTAGGGAACAATTATTGTTGTTTTCAGTCACTAAGTCGTGTTTGACTCTTTGCCACCCCATGGACTGCTGCACACCAGGCTTCCTTCACTGTCTCCTGGAGTTTTGCTCAAACTCATGTCTATTGAGTCAATAATGCCATCCAACCATCTCATCCTCTGTCTCCCCCTCCTTCTTTTTGTCTTCATCTTTCCCAGCATCAGGGGCTTTTCCAACGAGTCAGCTCTTCACATCAGGTGGCCAAAGTATTGGAGGTTTAGCTTCAGCATCAGTTCTTCCAATGAATCTTCAGGGCTGATTTCCTTTAAGACTGACTGGTTTGATCTCCTTGCAGTCCAAGGCACTCTCAAGAGTCTTCTCCAACACCACAGTTGGAAGGCATCAATTCTTCTTCAGCACTCAGCCTTCTTTATGATCCTACTGTCACATCCATACATGACTACTGGAAAAACCATAGCTTTGGCAGTACCAACCTTTATCAGCAAAGTGATGTCTCTGTTTTTTAATATGCTGTCTAGGTTTGTCCTTTATTTTCTTCTAAAGATCAAGCCTTTTAATTTCATGAACTTTATTATAACAAGGTTCTTGATGGCATACAAGTAAACATTTGAGTATTTAAAATATTTTCTGCAAAATAACATTTACTTTCAGCAGCTGAGCAGTGACCCTTCTTTTTAGACTTTCAAAATCAGAGACTTTTTATTCTCACTCTCTTCTAATACAGAAGTAGCTGTTAACAGGTTAGAACTGTGGCTATTGTGCTAAGTCAATGGCATCAAGAAAATCTCGGGCTGGCCAAAGAGTTCATTGAGGTTTTTCCATAACATCTTACGGGAAAACCTGAGCAAATTCCCAAGTCAACCCAATATGCGTTCCTGTAGGCAACAGTAAAAACAGGAGTATTAACCAGGTTCGCAAAGCTAGCTCAAAGCTTCATCAACCTGATGAGCTGTGATCCAAAATACATTGAGGTGGGTGGAGCTTGGAGCTGTCAGTCTGGACTGCACACCGTCTTCTTGAATTCAGAGTCTCCTCTTCTTGCGGCTACAGGCTGGTTGAGTTTGGGCATGAGAGGTTGGTTTCAGTGGAAAACTTGAGTAGTTACGCAAAGCAATGGAGCATCGAAGACTCCATTCTGACTTGGGTATGGAAGTTTGTTATAAATGCAAATAAAGTTTGTTCTCCAAAACGAAAACAAAGAAAAAAGAAACTGTTAATAACCTAAATGTCCAACAATAAGAAGATAATTGATAACTGGTGATGTCACTGTTGATGAAATAACATATTCATTCACAGTCATGTTTTTAATCCCTAGTGACTGTGAAAATATTAAGGTATAATATTAAGTAAAAGAGATAGGATTCTAAACAATATATGATCGTGATCAAAATCTTAGGAAAAGTGTCTGTATTTAAAACTAGAAGTTCTATCAAAATCTGAAAGATATGTGTTTTAGGAGTATAGAAATTTTTCTTCATCTTCTTTATGTCTTTTCCAAATTTTCTATAATGAGAGTGTGTTACCTTCTTTTTTAGATCTTTTTAAAAAATTTTTTAAACTGGAGTATAGCTAATTTACAGTAGTTTGTTATTTTAAGCACACACCAAAGTGATTCAGTCACACACACACACACACACACACATATATATATACATGTTCTTTTTCAGATTCTTTTCCCTTATAGGTTATTACAAGACACTGAATATAATAGTTGTATAGTTCCCTGTGCTATACAGTAGGTCCTTGTTGGATATATTGCTTTTGTAGTAAGAAAAGACACCCTAAGTATCTTTAGAAAAAAAATCACCATGAAATAGATCTTTCTCTCCTGGCTTGTTCCACGGTTAGTCTCTTTCCCAGAAATTCTTTAGGCAATCCTTATTCCACGGTTTCCTTCGTGATGCCAGCAAATTTTTCTTTCCAAGATACAAATCCGATTTTATCATTATCTTCTTTAAAACCTTCAGGGGTATCCCATTTCCTAGAAGAAAAGAGTCCAGACTCCTTTGCCTAAAGTATAAAGCATTACCAACCTCCAGTCAGCTGATGGTGTTTACAGCCACACTCTGCGCTTCCATTCCCCCTCATCACTGGCCCTGACACACATCAGACACACATCAGCCACTGTGGATGCCTCTGTATGAACTTTCACACCAGGGTTCCTTTCTCCCTCGATTTTCTCTGCCCAAATATCCTGCCCCGATTTGCTACCTGTCAAACTCCTACTCATTTTTCAAAAATCACAATATTAAACCATTCCATTCCTCAATGTGTAAAATAATTATCATGATAATATGGAATGATGTGAGGACTACATGTGTTGATACACATGTGAAATAGTTCTTGGCACATAGCAATTGCTTCATCAGTGTGAGCTGTTGGCATCTGAAATGTACTGCCATCATCCTTTCCACTTCCCAAGTTGTCTTCGCTCTGTGGCACTACATATGATCCGCAACACCGTTCTAGCCTTCCCTGGGCTGCAAATATAGCAACGTTATTTTTTCTATGCCTGTCTTCTATGCTGGGGCCACATCTTGGCCAACAACTAAGTTATACCTGTCTTCATGGCCCCTGCTCCTTGCCCATCATTAGTACTCACGAATGTTCATCAAGTTGAAAAGATTGATATCAAACAGTATTTTATTGTATCCTGATTTAAGAAACCAAATAAAATCAGGCATTTTTAACTCATGGATTGGGATTAGATGGCACTGATATTATTCTATTAATTTTATTAGGTGGGATAATGGTATAAGATGCTTGTCTGTTCTCTGAAGTATTTAGGAGTGAAAAGTCTACAGTACCTAGAATTTGCTTAGATGCATTTCAGCAAACAAAAATCAAAAATAAAGCAAGAGGCTGAAGATAGATGGGGCACAGTTGGTATGGGAAGTGGGGGGCAGTTAGTGATGTGCATACCTGGGAGTTCCTTATACTGCTCTTTCTCTGTTTTAATGAATGCTTGAAAATTGCCATAGTAAAAGCTCACCAACAACACTATCAAATGAACCAAAAGAATGCTTGTATTTTCACAAAAGAAAATCTATGGAAAAACTCATTCAGTAAGCGAGTACCTTCCCAGTGTGCCGAAGGTCCTGTTCTCACCGATGATGAGTCAGAATAAAGAGCCTACCTAACTTGGAATTGGCAACTCCAGTCATCAGAAAGTTCCTTTTGCTGGGAAATGGAAACCAAAGACCCCCAACCTTTCAGGATAACTAAACTGAAAATAAATAAATAAATAAATAATTCATGGCAATGAGTTCTCTGCTAATATAAATGCAAATGATCCACTTGATTTACATGCAAATAGCCTTTTTTTTTTCCCAAAAATCTATCAATAGTGGGAAAATCAATAATGGTGATGAAGGAAAGGTGACTTCCAAAGTATTTTTTTTTTTTTTTTTGGCTTAAACAATGAGGAAAGGTTTATTTTTTTTGGTTTTTTTTGTTTTTTGTTTTTTGTTTTTTGTTTTTTCCAGTGGGTTTTGTCATACATTGATATGAATCAGCCATGGATTTACATGTATTCCCAATCCCGATCCCCCCTCCCACCTCCCTCTCCACCCGATTCCTCTGGGTCTTCCCAGTGCACCAGGCCCGAGCACTTGTCTCGTGCATCCCACCTGGGCTGGTGATCTGTTTCACCATAGATAGTATACATGCTGTTCTTTTGAAATATCCCACCCTCACATTCTCCCACAAAGTTCAAAAGTCTGTTCTGTATTTCTGTGTCTCTTTTTCTGTTCTGCATATAGGGTTGTCGTTATCACCTTTCTAAATTCCATATATATGTGTTAGTATGCTGTAATGTTCTTTATCTTTCTGGCTTACTTCACTCTGTATAAGGGGCTCCAGTTTCATCCATCTCATTAGAACTGATTCAAATGAATTCTTTTTAACGGCTGAGTAATATTCCATGGTGTATATGTACCACAGCTTCCTTATCCATTCATCTGCTGATGGGCATCTAGGTTGCTTCCATGTCCTGGCTATTATAAACAGTGCTGCGATGAACATTGGGGTGCACGTGTCTCTTTCAGATCTGGTTTCCTCAGTGTGTATGCCCAGAAGTGGGATTGCTGGGTCATATGGCAGTTCTGTTTCCAGTTTTTTAAGAAATCTCCACACTGTTTTCCATAGCGGCTGTACTAGTTTGCATTCCCACCAACAGTGTAAGAGGGTTCCCTTTTCTCCACACCCTCTCCAGCATTTATTGCTTGTAGACTTTTGGATAGCAGCCATCCTGACTGGCGTGTAATGGTACCTCATTGTGGTTTTTTTAACATTAAAAGAAAATTAAAGCTCAGTGTTAACAGATGTCCTTACCTCACCTTCCCAGACCTGAATCCAGGCTTAGGAGTCAGAACCAGAAGTAGCTGTTGATTCGCCCTGTGACCTCAGGGGCACCCCTAGGTCCCTGTTTCCCTAGAAATGGAGTGAAGAATTCCCAGCAGCAGAAATATCCGGAATCATCTAGACCTAAGCAGACAGGAGTCCCTCCAGTGCCAGGATCATCCCATCTCAGTTTCCAAAGTCCCATGTGCCCTTGTTGTCATTCAGCCATTAAGTCATGTTTGACTCCTTGTCACACCATAAACTGCAGCATACCAGGCTTCCCAGTCCTTCACTGTCTTCTAGAGTTTGCTCAAACTCATATCCATTGAGTCAGTGATGCTATCTAACCATCTCATCCTCAGCCACCCCCTTCTTCTCTTGCCCTCAGTCTTTGTCAGCATCGGGGGCTTTTCCAATGAGTCAGCTCTTCACATCAGGTGGCCAAAGTGTTGGAGGTTTAGCTTTAGCATCTGTTCTTCCAAGAATCTTCAGGGTTGATTTCCTTTAGGATTGACTGGTTTGATCTCCTTCTGTCTAAGGGATTCTTAAGAGTCTTCTCAACACCACAGTTCAAAAGCATCAATTCTTCTCAGCTCTCAGCCTATTTTGTTTGTCTCAGGGTAATAGACAATAGTCAAGAGCTGTCCACCAACAAGACTCTTTTGTGTGGATTCAGCAGTTTATGTCCCTTAATATACACAAAAAGGGTCAGATCAGGATACATTCTGACTGTTGGCCTTTAGATACTGAAACTAGAATTATTAAGCATTAACTGCATGGTGTGATCAGTGATAAGCAGCGCCTTTATTGCAGGATTAGTACAAAGTGGCTGTTATATAGTCTCATTTGTGTTAAGTGTTGCAAAGAGCTAGGCACCCTATAACACCAATAAAAGCCAGTACCCTTCTGTAAAGCACTCTTTATTTGAAAGACACTTTAGAATCTCCCATGACAAAGGGGTTGAAAGTGATTTTATTATTGAAAAAAATAATACTTCCAACTATAATTTTGTTGTTGGAAATAAATAAATATATTTCTCTTAATAACTTAAAAGAAACTATATATTCAATATACACAATGCATATGCAACTATATAAACTAATAATTAAACTCTCAAATTCACTATTGGAAGTAAGGACAATTTTTTTTTTTATTGGCATCAGTTACTGAGTACAAGAAGGTCAATCCAGATAATAAAACGGAGCTTTTTCTTGGAACCACAGCATATGAAACTGATATGAGTTTTAGCAAATAGGGAGAATGTGTTTGCTACTGACTGCTTAAAAATCAATAAGGAGCCTCAAAGGAATAGGCAGTCAGTCTTCTCCCAAAGTTGCTTAAAAATGATGTCCAGAGTATCTTCCAATTTGAAAGGTATATTTCAGCTGGTCTGCCTTAAAACCAAGGCTAAATGGCACCACAGCAATCCACCAAGATGGGCCCAACCAAGATGTCATGGCCAAGATGTGTCAGTAAGTCCTCCAGAGCAGTCAAGTTGACTTACAGGGAGGGAGAGGCCACGGGCCATTGTGTCTGTGTCAACGTGGAGTGAACAGAGAAAAATGAACAGCGGAGTCCAACGTTAGAATCTCTTTACTCAGTCTATCTAAAATTAGACAATCACGCTGAGCTGCTTGAGCAATGGGCGATTCTAGATGATTTGTGAGTTACAGCATAGGACCAGGATGAGGTGAGGCTAGAAAGGCCCCAAGGATGTGAATTTTAAGAAAGCAGCTGTTCTCCGAGGTGGAGAAAAGCCTCCTCAAATTTGCCTCTCTTGCCCCTCCCTGGCCCTAACCCCGAGCCGCAGGTTGTATTTACTTCACAGGGTCGATGATTCTCTCAAGTGCTTCCTGGAAGACCAGCTCACGGTACATTAGCATAATTATCCTTATGAGCACTTATCCCAGTGCTCCATGGGACAGGGACACTGCCAGATTTAGGAGGCAACCGTTCCCTCAGACATGAGAGGCATGACAGAACCTGCCACTAAAGACCCAGCCGTGTATTCCTAAACTATGACTTTACAGTCCAAGGCTGTTGGAAGAGCCTTGACTCCCCTTGCTCTCTCCAAATGGGGTCTCCAAGAGCCTAAGTCATGAGGTGTCTTCCTTCTACCAAGGCAGGACGTTCACACAAAGCCCTGGTCCTACTTGATGGGTTATGTAGTTCATCACTGGTTCTCAGCTTGCGTCCAGCATCCCTGGCAGTAAACTGAAGCACTTCTCAACTGTTGGCAAGTTCCTTAGGGTCCCCATTTGAAGTCATCTTAGTTTTCAACCTCAACTGCACATTGAATCCATCTAGACCACATCGCCACCAATAGATCAGTGTCTTAGGGAAATGAGCCCAGGCAGCAGTAATTTATAAGCTCCTCAGATGGTTTTCCAGGTGGCGCTAGTGGTAAAGAGCCCACCTGCCAATGCTGAAGATATAAGAGAAATGGGTTCGATTCCTGGGTCAGGAAGATCTCCTGGAGATGGGCATGGCAACCCACTCCAGTATTCTTGCCTGGATAATCCCATGGACAGAGGAGCCTGGTGGGCTACAACCCATAGGGTTGCAAAAAGTCAGAGACAATTGAAGCAACTTAGCAGGCAGGCACAGATGATTCCAGAGTGGAGCCAAAGTTGAGGACCACTGGTCAGTTTGAGTGTGATTATGCCCATCATGACAGGTCCCTGTAGAGTAATCCCCTGCCCAGAACACCCAACGGTTTCACTGAGCCCTTAAAGACTTAGCATTTATTATTAGACTTAATTGAATCAGATTACTCATCACCCCCATGTGAATACAAGCCAGCAGGCGAACATTCAGAGACACACGCTGCTTTGGGTGATGAACAGACAAAACAAACTCTGTTGTGGCTGAGAAAATGGAGACACTGTGGTCAATCAGACTGGGACCCCAAGTCACGTGCTCTTTCCTCCTGCAGATCTAGGATGATCAATCTGCCCAGCTTGCCTGGGACAGGCCTGGCTTTAGCCAGGTCCTTCTCCCAGAAAACCCCCCAGGCCCAGGCAAAGCACAGGGGTTGGTGGTCCTGTGATCCACTTGCTGCCTGTGTCTGCTCTCTGCCCAAGAGGCTGGGGAATGGAAAGCGTCCAGTGTGCCCTTCTCTCTGGCTTTCAGTTGGATGTAGCCAATGGGAAATAATTACAAGCAGTTAGTGAAAGGGAAAAGGGTGGGTTTATGGCACTTGGCCCCTGAATCATCACACTTCTCAACACCTCAGCTAATATCAGGAAGCCTTTCCATCAGCTGCTCTCACCAGAGCCTGGTAACCACTTCCTCCTCTCACCATTTACGCTTAGAGGAAGCCATCATACCCCGGGTTTCCCGGTTCCAAAGTACTGTGTTATCTCTTGTTTGTTTCTCAAATCCTGCTCCCTAACCGTGTAAACACTGCCGTTATTAAATTGGCTTCACATTACCCTATTTGAAGGTGCCATCTGTTTCCTGCCGGGACCATGATGGATCCACCCTATGTTTCAGGAGGGGCAGGGCACTCTGCTTTGGAGCCTCACTGGAGCATGTGGGATGGAGGAGGGGCATCTCCCAAAGGCAAAGGAGATGCCATTCCGCAAAGGGCAAAGGGTGAAATCTAGGCCAATGCTACTCGGACAGTCATTGACGGAGCGGTACTGGGACATGAACTGATGTTTCTGGTCAATGAGGAGATATGAAGAAAAGTAAGACGAAACATTTAGAAATTCTTACAGCAGTTTCATATTTTATAAGCAAAATTTAAGGGTTTTACAAAATAATCAGTCTAGTTAGGTACATTAGAAATTAAAATCTTTGAAAGCTGTTCCTTCTCAACAGACAGCTTGAGAAGCCATGATGGAAACCAAGATGTTACATATGATGTTGTGTGTAAATTTCAAAAACCTGTTCTATTGAAAAGTTGACTTAGAAGTACATGTTTTTAGACAATACAAATAAAAATCAACACGTATTGTGGGCTTACTACGTGCCAGCTGCTGTTTTCAATTTTTTCCATGGGTTTTTCTCATTTGATCCTTGCAATCAGACTATGGAGTAGGTTTTAATACTTATATCCCTGTTTTGAGACAGAGGAAACTGAATCACAGAGACTAAAGAAGTAGTCAAGGCCATAGGTGTGCACCAAGATTCATGTCAGGATTCAAAGCTGGGTTTGAAAGCAGATAACCCCCAGACTCTCCAGAATACCACTCCTTCCCAAAATTTTAATATTTCTTTTTCACAGTATCAACATAGTTAAAATAAATATGACATTTATAGGCTTCTTTCTATTTTCCACCTTCTCTGGTTCTAATTCAAGCTGGGTTAGAAGGGATGTTTAGATATCTATTTAATTTTAACTGAATTCTCTATTGTTTTTCTTCAAACCCCTCTAAAGCAGCTAGTAATATAACTCGAAACACTCCGCCACCATCTAAATAGAGGCAACTATATCTTATTCTGATAATAACTGCTCAGAGTTTAATGGTATATTACCCAGACCATTCACTTGACTTCTCATATAATCTTCAGGAATTTCATCTGTCGTGTCAGAACTAAATGTCTCTTTATGCCTCCTCTAGTTACTTGCTATAAATTGGATACTTACCAGTGAGCAATAAACATCTATTCCATTCAGGGATATGATGGCAAATGAGAGCAAAGTTGCTTCAGAAATAAAGATGAGACTTAGATGTCAACCAATGCTTCAGGTTCTGTTGACACATGTGTTCAGGTCATTTCTATCTTTTTTTATTTTATTTTATTGACGTCATTTTTGGTTGCACTGGGTCTTCATTGCTTCTCATGGGCTTTTCATTGGCTTCTCATTGCGGTGGCTTCTCTTGTATCAGAGCACAGACTCTAGGCAGTGGGCTTCAGTAGTTGCAGCACACAGCCTTAGTCCACAAGGCATGTGGGATCTTCCAGGCCCAGGGATGGAACCCGTGTCCCCTGCATTGGCAGGTAGATTCTTATCCACTGTACCACCAAGAAGTCCCACTTCTCTCTTTCCCTACTGAAAGAGTAGTAAGTGAGAGGAAAGTTTCTCTGCCAGTGTTTCAGAGGAGACGTAGGCACACAAAAGAACAAACTGTGACTTTTCAAACCGAGGCATAAGCAACATCATTTCAATATCATTGCAGAGCTATCCTGATATGTTAACTCAGATAACACCACCAATATCCATCACCTGCCTACGCTACTCACAATTTATGTGTTTGGCATTTTCTTTCTTTTTTTTAGAACTTATTCAAAAGCACTCATCTACCCTTTCCCTACCCACTACACTCAGGGTAGAACACATTTCCTTTGTCCTCTCAGGGTACTCTGTACTTACCTAGAGTTTATTTCCAAATCATTTCATTTTTTTAATTAATTTTTATTGGAGTATAATTGCTTTACAATGTTACTTTCTACTGTACAGAAAAGTGAATCAGCCATGTATATACATATATACATATATCCCCTCCCTTTTAGATTTCCTCCCCATTCAGGAAACCACAGTGCGTTAAGTAGAGTTCCCTGTGCTATAAAGTATGTTCCCATTAGTTATCAATTTTATACATGGTATCAGTACTGTATATGTGAAGAAAACAAAAACACTAACTTGAAAAGATATTTTCACCCCTATGTTCATTGCACATTATTTACAGTAGCCAAGATATGGAAATAACCTAAGTGCCCATCAACAGATGAATGGATGAATGAAGTGTAATAGCCAGATAGACAGGTCTCTGTCTATCATAAGAGCTCTCATCACAAGGAGAAAATATTTTTTCTGTTTCTTTAATTTTCTATCTACATGAGATGATGGATGTTCACTAAACTTATGAATGAACTTGTGGTAAATGTTTATTAATGCATGTAAGTCAGATTATCATGCTGTATACCATAAACTTTTACAGTGTGTGTGTGTGTGTGTGTGTGAGTGTGTGTGAGTGCACTCGGGTGCTCAGTCATGTCCAACTCCTTGTGACCCCATGGACTGCAGCTTGCCAGGCTCCTGTGTCCATGGAATTTTCCAGGCAAGAATACTGGATCGGGTTGCCATTTCCTATGCCAGGGGCTCTTCTTGACCCAGGGATCCAACCTGCATCTCTTGTGTCTCCTGTTTTGGCAGGCAGATACTTTACCACTGTGCTACCTGGAAAGCCCAAACTTATGCAATGCTGTATATCAGTCATATCACAAAAAAACCAGAAGAAGAAAAAAAAAGCCCATGAAAAGATATTCAACATTGCTGGCCATTAAAAAAAATGTAAATTAAAACCTCCAAGAGCTATAACTTTAGTGAGTAGAGACAAAGTAGATAGCTACTCTAATATGATTTAGTGGGGTGACCAGATGTTGCATTAAAGAAACAGTACCGTAAGAAGATGGAAGAGGCTCTATTAATACTCAGTTGAACAATAGGCTTAATCTGAGATTATCAAAGGCGAGCTTATTAGAATGAATAAAATTTAAAATAATGAGAATAATAAATACCAAGTATCGAGAAGGATGTGGAGAAAGTGGGTCTCTCACACATTGCTAGTGGGAATGTAAAATGCTACAGCTCCTCTGGAAAATAATTTGGCAGTTTCTTTTAAAACTAAAAATAGATTTATCACACAGCCCAGCAATTGTACTCTTGGGTTTTTGTCCTAAAGAAAGAAAAACTTATCTCAGTGAAGACAATTCTTAAATAGAGGGCCACCAGTACAATGGAATATTAATTGGTTATTAAACAGGACTATTATGATGATTGTGTAGAAATAGATCTTAAATGATTCTGGAATAAAGCTAAGTTTTAAAATGCAGAAATCGAAACACCATACTAGAATAAAGACTAACAGGGAATAAGCAGAAAGAAAACAACTAGCGTGTCAAGATGGCAGGAGGGATTAGGGTGTTCATTTCTGTTCTTTCAGAGGAGTCTTTACTGTTATTTTTATATCTGATATTTTTAAAACATGAAACCAAAACTGGAAAATCATTAACAGAATACAACCATTCAAAGAGAGACTTCCTGGGAGGGAGGGAAGGAGGGAGGAGCTTGCCTACAGGGCCTCCTGCAGCTCTGGTCCCTCCCTTTGAGAGCATTCACCAGAATGATCTTGATCAGATTAGCTGGGGTTGGTGCCAACTGCCTGGGGATTAGGACACAGAAGAGAAGGGCACCAAGGGAGGCAGAAGAAAGCCAGAAACAACACAACTGCCTGAGCTACATGACGAAGTGAGCAGCTAGAGAAAGTGACCTTTAAGGAAAGGGAGTGAAATGAGGCATTGAAAGAGAAGGGTAGAGTTCCAACCAGGGAGGCCAGAGTTCATCAGTGTTACCAGTCAGAGCCCCAGAAAGGCAGCATCTGCAAACCCTGAGCACAGATAGGAGACCCAGAGGATGAAGCTCCGGAAAGAGTACAAGGGGAAGGGAGGGAGAGAATCATATGGGACAGGATGAGTGTGATGATTCCTTTTTTCAGCATTACAGGGTAATCATAGCAAATCTTACATTTGAGTTTCTCACAACGTAAATAATGAGCAGAGATAATAATATCCTTTGTTAACACAATTCATTATTCTTTTAGTTATTTTGATTTCCGTGCACAGCCTATAAGCCCGCAGGGGACTTTTTAAAAACCGAACTATTAATTACTCCTTCCAAATGAGGGAAGGAATGAAAGCACAAATTCAGAAACAAAGAGCATCATTTAGATGAGATGATCTGTCCAAACACAACACAGGCCACTATTTCAACCATGCCCCCATTAAAGCCCCAGGTTTACTTGCTAAGTGTGGATTGACTTTGCATTTAGATGATATAACGAAGAGTTGGATCAAATTTCAGTTTCTTCATGTGAAAGTTGCAAGGATGAAAGGAGACTGAAATACACACATACAAACACACACACACACACACACACTAAAGCACTTGGTGTTCAGTATATATTAGGCACTCAAAACATGCCAATCTCTTTACTCCTCTCCTCTCCTCCGTCTCCACCGTCCCAGTCCATTCCCAGTTGCTGCAGAACCTGCCTACTGCTCCCCGAACTCATCATGCCCTTGGATGGCCTCCTATTACAAACACTTGTGACTGTAAGGCTTTTTGTTTGTTTGGGTGCTTGGTTTGTTTCTTTCTTTTGGAAATGTTCTCTGTAGGCACAGGGCAGGTCAGAGGTTTCAGGATGTTGTTGTTCTGTCGATAAGCTGTGTCCGACTCTTTGGGACCCCGTGAACTATAGCACACCAGGCTCCTCTGTCCTTCATTATCTCCCGGAGTTTGCTCAAATTCATGTCCATTGACTCGGTGATGCTATTTAACCATCTCATCCTCTGCCACCCCCTTCTCTTGCTGCCCTCAATCTTTCCCAGCATCAGGGTTTTTTCCAATGAGTCAGCTCTTTGCATCAGGTGGCCAAAGTATTGGAGGTTCAGCTTCAGCATCAGTCTTTCCAATGAATATTCAAGATTGATTTCCTTTAGAATTAACTGGTTTGATCTCCTTGTGTCAGAGGTTAACACTAAAAACAACCCTTTGTAAGTACAGATAGGAGTTGGAGGATAAATACATGAGCTTCCCTATCTCCCAAAAAGAGCAAGTCCTCTAGGGCTTTGAGGCTGGTCTTCATACTCACAAGTATTCGTGGGAAGACTCCATGGTACTGTCAGTAGAAAGGTCATGCTCACATGACAATCCTGAGTGGAATCTATAGCTGCATCTGTTGTTTTTTGTTTTGTTTTGTTTTTCTATTGTTTTCTTAAGCTTTTTCTTTTTTTTTTTTTTCTTTTGGCCATGCTGCCTAGCTTGTGAGATCTTAGTTCCTCAACCAGGGATTGAACCCAGGCCACCAGAATGGAAACACAGAGCCCTAAGATGGCCAGGAAATTCCCAATGGCTGCATATATTCTACCAATCACATTCAAGAGCCCATCAAGACCAGTCTACTTTCTAGGTAGCATGTTAGTATGAGAAGGCACATTCAAACTGGAAAGAATGTTGACACCACAATGTTCTCTATGTGGTTTCAGGAAGAAGTCAGCAGAGATATTCTGAAGATGTAGATTCCATTCTGAAAGAAAAGTGAGGCTTGAACCACACTGCGAGAAGTGCCAACCACAGGGAGTGTGAAAGGCTGGTCCTCCAGTTCCCTGGGATGAATGTGGGGACAAGGAGTAAATGTTACTGAAGATGATCAACTTGACATTGTCACATGGTGGAAAGGGCATTTGAGGTTATAAAAAGGCTTAGAAGATATAAAACCATTACCGTATACAGTGCCCACTGCCTCAAAAAATATCTGAAGTCGAAGAGTTTGACCTAAACTGGGATGTCTATGTTTTGGCAAGACCAGGAGTAAAAGGAATGCTTCCATTGGGTCTGTTTTATCCTCTAATGCAAAACCTAGGCTTGCTTTCTTTGAAAGCTCAGTAAACTATCCCTACAAGTCCAAACATAGTCTTGGCCTCGGTGGAGAGGGGTGGGGAGAGCCCTCTACACAATAAAATCTGGAGACTGGGAAAGCCAAGAGAAGATGGTGGCACAAACAAAGCACTTTCATCTTCAAAGCTCTTTATAAGTGTTAATTAATTAATCCTTCCCACAGCCGTATAAGGCAATGAGAGAACATCAAAGAGACTCTGGACAGAACTTGGCAGGATGAGCTCTGGGAGACATATAACCCACTTATTGAAAATAAGAAAGATGAATTTTTCCCAGTAAAGTTCTTCCCCACTAAGTCCCCCTCCCTTCAAAAAATTCACATTTAACATTCCAGTTGAGAGAGATAACAGGAATAACAAAGAAACATTTATTGACTTCATGCCACTTTTTAAAATATATTGATAATTAGAAAAGAAGATAAATGAGCTTGAATCCAAATTATCCTCATTGTTCCTCAGTTCATGAACACTACTTCCTTAGTAGGGAAAGTGAATCTATTGCAACAGAAAAACACCAGAAGATCAAGGAGAAAACAAGATTCAGCAGAAAACCAAAATCCACATTGTTGGGGACAAGCTTACATGTGACAATAAAACTGGTTGGCTCATGGCTCTCATGACTTTGTCTATTTGTTCAAGGCTATATGACAATAGATCTGGGATTCAACGGAACATTCAAATATTTTTTTAAGAACATTAAAAAAATCCTAAAATTCCTAAACCAGGTGTTAAGTATAAAAAAATGCACAAAACATATTTTTATCAATGCCCTTTAAGAAACTGGTGTTTACCACATGTATAAGTATATATATGAATTAAATATACATTATCAAAAATACAAATGTGAAAATGTTCAGTAAAAAAGAGGTGGTAAACATGACCACTGGTCAATGAGCTATACATGTATATAGTATATGCATGCATATATGCTCAGTAGCTCAGTTGGGTCCAGCTCTCTGCAACCCTCTGGACCATAGCCAGCCAGGCTCCTTTGTCCATGGGATTCTCCAGGCAAGAATACTAGAGTAGACTGTCATTTCCTTCTCAAGGGGATCTTCCTGACCCAGGGATTGAATCAACATCTCCTGCTTTGGCAGGCAGATTCTATACCACTGAACCATGTGGGAAGCCCATTTATAATAAACGTTCAGTGAGAAGAGATGATAAATGTGATCACTGGTTGATAATCTACATCTATAGTTGATACTGATGTTTTGGTAGCTGGATATTGATTGTTCTTCCCAACCAGGAGTCACAGTCATTTTTCTCTTTGGCTTGAGTAAAATGAAAAATGGCTGAAAATAGCTTCCTCCACATTACTTGTGGCTAGGTAAACATTCCATATCAAGAAATTTAAAAAGTGATGAGGAGGATTATTTTTTCCCCTAATAGAGGGCTCCATTAAGTTCTTCAATTTTGTGGGCTTAGAACATATGATAAGTGGGAGGCAGTAGGCAGTTTGGGTTTGGCACTATGTCTCCAAGTGCTTGTTGTCATATTTTTGTGTTGAATAAAAATAATTAATGGTATTTGACCCCAAATTCTCTTTTGTTGGTTAGCACACATGGATGACAAATAAAATATAATTAGTGTTTTCTTACATGTTTTCATCAAAAAGAGATGTTTCTAAGAGACATTGATAATAACCATACAATCACAACCTATTCTATTTTGAACCAGAAAGAATTTTTGCCAAAGACAAGCCAAAATGGAAAGTCAAAGATACGGCCAAAACCACAGATAAGCTTCTGAGTTAAAATAGGGCCAGTCGATGGGAAAGGGCACATAAGAGCCCTTTAGGGTGCTGGAAAAAATTATACATCTTGGTCTGGGTAGTGGTTCCACAGCTTTATTTCTGTAAACATTCATCAAGATTTAAGTGCACTAATTACATTTCATACATTTCAACTAAAGAGCTAAAAATGAGCAATTTTAACAGAAAACCAAAAAAGGTAAAAATTCATAAAAAGCATTAAATGTTAAAAATAACAAATTTTTTTCTAGAATCCGGTAAATTTCTGGTGAGGACAAGAAAGAATTGGAAACATGATCCATTACCAATGTACACTTACCCCTTTCAATGCAATAGTATAGTCAGCTAGGAAGTACATGGGAAGAAATTTCACCCACCCCGCCCCGCCACACACACCATCTATCCTTAACTTGACAATTGGCTTCCTACCCCAAAATGCTGAGCAGCCAGGTACATCTAGCTTCCCTGGTGGCTCAGAGGTAACGAATCCACCTGCAATGCAGGAGACCTGGGTTCAGTCCCTGGATTGGGAAGATTACCTGGGAGGACATGGCAACCCATTCCAGTGTTCTTGCCTGGAGAATCCCAAGGACAGAGGAGCCTGCTGGGCTACAGTCCATAGGGTTGTGAAGAGGTGGACATGACGGAAGCAATTTAGCACACACATGCGCAGGTACATCTAGTTGATTTTGCTAGAATTACTTTCTGAGACTGAAAGTCAAGACCAGCTCCAGCCCCCAACCTATTTCCAACCTTTAAGAAGAGCTAAGCGCTTAGGTGTCAATCATTTGATCATCAATATCAATGATTCAGAGCTTGATTTCACCCATCTAATCATTCAGATGCTGCATTTCATCAAAACAGCATTTGAAGTAGGAGGTAGGGATAGCAACTTCCTAAAGAACATGTTTTGGTGGAAAGAGAGAAAGAAAAGGAGAAAAAGAGGAAATGAAATAAACAAATTGGGACTTTTGAAGCTTCCATTTATCTGTGTGTCCCTGTGTGTTTCCTACAACCGTGGGGACATTGGCATGTGATGGAAACAGTTCCAACTTAGATCCTGCCAGGGGTGATGGATTCTGGTGTAACTCCTTATTAGCTACTTATTAGCTATAAAATTTCAGGCCGGGGGAGTTTCCTGGCAGTTCAGTGGTTAAGACTTCCCTTTCCAATGCAGGGGGTGCAGGTTTGATCCCTGCTCAGGGACCTAAGGTCCCACAGGCCTCTTGGCCAAAGAATAATAATAATAACTTAAAACAGAAACAATATTGTAATAAATTCAATATAGACTTTAAAAAATGATCCACATCAAAAAAAAAAAAATCTTAAAAAGAAAAAAATTCAAGTTGGTTATTTGGACACAAGCTTTAGTTGCTTCCTTGGTGGAATGAGGACCTGTGTGGTGTGGTGTGTGAAAGCACTTTACAGCTATAAAGTGGTACAAAAATGGAAGTTCTCAGGGTGGCAGCTAGGGAGATCCTATGAAATCATACCAGACCATGTCACTCCTCTGTTCAAAACCTTCCAGCATCTTCCCTTCTCATTCAGAGGGAAGACCAATATCTTGCCTCAAGTTCAAAACTCCTCCCTTTTTAAAGAAAAAGGGTAAAAAAATGAGGAAGCAGGTTAAGAGGAGGAGAGGAGGCTGTGGGTGATATGTTCCTTCAGTCAACAAATATATATATATAGTGCCAACCACATGTTGGGCAAATCTCAGTCCTCACAGTCACCCCACCCTCCTCTTTGCTCCAGCCGCAGCAATCCGGAGCTCTCCCAGACCTGCTCACACCTTGGGGCCTTTGCTTGTCCTGTCTAGAATGTTCTTTCCCCAGGAGCCAGGCTTGCTCCTTTGTTCCCTTCAGCATGCATGCTCAGTCACTGCAGTCATGTCTGACTCTTTTCGACCCCATGGTCTGTAGACCACCAGACTCCTCTGTTCATAGAATTCTCCAGGCAAGAATACTGGAGTGGGTTTGCCATGCCCTCCTAAACGGGATCTTCCCAACCCAGGGATCGAACACACGTCTCCTGCATTGCAAGCAGAATTCTTTACCCACTGAACCACCTGCGAAGCTCCTTGTTCCCTTCAGACTGCTACTCAAAATTTTGGTTCTCAGTGAAAACATTCTTGATCACCCACCTAAAAGAGCTCTCTCCCTCCAGACTTCCCATTCCTTCCCCTGCTTTTTCTTTTTTCTTCAGCATTTAGCATTATTTATTTTGTTCACTATCTTCCCACAAGCTTTCTCAAGGAACACGTCCAGAGAACACTACCAGCCAAAATATGCTAGAACAACGCCCAGCATGTGGTCGGCACTATATATATATTTGTTGAATGAAGGAACTTTATCGCCCACAGCCTCCTCTCCTCCTCTTAACCCGCTTCCTCATTTTTTCACCCTTTTTCTTTAAAAAGTCTGCATTTTTTAAAATTAAATTTATTTATTTTTAATTTAAGGATAATTGCTTTGCAGTACCGTGTTGGTTTCTGCCAAACATCAACATGAATCAGCCATAGGTATATCTATGTCCCCTCCCTCTTGAAGATCCCCCCCACCTCCCTCCCCATCCCACCCCTCTAGGGTGTACAGAGCTCTGGTTTGAGTCCCATGAGTCACACAACGAATTCCCATCGGCTGTCTATTTTGCATGTGATAATATAAGTTTCCATATCACTCTGTCCATACCTCCCACCCTCTCCTGCCTCTCCCCCGCCCCGCGGCCACTAGTCTCTTCTCTATGTCTGTGTCTCCACTGAAAAGCTTGGATCTTACTCTTGCTTCAAGGCTCACGCTTTCACCTCCTTAGCAAGATCCTCTGCACTTCACACCCTACCCCTTCTCCCCTTCCTTAGTAGATCAATCCATTCTTCTGTGCTCCTGGCAGTGTTTAGTTTACAATTCTCCAGTTTTAGGTTTATCACATTGTATTACAGTCTCTGTGATCATTGGACTCCACCCCATTTATCATGTTCTGGGTAGACTGTTCAAAATGATCATTGTAACTCATGCAGTCCATAATATGTAGCAATCTCTCAATAGAAGATTCTTAAATATATACATATGTTTCTCATGTATTTCACTTGTTATTTCCCTTGGAAATAAAGAATGCAGTTTTCAGCCAGTGTCTTGTTCTGGATTTTTTTTTTATTTTAATTAGAATATATTGCTTTACAATGTTGCATTGCTTTCTGCTGTTCAACAAAGTGAATGAGCTCTATGTATACATGTATCCCCTCCCACCGCTCCCCACTCCAACCCTCTAGGTCATCCCAGACCTCCCTGTACTATATGGCAACTTCCCACTAGCTATCTGTTTTACACATGGTAGCCTATATATGTCAGAGCTGCTCTCCTAATTTGTCTTACCTTCCCCCTCCCCCCTGTGCCTACATGTTCATTCTCTATGTCTACATATTTATTCCTGTCCTGCAAACAGGTCCATCTGTACCATCTTTCTAGATTCCACACATATGTGTTAATATACAATATTTGCTTTTTTCTCTCTTACTTCACTCTGTAGTGATGTGGAAAGACCTAGAGAAGATGATAGCAGCTTGCACACTCCTTGCTGTCCCCTCACCAATACTAGGTCAGAACATTGGGAATTACAACTGCTTTCCATGATTGCTTTTATTCTCTACAAACAATCTCCATTTTGCTTTTATTCTCATACATTCCTTCTTATGAACTCCATTCTGCACAGCAGATAGAAATACATGAAATAAAACACATGGAAGGAAAACTATAGAAAAATATACTCCCAGAAAATCTGTAGGAAAATAAAGATCTTCTTCAAGTTAGACATCTCTATTTGAACTCTCCAGATAATTCAAGACTCTCAAACATGCTTCTTATTTTCAATGACATCAATTCTTAAATTTAAGTCTCCCATCAACCCATATGCTTCCTTAGTGGCTCAGATGGTAAAGAATCTGGCTGCAATGCAGGAGACCTGAGTTCGATCCAGGGGGTGGGAAGATCCCCTGCAGGAGGGCATGACAACCCTCTCCAGTATTCTTGCCTGGAGAATCCCCAAGGACAGAAGAGCCTGATGGGCTATAGTTCACGGGGTCACAAAGAGTCAGACAAGACTGAGCGTCTAAGAACAGCAAGCACAGCAAACAACCCATGTGCTTAATAACTGCTACAAACCAGAGGCACCAATGACTCTTTTTATAGCATCTTCATACAAAACCTTCAAACCATTTGTTCAGATGACTAATCTCAGCAAGGTGGGTGAAGGGCATTCACAGACATTTGGGAATCCCTGTAAATCCATCATCCTAAAAGACAGCACCGTACCCATGGTGACGCCCAAGGGAGAGAAATGAAATATGCCATTGACTCTCCAGAGGTTAATCGATCATATTTCTGGTGCTACTTGGTTTGACATAACCAAATTTGCCCTGAAAATCAAGTCATCTATCTTTGTTCTGGTCAACTGAAAAAAAAAAAAAATTTAATCCTATTTGACCTTTCCTGAGGTACAGTCAAAGAAAAACAGATTCTTTTTTGAGCTGGACAACCCACTTTTATCTCTATTACAGACTCCTGAGCAGCCTCAGCTCTGCTCTATTTCAAGAGCACTGAATGGTCCATGAAAAATCCACTCACTTGCCCCCAAAGGCGGGAAGATTGGGGAACTTTATTTGTTTTACTTTGAGACGAGAAAGGGAAAACTTTTTAAGGAAGATTAAAGACAGAGAAGACAAGAGAGAAAGAGCAACGTGATTCCCTCATTCACCATGTGTCTGAGGCAGAAATAAACCTAAAGAGATCATTAGATTCCCACAATCAACTGTTTTTTCTCATGGAAAAGGTTGCCCGAGACTGACTCTCACAGAGGCCTCCAGAAAGCAGGCTTGGCCCTCTGCTTTGATTTGTTTTTATTAACTTAATTTAGAACTTACTGGAGGGACGCTACTTCATTTTACATAGAGGCTTTCTTCCCAGAAACACAGGGTATTTGAAGTCACATTTCAATGGCTGTTTACAAAGGGATTTTTCTTTCTCTCTTTCTTGTCCTTTCATGAACACACTCTTGCTCTCATTCTCTCTCACTGAACACTGAATATTCTTTGTCAGATGTTTCGAACCTCTAAATTTCACATTGTCCTGGAGTGTCCCTTGTTACAGGAGAACTTCTTCCCAGGGAAGAAAAGCCAACCTGCTTCTCTGAGGATAATGGGCAAATTTGATATGTTGAAAGTAGGAATACATTTTTGCAGCCACTATTCAAGAGGAAGGCAAGTCAATTGGACATCAAAGAGCATGTGTATCCATTCATTTTGGTGACTGAAATGTGAACTAAGCACAGAATGAGTACCTGAACCAAAGGCATTAGCTTATGCGGGGGTGGAGGGGGGTCAGTAAGGGGAAGGCGTTTGAACATGATACTATAATGTATGGGCTTTCCTGGTAGCTCAGTTGGTAAAGAATCCGCCGGCAATGCGGGTAGACCTGGGTTCTATCCCTGGGTTGGGAAGATCCCCTGGAGAAGGGAAAGGCTACCCACTCTGGTATTCTGGTCTGGAGAATTCCATGGACTGTATCGTTCATAGGGTCACAAAGAGTCAGACACAACTGAGCGACTTTCACTTTCACTGTAATGTATATCTTGCATACAGTCCCTGGGTATCTCAGGCTTATCACACATGGGATGTATACTCACAGATAGTGGAGGAAAAAAAGAAAAAAGGAAAATCATGTGTTTCTAATATTTATTTTTGTTTTGTGTTGGGTCTTGGTTGCTGCCCAGGCTTTTCTCTAGTTTTGATGAGCAAGGGCGGCTCTCTAGCTGCGGTGGCCTCCCCTGATGCAGAGCACAAGGTCTGGGGTGCACAGGCTTCAGTTGTTGGGGCTCCCAGGCTCCAGAGCACAGGCTCAGTAGCTGTGGCTCAGGGGCTTAGTTGCTTGAAGTCATCTGGGATCTTCTTGGATCAGAGATTGAACCTGTATCTCCTGCATTGGCAGGCAGATTCTTTATCACAGAACCACCAGAGACACCCAGAAAATTTTTTTTTTACTGTTTGATTCTCACACTTGAATCTTCCTTTGTATATGTGTGTAAAGCTAAATCAAACTCTTGGTTGCATTGACAGAGATAAAACAAGGTAGGTATTTAGGGTTAGAATTTTCTTCCTTTTGCCAATTTGTACTTTACAGGGTTTGTTTTTTCCCTTAAATAATAAAAGGTCTTTCTTTGTGTCACTAATAGGAACTCTCCTAAGTTTTCACTGAGACATAACTCAAAATGTCCAGTCAGTGCCTAAAAATAATAATAAAGCTTTGAGAAGACATGCAATTCACTCAAGTCTCTCTCTTTTAATGTGTAGAAACTTAGGTGGATGGTAGCATCCCTCACATCAGTCCTGCTTCACAATGTAATTGTTGAAATTATCCGAGAAAGGAAGTGACAAAAATGCTGGTCATTTTAAGTTTAAGCAAACATCCACTTTAGAAACATCAGTCCAGTCCAATTTGCATTCTATAATATGTAGGGAACTATTTTTACCTTCTAAATCAGTGTTACCAAATCTATGCTGAAATTTAAAGAATTTCTGAAACATCATCCTTTTCTTGAACCACCGTATAATATATATTATACCACAAAATAAGATAATAATAGTAGCTGCATATAGTCTATGTCATATATTATGTATACTACATAATGTAATATGAAAATCTTGCATTAAATACTTATATCAGGTAAAAATCTTCTATAGCAGAAACAAACATTGATCAAACACTAATAAAAACAAAGTTAATATTTATTTACATTCTTTTAGCACTTACCATGTGCCAGGAACTGTTTGAAGCACTTTGTATGTTATAACTCATTAGACTTAATAATAACCCTGAGAAGCTGTTGTTATTTAGTCTCTAAGTCATGTCCAAGTCTTTGCCACCCCACGGGCTACAGACTGACAGGGTACTCTGTCCATGGGATTTTCCAAGCAAGACTATTGGAGTGGGTTGCCATTTCTTTCTCCAGAAGATCTTCCCAACCCAGGGATTGAACCCACGCCTCCTGCATGGTAAAAGTGAATGTCTCTCAGTCCATGGAATTCTCCAGGCAAGAATACTGCAGTAAGTAGCTGTTCCCTTCTCCAAGGGTTTTTCCCAACCCAGGAACCAAACCCAGGTCTCCCACATTGCAAGCAGTTTCTTTACTAGCTGAGCCACCAGGCAGATTCTTTTACCACTGAACCATCTGGGAAGCCCTCCTAAGTTAGATGCTGTGTGACTAATCATAAACCAAAGGTACATGAAGGCAACTGGAAAAGGAGCTACTTCCCTAGAAAACCTGATATGTCCTGGAAGTAAAACATCTAAAAAGCCATCATGTTTGAACAGCTTTACACCTACAAACACAGATGACAGTTTTGTGGGTCTCTGGCAATGTAACGATTTCTCGAGGTCTAACTGAAGTTCTAAGTGACAAAACCTCCCCCACTCCCATGAAATAGTAGCCTTAAATTAAGCCATCCTTTTCAAGAGGGAGAACGATCTGGGAAAGCAGTATGGAGATCTGTAAACTATTTCTAATCTATCTAGGGGAAAATCTAATAAAAAGCTAAAATTACTTCTTCTTATGATCTTCACAGTTGGAGAGACATCCAGTGATTCACCATAAGGAAGGTTGATTTGGCCTACTTTCTATGTTTGAACATACGCCCTTTCCATCACAGAACAGCCTGGTATGTGATTTTGAGACTCAGTGACTGTTAAGCATTTTATGTGTGTTATTTTGGCAGGAGTTGGTTCAATTGTCTTATTAAAGAAAGTGTCAGTTCCTCAGTCGTGTCTGACTCTTCATGACCCCATGGAATGTAGACCACCAAGCCCCACTGTCCATGGGATTTCCCAAGCCAGAATACTGGAATGGGTTGCCATTTCCTTCTCCAGGGGAGCTTCCCGACCCAGGGATCAAACTTGGGTTTTCTGCACTGCAGACAGATTCTTTGCCGTCTGAGCCACCAGGGAAGTCAGTTTCATAGTGGAAATGAAAGTAACACAGACACACAGGCAACTATGTCTCTGTTCTTTCTTAAATGAACAATACCCTTTCATCTTTCAACTGTTCAACAATTACTCAATGAATCCATTCACTATAGACAGCCAACACAAATAAAACAGACATAACTGATTTCCCATGAATTAATAAGTATGTAATAAGCCTTTACTGCTTGGTAACATGAATTCTGCAGACAAGTGATTCCATCCTCTTTTCCCCCTTGTATCTGGAAGCAACTGAAAACAGTAGCCAAAGGAAAAATGTAGGCGTGGAAGCCTTGGTTGGTGCATAGTTATTTTGGATACCACCAGAGAAATAATTTGTTCTATGGTGTTTTCCTGGCTACTGTTTGCCAGTCTTATCATACATGTTGCTTCTAGCACATATACCTCTGATATTTAAAACCTTGGAATCAGTTGTTCCTGGTTCTGGAATCTTTGAGTGCTCATTTTTCAGTCTTTCCTTTCTTGACACGTGAGTGTTTCTTCTATGTAATCACTGTTTCAGATGCAAGCAAGTGGTTGCAGTATTAGGACAAATTCATGAGATCAAAACTGACTGGAAATATACTGAAATGTCTGATCTTGTTCCAGAAACTAACTATTGAAATTCAATACCATGTATTTCACTAGCCTGTATTTGATATACATCAATGGAAAATGTTTGAAACAAAAAATTTTAATGCTAATTTATGAGGTGTTATTTCCAGACACTGCTCACGGAATCCCTTTTAAATGATTCTAAATTCCTACTATGAACACTACCAAAAATAATAGTAGCATCCCTTATAACACTTCTGAATTTATAAAGCACTTTTATGTGAGATTTAAAAGCCCTATGAGACAGATAGTATATATTTTTCCAATTAGTAGATGAGGGAATTGAGACCAGAAAGGGTAAAATAACTGGCTTACAATTAGCAAGAGGCAGAAATGTAATTAGAATCCAGACTCTATAGCAAGAAAATCCAGCAAGCTTTATAAGTAAGAGAACCAAATTTAATCTAGAATAGAAGAGCGAAATAGCAACAATAATAATGTGGACATTTTTCTGATAACTGGGCAAGACTAAAATAGAACATTGGTAACATTTGGAGGTAGCAATTGGGAAGAGATGAGGTTCATTTGGAAATATGAGCAGAGATTTTCTATCTAAAAAAAGCACTGAGACTCATCTATGGACCTCTTGGTCCTCTCAGTTTGCATCAGTTGCAAAGGAGCCAGTGACCTGAAAAGTTACCAATAAGCATCTCTTAGTGGGACAGAGAGAGGTTGATGCTTTTGTTCGACTGTCTTGAGCTTTTGTCATCATAATCCCTGAAACACATGCATTTCCTTAAAATTGGCCAAGCATTGCCTTACATACAAGTGTTTTCAGTCCCACCCCAACCTTTCAGACAGGCCTGAACAGATACCATCTTCCTCATTTATTCCAGAGGACTCTAAATCACAAAAATACCATGTTACTCATCCGTGCACTGAGTTAGAAAATCACAGGTGGTGGGATTTGAATTTTTGATTGCAGATGCCCTGTTTAAAGCTGATCCATCTATAACAAGCAGGCTTATTAACCACTGTATCAGGCAGGATCCCATTAGGAGACAGTTTGCCCATGGTTGCTTGAGCAGAGAGAGTTTCATATAAAAATGAAGTAGGCAAACAATGACATCAGCCAAAATAAAACATCAACTGAATCTATCTTGCTAAGAGATGCTTATTGGTAACTTTAGAGATAGCTGGCCCCTTTGCAAGTATGGAAGCTGAGAGGACCAAAAGATCCATATTTGAATCTCAGTTCTTTTCTTACATAGAAAATCTCCACTTGTATTTCCAAATGAACATTTTCTCCTAGATACTCTTCATTCACCTACATAATTGAAAAGCCAGAAAAAGAACACTCAAGTATCACAAAGGTAGCAACTGCACAGTGCAGTTACCACCCTTAGGACTGGGAAAACAAAGGTTGGAACTGTGAAATAAAATTATTAAACTTCTAGAATCTTGGTAAGAAGCCCTACAGAATGGACCTGGATCTCTGCAGAAAAGTCACTGTCCATCAGGTACTCTCGTCCCTAGTAGGTAAATGAGAATGCTTCTAGCAGTCGTTGGGAAAGTGCAAATTGGACTCACCTGCTGGCACAGGAAACCCTTGTCACTACTGAAATTAAGCATTGCTAGGGTCACCCTCACAGGAACTAGAAGCATACAAGAAGAAGCATTCTCTTTTTTCTTCTCCAGGCTTATAACCTCTCTCTAGAGTTCTCTGTTAGCAAAGCATAACAGATAGCCAGCTGGCAAAATAGAAATATGGTTGGAATGGCCCCAGCCCCAGAATCACCCAACAGAATATAAAAGTGTGGATTAAGGGCTAAGAGACAGTAGCTAAAATCTGACACCATCCATACCGTTGGATCTCAGCCATCATACATGTCCTCTACAGTTCTTTGAACTTCCACACAATTAAAGGGCTTCCCTGATGACTCAGCAGGTAAACAATCTACCTGCAACTCGGGAGACCTGGGTTTGATCCCTGGATCAGGAAGATCCCCTGGAGAAGGGAATGGCAACCCACTCCAGTATTCTTGCCTGGAGAATTCCATGGGCAGAGGAGCCTGGTAGGCGACAGTCCATGGGGTCACAAAGGGTCAGACATGACTGAGCAACTAACACTTTTCACACACAGCAATAAAACAACTCCATGTTTCAGTCTGCCAAGATGCAACTGTCTTCCTACAAACCAAGACACTCTCATCCTCTTCCCCAAGTGAGGAGACAGAAAGTCCTAAGAGTCTTTGCATTCATTTCTACGATATGTCAATTACCCTTTCATTTCAGTCAAGGTCTCTTCTGAATATACTGTTGCCTAATCGCTATCTTGTAAAGTTAACCTCCAATAAACCTCATATGAAATTATATGAAGTAGGGGAGAGACAGAGGATGAAAGTAAGAAACACATGTAACAAGTGAAAAAGAAAATACCCATATTTTCTATGACCAGTACCGATCATGATGTCATAATGGATATTTGCAAATGTGACTGGGATATACCCTTTGATCAACACCATCCTGATTTTTGGTCCACATTCTCAGGTTAGCACTGTTGGAGAGAGAACATTTCCAAAGGCTGCCAGAGGCTGATATCACTTACATCTGTGGTTTAGAAGTTTTGTGGTTAATTTTATATTTAGATATTTATTCTCTGTAATTTTCAGAAAAGCATTGAGCCTAATTCTCTGGTTTCCAGCTCAAATCCCAGATCCCTGTAATTCTGCAGAGAGAGAGAGTCTGGGAACAAGACACACAGGCAATTATAGGGTCTTATTAGAGACAGGGCATAAGTGAGATGGAGATGTCTGTAGAAGCGTCTCTTCCCTCTGGACTTCAGAGAAGCTCTGGATTCAGAATCTCCACTTCTGCCCAGTGTTGGCTGCCAAAGACCAGAGCCCCCTCCCAGAGCCTCACCGTTACTCACACTCTGCCTTCTGGCAGCCAGCCAGTTGCTGAATAGAGTCAACTTGGGCAACTGTGGAAGGAACATGCCCCGCATTTGAGAAAAATACCAAAGGGAAGTTATCAGAAGGATGCATCCTCTGCGGCCACCTTTCTTACTCACTCTCCATATCTCATTCTCTTTACTGGGTTATTGCAATAGATTTATGTAACTACTGGCAAACAGTAGACACTGAGTGAATTTTTGTTGAACAGGTAGATAAATGGATGGATAAATTATTGTAATGTTTCTCCTTGCCTGCGATCTCTATCCTTTCTAATCCATCCTTTGTGATATCAGAGAAACCATCTTAAATACGTATCATATCATATTTCATCTGCCTATATACTCCACTCTATAAACAGAAGCCTTCAGTGACTCCCCTTATTTCCAAAATAGTAAAACTTCCTAGCACAAAATTAAAGTGTGACCCTTGCAATTCCACCTACGACATGCCTTCACGCACCTTAAGCTCCAGCCATGCCAGTTACTAACAGATTTACCTTGGCAAGTTATTAAATTTCATGAGCCTCCTTTTTCCAATGCTTCATATATAGGACCAAAAATATCAGCTACACATTTCCTCTTGCCCCTCTGCCCATGCCTAACCACTATTCCACTTTCATGACTTTTATGCTGTAGAAATAGTCATTTCTTTTTTGGGAGGGAGGGGATAATCCCTTATAGTACTTTCTATGTGTATTTATCTATGATTAATTCTGCCTTACTTTATTGTTGCTTGCTTGCTTAGATGCTCAGTCGTGTCCAACTGTTTGTGACATTTTGAACTGTAGCCTGCCCGGCTCCTCTGTCCAAGGGATTTTTCAGTCAAGGATATTAGAGCAGGTGGCCAACTCCTTCTCCAGGGTATCTTCTGGAGCCAGGGATCAAACCCAGGTCTCCCGCACCTCCTGCATTGCAGGAGGATTCTTCACCCACTGAGCCATTTGGGAAGCCCTTGCTTTATTGTTATCCATTGCCAATTCTTATCGCCTTTACTAAACTGTGAGCTCCGTAACACACGAGATTCCTCTCCCTATGGACTTCTTTTGGCAAGAATACTGGAGTGGGTTGCCATGCCCTTCTCCAGGAGATCTTTCCAACCCAGGGATCGGACTTGGATCTCCTGCATTGCAGACAGATTCTTTACCATCTGAGCCACTAGGGAAGTCAAGCTCCTTGAGGGCAGGGACTGTTTTTAACCATTATATTCTCTACAGCACTTGGTCTTGTGCTTAAATATAACAGATTTCCTCCAATATCTCCTTGAATGGATTAGCTATGAGAGGCATGGTCAGACTCTTAGCAACATGTAATCATAGGGATATTCAGAAGGCAACATATTCTCTTCCCTCCCCACAACTCCAAATTCTTTCACCCTGAATTGCTTGTTTTAAAAAAAAAAAAAAAATTCTACCATTATAGAATGATTTCTTTAGTTTAAATCCTTGTCTTCTGAGAAGTAAAATAGACATGTTGGTTAATCAATCCCTCTTGAAGGGTGGCCACACTCCTCTTTCTGGGCTCATACTTCTAAATAAGAACATGTGTATCTGGCCCTTACTAGGAAACAGATTTCCATGGAGATGAGAGCTTCATGCTACTGAGACACTAGATTGAAGACACAGAGATGGGAGGCCATAACACCAAGATAAACTCCAACCGCTTCGTAATCTTGCTCAGACCAGTCCCGCCTGGTGGTCCTCAGGAGCCTCCGAGGTGGTCCACAGATGAATTTCTTGAGGAATTAATGTTTCTAACATGACTATGTCATTGTTTTTGTTTCTGGAATGGATTAATCATTTTGCTAGGATAGTGAATGAAGATCAGACGATGCCTTTCAACAAAAGCAGTTCCTTTTGTCTCATTAATATTTGAGAAAATGTTTGACTGTGTAGAATATAAGTAGGTGAAATGAATCAATTACAAGGTCTTTTCCCCTGACAAAATGATACAAAAGAAGGAAAAGTGTGAGATCACTGCTATTATTCTTCCTAATTTTAGAGTTGCTCTCTAGACCATCAGACTAAACCCTTGTCAATGTTAAGTTATCAGCTACCCGCCCCCCCCAAAAAAAAGTTATCAGCCCCCTTGAGGACGTCCTGTTATTTTATGCCTCCAAGTCATCTTCCAGGCAGCTCATTTCACCTAAAAGACTCTTTCCCCCTCCTCTGCCCAGAAATTCTGTTTCAGTTTTCAAAATTCAAGTCAAGCACCATTTCTCCTTGGAAGTCTTTTCTGACTTCTCTAGATAAGTGTTGTGATCCACTTATGTTCTCTTGCTTATTTCATTTATAGCCTATATTATTGTGAACTGAAATTGTGCATTGACTTGTCCTTTTAAATATTTCAGTTATTAGTATTTATTATTCTTGTGTAACTTTTTCCAGTAGTCATGTGCAGATGTGAGAATTGGACCATAAGGAAGGCTGAAATGGACCATAAGGAAGGCTCAGTCGTGTCCGACTCTTTGAGACCCCCATGGTCTGTAGCCCACCAGGCTCCTCCGTCCATGGGATTTTCCAGGCAAGAATACTGGAGTGGGTTGCCAAGAATTCATGTTTTCAAATTGTGGTGCTGGAGAAGACTCTTGAGAGTCCCTTGGACAGCAAGGAGATCAAACCAGTCAATCCTATAGGAAATCAACCTTAAATATTCATTGGAAGGACTGATGCTGAAGCTGAAGCTCCAATATTTCGGCCACCTGATGAAAAAAGAAAAAAGACCACTCATCAGAAAAGACCTTGATGCTGGGAAAGGTTGAAGGAAGGTGGGGAAGTGGGTGACAGAGGATGAGATGGCTAGATAACATCACCCATTCAATGGACATGTATCTGAGGAAACTCCGAGAGATAGTGAAGGACAGGGGAGCCTGGCATGCTGCAGTCCATGGGGTCACAAAGAGTTGGACACAACTTAGCAACTGAACAACAATATACCACTAGCTTAAAATTCACTTGCTTAAAACAACATTTTTTTTTTTTTTAATTTCTCAAAATTGTATGGGCTAACTGAGTTCATCAGGGGAGTTCGGCTACTCCATGCCTGCAGGAGTGGCTGAGGTCACTCAGGTAGCAGCATTCAACAAGTGAACACCTGAAGCAGGAACATCTAAGGTTGCCTTTCAGTCTCCAGGGTCTCTAGGCACATGGTGGTCAGTCACTTCATAGTCTTGTTTGGGCTCCTTACATCTTGGCAGCTGTACTCTAGGAGAGGACTAGAAGCTCCTAGACTTCTTTAAGGGCTAAGCCCAGAACAGTACCACTTCCTTCCCTTTTCATTGATGAAATCAGGTCACAAGTCCATCTCAGATTTAAAAGGAAAAAGAGTCTTTCCCTGCTAGAATCATGCAACAAGTTAAAGATCTGCTTACTAGGGGAGAGTAACATTTCAGGGTTTCCACGGTGGCTCAGAAGGTAAAGAATCTGCCTGCAATGAGGGAGACCTGGGTTCAATCCCTGGGTCAGGAAGATCCCCTGGAAAAGGGAATGACAACCCACTGCAGTATTCTGGCCTGGAGAATTTCATGGACAGAGGAACCTGGCAGGTTACAGTCCATGGAGTTGCAGAGTCAGACACAACTGAGCGACTAACACACACACAACTTTTCAGAAATTGGGAACAGTGTGCAAAGATGTGCCAAAAGAAACTTAAAATGAAAGGTAAGAAAAGGGATTCCATAACCCACATTCTGAAGTTTCAAAAAAATCTGATTTTAACATGGCTCAAGAAGAACAATGAGCAGGATAATGAGAAGCTACCCATTTCATCTGCTTTTTCTCTAAATGTCTAGGAAAACAAAGCTTCTTGTAACGGGATTATTGTGAAAACACATACTCCTTGGGCTTCCAAAATCCCCCGTGTTCTGCTACACTCCCAAAAGTCTAACAAACATGTTATTAGCCTCCAACTAATAAAAAAAAAAAAAAGAGTGAAATGTGTAGAGCCATTATATTGAACTTGATAACAAGTAAGAATTTCATGCTCAAGTCATGTTTCAGAATCAGCAAACAGATCTCATCTACCATCTCTTGAGGTGTTGTTCGCCTGTCAAAAGACGTGAAGCCTCTGACTACTCCCCCTACCCGACACATGCTCTATTTTACCAAGGGGAAAAAAAAAAAAAAGATTTTCCCTATTAAACATGCTAGTGATTGTTATGTGACTCTCTGAAACTTGGTTTAATTACAGTAGGCAAAATGGGGACTTGAGAAATCATCTTGATCAAAAAGAAAACAGAAAGTTTGCTGTCAAGCAGATCCCCCACCGCCATCGAGGATGTCTATAGCAAGTCATCTACTCAGTTGATGAGCATCTGAGTTTTCTTTGCCTGCATTACCCCTGGACATGACTCCTGAGAGTTTAGGAATGTATCTCAGCTCTTTGTGTTAGTAATCTAAATAACCTCTGTGAGAGAAGAAATAAACAAGGTGGAGGCGAGTCTGATATATTCCTTTTCCTTTCAATTTAACATGCAAAAAAGGTAAAACTTCCAGATAAACCCTGTTCTAAGGGAAATTTGACTCATCCCTGCCCCTCCATCCTTGGGCATCACTTTTATTTTAGAATCATCCCCTATTATCAAGAAGAGATAACAGGAGAAACTCTTATAGCCAAGATGATAGACTCAGGGTATTTGGTACATCTAACATATTTAAACACATTTTCTAAAATAGTTTTATCTAGTACAGCATGCTGGAAAAGGGACAGACTACCCGCTCCAGTATTCTTGGGTTTCCCTTGTGGCTCAGCTGATAAAGAATCTGCCTGCAATGAGGGAGACCTGGGTTCAGTCCCTGGGTTGGGAAGATCCCCTGGAGAAGGGAACGGCTAACCACTCCAATATTCTGGCCTGGAGAATTCCATGGACTGTGTAGTCCAGGGGGTCTCAGAATCGGACACAACTGAGCAATTTTCACTTTCACTATACCATTACACATGGTCCAGTAGGATCCACCAATCAGAATTTCAGTTATTTGGTATAAATATGAAATACTTTATTACATTTGCTGGAGGCACAATACTTGCAACTAAAAGAAAATACAAGGTTTAGCAATATAAGGTCAGTCATTTATTGGCTCAATGTTAAGTCAGTTTTGATATTTTAACTCTTAATTTAGTACATTCATGTCTGTTGATCCCCTCAGTGATGTGTTTGTCTACATAGACAAGAAAACATGGGTCTTCCTGGACTCAAGTCTCCAACTCTTGCTCAGATGTTTAACCAACCCTCTGAAATCTCATTTTCCCCTGTCTACTGGGCCTTTTGATCACATATGGATTTCTTGTGGGGTAATTTTGGACATTTGCCAAGGGTCCTCGTGGTACATTCAGTGGCGTGTGCCAAGATGCCCCTGTGTGACTGAAGCATGAGGTTTATGACATACCTATGGAGGTATATCCTAAATATCCATCCTTACAGTGTCTCTGCTTTTCTCCTTTGTGTTTTCAAGATCATCAAGACTTGGACTTCCAAATAATTTATCTTGTTCCCATCTATGACTCAACCAAAGAGTCCTTACTAAATTTTACCATACCTAAAATTCCAATATGTAATTAGCAGATGTTCAAGAGAGGACTAATGATTGATTCTTGACTTTTCTTCTGGTGTTTTAAGGTTCTTCTTCCACGTCTGCACTTTTGCTGCTATATAACTTCCTAGATGGACTACTTCTCCTCCTTCTTCACATTAAAATCTATAGTAAAAATAATTCACTAAGCCACAGATTGAAATATAGCACCAGTTGGATTACTGAGTCCCTTCCCCCTACCAGTGTACCCCGCAATGCAGCTGTCTTGTTTCTCTCATGACAATACAAGTCAATTGATCTTTCCTAAGAGAACATTCATGAAATAACTACGTTCAAGGCTTTTTGCTTTTGTTTTTGTAAATTCCATCCTAGCATAAGGGCCATCTCCTAGTAACCTGAATACATAGGAAATAGTAACAAAAATTTGAAACATTATATGAATTCAAACTAAACTACCTCCCTAATCATTTGCATTGAAGTTGATTATAGTCAACATGTAGAGCAGAAAGTTCTTACCTAACTGATTTGGAGCTGCCATTGTGGGTATAATAGAAATGTTATAGTTTCCAAAGCCACTAGTCAGAGATTTTACTTAATATTTTAGGAAGCAGTCAATACACTACACTGTTTCACCTGTCTTGACCCTAAAACACAGAATGATGACTGACTGGTAAACACCCCCATGAATGACTTTCATGCATGATTTTCCAACTGCAGTTACAGAAACTTTGTGCCCAGACCAGTGAGGTAATTATTCTGCAGTTCTTTATGCTTCTCTGATCGATCTGGATTATCAATTAAAATTCAGTCTGAGGCTGTTTGTTTTGAGAAAGATATTTATTGGTCCATGTAAGTGAAAATTCCGTGGTGGTGCTGAATTGGACATGACAGGATTTAGGGTCCATATTATGCTATCAAAGGGCTTCCCTGGTGGCTCAGATGATAAAGAATCTGCCTGCAAAACAGGAGACCAGGGTTCGATCCCTAGGTTGGGAAGATCCCCTGGAGAAGGGAATGGCAACCTACTCCAATATTATTCTTGCCTGGAGAATTCTGTGGGCAGAGGAGCCTGGTGGGCTACAGTCCGTGGGATCACAAAGAGTCGGACACGACTGAGCAACTAACATACACTTATGCTTCAAGGGTCCCTTTTTCCCATTTCTGGGCTCAGCTTTTCATCCATTCGATAAAATCAATGCAGATGTAGGGTGGCAACATCTCTAGCCCTTACATCCTCTCAAGCTTAAGACTCAGCAGGAAAGCTCAAAGGAAAATCCCAGGATTAAATCACATTCATCCCGATAGGCATGACTTGTTGTACCCAAAACAAAGCAATCTTTCTAGCCAGTGGAATGGAATGTGCCGATTGGTTTGGACTATGTTTGCACAGGCTTCAAGACAAGTCCAGGGTAGCTTCTGCTTCTTGAAAATGCATGGGTAGAGAAAAAAATCAGGGCAAGTACCAGAAGTAGGATGAATGGTATCTCAATTGACAGACAAGATTCTGCCCTCATGGAGTTCACATTCTAAAAAGGAGAAGAGACAATAAACAAAACACTTTTAAAAAGATAAAATGCCAAACAGTGCTAAGTACTCTGAATAAAATAAACAGTGTAATAAATCAGGTGAGATAGTCAGAAAAAAGCTTATCCCTGGAGGTAACGGCTCCATATACAATTATATCCCGGCAAGTGTGGCTTTGATTTATGTAATTCTTTACTAAGTATGAATAATTTCTTAGGTTATTTAGCCCAAGTGTTTCTTAAGCACTGTTCAGTTTACTGGAGACATTTCATACAGATTTTCAACAGATGCTGGCAAATCTAAATATTTGTTCTGTTCTTGAGATTGTTTGCTGAGGACAGTACTTTGTATTTTTAGATAACTGCGTTTGATTGCATGTGACCTTGGTTTGTCACAACTGATTGTTTGGTGATCTCAACTGGTCTGAGATTAGTACAGTGAGAACTTTTTTTGTTGTCTTTTCCATTTTAATCCTTTCCTCCATCTGATAATTACCATTGTCTAAAGAACTACAAAGTAAAACAAGATGTACATGGGGATTGTTTTTTAAAAAAAACTAATCTGGACTACTAATTTAATTATCCCATCAAATAAGTGTTCCCCCTGAGCTGGAGACAGCATCTTTCCAAGCTCCATCTTCGGGCACAGGGGCACAGCTGCATCTTGGTAGGAGACGGGCATTTCAGTGTCAGGAGACAGCTGAGTTTTCACAGGTCCCCCAAGAACCATATGGAAAACAGCTCACAGTGTTTACACCTCAGTTCCAGAGAAAAGCCCTGTGCGATTACGACTGTCTGACAGCTGTAGAGACTGAGGCACGAACCAGTAAGTGGCTTCCTTCGGGGACAACTGAGACACACAAAGGATTGAAAATAAATGGCCTCTGCTGATCTCTGGACTGGGTGAGCCTGTCCCTGTCGCCCAGTTAGCAATCTAAGCAGCCCACAGCTCTGTTCTAGGACCCCTCAGAGTTCTCGGGACAATGCAAATTCTTGTTTTAGTTTTTTTTCCCTATGGTAACATACTCCCCCAAAGTTAGTTTATAACAACACTTATTGTCTCACAGTTTTGTGGGTTTAAGGTCCAGAAACATCAAGGCTCAACTGGAGCCCTGGGCTTAAGGTCTCCAGAGCTGAAAAGAAGGTGCCAGCCGCCTTCCTTTCAGAATGCTGTGGCGACGAAGCCACTTCCAAGTTCACTCAGGTTGTTGGCCAAAGTCAGTGCCTTGTGATTCTGAGTCCCTGTTTGTTTACTGGCTATGAGATGAGGGCCCTCCCTAGCTTCTAGAAGCCATCTGCATTCCCTGGATCACAACCTCCTTCATCTTCAAAGCCAGTAGACGTGGGTGTGGTCCCTCTCACATACTCTGAATCTCTCCCAAGTCTTCTGCCACGTTTCTCCTTCTTGCCACCTTCTTCCACCTTTAAGGGTCCATGTGATTATACAAGCTCCCCTCAAAGGAGAATCTGCAACAATCTCCTTACAACTGATTAGCAAACTTCCTTCCATCTGCTAAGTCTCTTTTGCCACATAATACTAATAAATTGACAAGTTCTGGGGGTTATATCAAGGACATCGTTTGGGGGCCATTATAGTACAAGCTGGGCTTCCCAGGTAAAAGAACCTGCCTGACAATGCAGGAGATTAAAGGGACGTGGGTTCGATCCCTGGGTTGGAAAGATCCCGTTGAGGAGGGCATGGCAACCCACTCCAGTACTGTTGCCTGGAGAATCCCATGGACTGGAGAGCCTGGCAGGCTACAGTCAACGGGGTCAAAAAGAGGTGGACATGACTGAAGTGAGTTGCACGCACACACTCATTATACAAGCCACAACACTCAATTAACATTTTTTAATAAATGAGGGATTCACCTAAGAGCAAACACTAATAATATTGTCTCTGCCATGCAGCAATACACCTAAGAACAGAATCTGATGGATGAGGGCTCGTGTGAATATAGGAAGAAGGAAACGGCATTGCACGCCCATTCCATGCTAAGCCTAGAGCCAGGTGCCTTCCCAGGAAGGTCATCTTGAAACATAAAGCTTTGGAAAGCAGGCACATTATCTCCATGCTTTAAAGAGGACATGTGTGTGTGTGTGTGTGTGTGTGTGTGTGAGTTGCTCAGTCGTGTCCGACTCTTTTCGACTCTCTGGACTGTAGCCCACCAGGCTCCTCTGTCCATGGGATTCTCCAGGCAAGAAGACTGGAGTGGGTTGCCATTTCCTTCTCCAATGGTGACTCCCAAATTAGTTTAATGAATTACCTAGCAGCAAAGCTCTCTGAATTGAAGTCCACCTGGTTTTCCTATCATGCAGAGTGCCCTCTTGCTTAGAACTGTGTGTAAGTTATACCCCTATGAAGGCCTAATTGTGTACATAGACTCTGAAGCAAGACTACGTGGGCTCCGATCCCGGTCTGAACTTGTCAGTCGTGTGACTAGATGTTTAATATCTCTCTGCCTCGGTTTTCTTATCTGTTAAAAATGAAGGTAGCTATTGTATCAAGTTCATTAAGTTTGATTAAATGAATTAATGTAAGCAAAGCCCTCAAAATAGTGCCTCGCATTGCTTTTATTATTAATATTATGTGTTTGAGCAATTGGATTTAAACCATGCTTGTTACTTTTCAAGTTCTGTGGTTTTTTTGTTTAGTTTTTTTTTTTTTTTTTTTTTAATGTGGATCACTTTGAAGGCTTTATCGAATACAATATTGTTTCTGTTTTATGTTTTGGGTTTTTTTAGCCTCAAGGCATATGGGATCTTATTTCCCTGACAAGGGATCAGACCTGCAACCCTTTCACTGGAAGTATGGAATCTTAACCACTGGACCACCAGGGAAGTCCCTCAACTTGTATGTTTAAAAAATATCTTATCTCTATACCACTTCACATGGGTCAGAATGGCCATAATTTAAAAGTCTACAAATAACAAATGCTGGAGAAGGTGTGAAGAAAAGGGAACCCTCCTACACTGTAGGTGGGAATGTAAATTGATGCAGCCAAACTAAAAACAGAGTTGCCATCTGATCCTACAACCCTACTCCTGGGAATATATATGAAGAAACTCTAATTCAAAACACCATTGACAGATGAATAGATAAAGAAGACGTGGTACATATATACAATGGAATGCTACTCAGCCACAAAAAAGAATGAAATAATGCCATTTGCAACAACATGGATGGACCTAGAGATTATCACACGAAATGAAGTAAGTCAGACAGAGAAAGACAAATATCGTATGATGTCACTTATATGTGAAATCTAAAGTATGACATGAAAGTGCAAGCAGTGAAAGTGTTAGTCACTCAGTCATGTCTGATTGTGACCTCATGGACTCCTCTGCCCATGGAATTCTCTAGGCAAGAATATTGGAGTGGTTAGCCATTTCCTTCTCTAGGAGATCTTCCCAACCCAGAGATCAAACCCTGATCTCCTGCATTGTGGGTAGATTCTTTACCATCTGAGCCACCAGGGAAGTATGACATAAATGAATTTAAATGAAACAGAGAATCACAGACATAGAGAACAGACATGTTCTGGCCAGGGAGGATGAGTAGAGGAGGGATGGATTGGGAGTTTGGGGTTAGCAGATGCAGACTATTATGCATAGAATTGATGAACAACAAGGTACTATGGTATAGCACAGAGAACTGTATCCAATACTCTGTGATAAGCCATAATGGAAAATAATATGAAAAAGAACATATATATATATATATATATATATATATACACATATATATTTAAATATATGACTGAATCACTTTGCTGTGCAGTAGAAATTAACACAACATTGTATCAACTATGCTTCAATAAAATAAATTTTAAAAGACACATATATATCTTACCTCTGAATGGGTTTATCATCTCTGAACATATTTGCATTTGTACTGACACTTTCATTCTTATTCTTCCCCCTTAAGCTGTTTGGAATAAAAGAGGAAAGTGATAACTGGTAAGATAAAGTTTTGAAATGATGATTTAAATGATGAGGAGAACACGTGTGTGTTTGTTGAGGAGATGGATGGGGAGAACAACACTTCTATCAGACACCAGAACATCTCTTGGGTCTCAGCAGGGTGAGACAGAGCAGAAGGAGGTCAGTGGAACCCAGATAAGGTTCCACAAGGAAATGGGAGGACCACAGACTTAGGTGAGGTGTTGCTGCCCAGATACTAGCCAGCTCCCATCCCCTAGCACATCTTTCACAGACGCTGAGGCTGCCCAGGGTCCACTAGAACCGCAGAGTGCATGGCGTGTGTTCAGGAGCAACAGAGAGGTATCCAGAGATGACCTCCTTATAACAGCAGGAGACAGTTCCCCAGGGATTATGAAATGAAGCATCTTCATCTATTACATAGTCTTGGGTCCTCATGGCTCAATTTCTTTCCTCTTGTTCCCTCTCTTTCTGTTCTTATGACCCCCTTCCTTCTTTTTGGCACC
The DNA here is from genome assembly GCF_033118175.1 of Dama dama. Classification (NCBI taxonomy): domain Eukaryota; kingdom Metazoa; phylum Chordata; class Mammalia; order Artiodactyla; family Cervidae; genus Dama; species Dama dama. Next base: position 20,515,024 of record NC_083688.1, on the reverse strand, counting down.
CAGATTCCAAGAGCAGCCAAGACCACTGTCAAGCTTATTTGGCCCAGGTGCACTGTCTGGCGCTGTCTCAGCTCACTCCTGCTCTTCATCACTTCACAAGTGCCACCAGACACAAATTCTTTCTTGTCTTCAGGCATCAGGGAGGAAGAAATCACCAATCTGATCCGAATGCCAAGTAATCACCTTCAACCCAGAGCAGAAACACAAGTCCCAGGGGAAATACATCCCTGATTGCTCTAACCTAATGAACACCAGAATTGAATTCACGTGGAGACAGAGTGAGCGTTTCCCATTGAGAATGTGCTCACTCACAATGAGTGAGATTTTGCTATATCGAAGGAGCACTAAGAACAGCATTTAAAAAAAGAGATTCACAAGGAAAGGGAAATATTTCCCTGCTGTCAGTGGTGAGTGAACATTCATTTGATCATTCCATTCTGTGATCTGTTGAGAGCAACTGTTGGATCACAGAGCTGTCTGGCCCACAAGTCTCTCCCATGAATTCTTCTCCCATCTTGGGCCGGTTGCCAAGAAAAACAGATTGAACTCTAAGTCTGAAAAGTTTCCCTTTACTGACTAGAGTTCGACTCTAGTCTATTATCCTAAACTAACTGATAAAACTGTCCTTTGATGCTATCCTTTGAACAAGTTGTGTAAGCGAAGACTTAGTTGAGGAAGAAAAAAAGTGGCGTCTGCAGGAAGTTTTGGAGCTCGCAGTTATTCCAATCCTTAATTTCAAACACAGTGCAAACACTTCACACCTTAGGGTTGCAATAACAAGACCTACAAAACTTCAAAAGCACAGGCGGATATTTCTGAGTTCGTTCCTTCATCTCACACAAAAACCTAAACGGCCATATGTTATCTTGTTTTTTGTGAGAGCTATGATTTACATTCATACATTCCACTTTCCCCTGAATCTGGAAATAATTTCCCCTGAATATGAATGTGAAGACACACAAGCAAGGGTAGGGTGGGAAATCCTGTGTTCACACGGTACTGTGTTTACAACCCTGTCGCTCCGGATACTCTTCTATCAGAGGGTGTGTCCCTTTATATTGCAATTATTTACTCGAATCTGTTGACCTGTCTGTTGCTTCCATTAGCCTTGAGTAGAGACGGATTACCAACCAGGAAAATGTGCTAGGCAACAGAGAGGCAGCAACCACAACAAAAAAAGAAAACAGTAGAAATGTTTTGATAATCGATGCTTATTTTAACAACATCATTGAAGTTATCATCACGGGGTGGTGAGGCAAATACTTTGTTGAACTTTCTCTCATTTTTTTTTACAGTTTTGTGTTGTTTGGATTTGAATTGTATTCTGGGATGAATTGGGAGACTGGGATTGAAAATATATATATGATTGATAGCATGTATAAAACAGATAACTAATGAGAACCTACTGTGTGGCACAGGAAACTCTATTCAGCGCCCTGTGGTGACCTAAACGGGAAGGAAATCCCAAAAAGAGAGGATAGCCGATTAACTTTGCCGAACAGCAGAAACTAACACAGCATTGTGAAACAACTATACTCCAATAGAAAATAAATTTTAAAAAATGAATTGTATTCTGGGTGTGGTGGGGCCACCAAAGGATTTATCTGTACTCTCTAAGAATTCCTGGAAGAGAGAAAACCAGTGGAAATTCATCTTGGGTAAACACAGTCAAGGATGGATCCCAAGCCAGAGCAGAGCCTGACAAATAGCAAGAGTTCAGTCATATTATTAAACAAGTGAAGGCATGGAAACTGGTGTTGCTCGTTTCCAGGGCACACTCAACTTCTTAGAAAGACTTTTATCAATGTTTGTTGACCTATGATCACGTAGCAAAGCTCAGGTTTTCTCCCAGAAAATGAATGGAGCAAACAACTGAAAAATGGAAATATTTATAGATAAGTGTATCTCTCTCTCTCTCACACACTCTCAACAACATATAACCAGATCTTCCTCACATGAGACCATTTCAGTTCAGTTCAGTCACTCAGTCATATCCGACTCTTTGCAACCCCATAGACTGCAGTACACCAGGTCTCCCTGTCCATCACCAACCCCTGGAGTTTACTCAAACTCATGTCCATCGAGTCAGTGATACCATCCAACCATCTCATCTTCTGTCGGCCCCTTCTCCTTCCACCTTCAATCTTTCCCAGTATCAGGGTCTTCTCAAATGAGTCGGTTCTTCGCATCAGGTGGGCAAAGTATTGGAGTTTCAGCTTCAACATCAGTCCTTCCCATGAATATTCAAGACTCATTTCCTTTAGGATGGACTGGTTGGATCTCCTTGCAGTCCAAGGGATTCTTAAGAGTCTTCTCCAACACCACAGTTCAAAAGCATCAACTCTTCAGTGCTCAGCTTTCTTTATAGTCCTACTCTCACATCCATACATGGTTACTGGAAAAACCATACCTTTGACTAGATGGACCTTTGTTGACAAAGTAATATCTCTGATTTTTAATATGCTATCTAGGTTGGTCATAACTTTTCTTCCAAGAAGCAAGCGTCTTTTAACTTCATGGCTACAGTCACCAACCATCTGCAGTGATTTTGGAGCCCCCAAAAATAAAGTCTGTCACTGTTTCTACTGTTTTCCCATCTACTTGCCATAAAGTGGTGGGACCAGCTGCCATGATCTTAGTTTTCTGAATGTTGAGTTTTATGCCAACTTTTTCATTCTTTACTTTCATCAAGAGGTTCTTTAGTTCTTCTTCACTTTCTGCCATAAGGGTGGTGTCATCTGTATATCTGAGGTTATTGGTATTTCTCCCGGCAGTTTTGATTCCAGCTTGTGCTTCATCCAGCCCTGCTGCTATTTTAACACCAGTAGGATATTTCTCCTCCATATACTGCTTATATTAGTCTTCTCTGGTGACTTGGCCAGATTGAAGAATGATAGCTGTAGGCTTGGACAGCTGATAGTGCTTCCAAGTTGAACTAACTCTGTTCCTTGAGATGGTACATGAATTGGGATTGAGGGTTAGAGTGGAAATCAATGGTGGCATATGGCTAAGTACAGAGGAGGTCTTGACCAAAGAGTGACAAGCAGCTGATAGAAACACCAGCAAACAGCTGTCACTGGACAGGTCCAGAAAGAGATGATGGACTTTGCTGATGGGCCAAGCTGCTTGGAAACGAGGACCTGGATGCAGGCCATTTTGAGACCTTTGGGAAAATAGTAGAGTCTCTTGTAGTACAGAGTAAGTCTTGGTCACAGGCTCAGGCTCAAGGGAGCAGGAAGAGGATGGAATACAGGTCGGACGGGAAGCAGGCAAGATCCTGCTGGGCTTCTGTCTGGAAGGCCTGGAAATTCAGCTAGCTTAACACAGTTGGAATTTAGGCACAAGAGAGTTCATAGCCATTGATCAAAACTAGAGTCTAAGATGGAAACTGTGTGCCATGAACAGGAAAAAGACTAATTGGAAGCAAAGTGATGCTGATGTACATCTTAAGACCCTTAAATCTCCCCCACTGTCAACGCACAGGCTGGGATGGGCTCCACCAGAGACCTAGGGGTTCTATCTCCCCCAATGTCAAGTTACAGCCTGGATAGGCTCCACCAGAAGCAGAAGTCTGGGGGCCTCAGCACACCTTCATTCATTTACTCATTCACTTAAAAACATCCTGTGATTACCAACTCTTTGCCAGGCACTGTTTCAGGCACAGAGAACAAGTGAAGATTAAGACAACATAGTGCAACAAGGGAAGAGAAAAGAAGACATCTTTGCAAGGTCTAGGCACGTTGCCAGGGAGCCCAGGGTGCAGGGAGGCACCCAAAGGAGGAGCTGAGAGATGTGGAAGGAAAGAAACGAAGTGGGTCAAAACATCTCAGAGTTACACTGTGCTGCCTCCGGAAGCCAGGTTTCTCTTTTCACAGGACAGTCAGTAATTTGATCTTTAACGACAACTTGCAGTACATTGTTCTCTCACTAAGTACATGGCTAAATTCATATCAAAGTCTAATGAGCATCACTAGGGTTAAACCAACACAGCCAAAACAGAAGCTGGGGTTTTGACCCCCAAACTGTTTCTCCCCATTCGTGCTCCACCTCCCCATCTCTATAATGGTACCCAAAGCCTGCTATTTGGGCAAACTCAAAACCTAGGAATCATCCTTGATTTCTCTTTATGTCTCATTACTTCTGCTTCCAATAACCAACTGATCAGCACATTCTATTCAAAGGCTGATTCCAAAAATATATCCTGAATCCACTTTCTTCCCTCCATCTCTACAGCCATTCCCCAGCAAATGACACTAATATCTCTTACCTATACTGCTATAATAGCCTCCTAACTGGTTTCCCTGCTTTTGTCTGTGATTCTCCCAAAATCCACTCTCTTGTCAGAGTGATCATCTCATTACCTGCCCAGAGATAACCAGTGGTGACCTGTGTCAATCTGAGACCTGGTTTAGCCATACTTGTTCTAATGTTCTGGTCCCCAGTTCCCATAAAGAACACTGACCTAACTGAAATCTTTTAGCAGCTATCAAGTTCAGTGGCCAAAATGAACTCAGTTTAACTTCAGATGTCGTCAGTGGCTTAATCTTGCAAATCTCTATCTACTGGGGGATTCCCGGGTGGCACAGTAGTAAAGAATCTGCCTGCCGATACAGGAGACAAAGGAGATGCAAGTTCAATTCCTGGGTCAGGAAGATCCCCTGGAGAAGGAAATAGCAACCCACTCCAGGATTCTTGCCTGGGAAATCCCACAGACAGAGCAGCCTGGCAGATTACAGTACATAGGGTTGTAAAGAGTAGGACACGATTAATCAACTCAGCATGCACGCAACTCTAACACACCATCTGTTAGAGTTACTGGGGGGAGTTAAGTTTACTGAGAACTCTGGTAAGTTCCAACATAACCTATCTGGTAGGCCTAACCATTTATTTTTTAAGATTGGGACATCTGAAATGTCATGTTAGAGCAAAATAGAGTCCTAAAGTTTTATTTTTGCCTAACACTGCGTGTAGGGCTAGCTATGACTTGCAGTTTTCTGATTGGTACAAAATAGCAAATTTAAAATCTCAGTGCCTAGATAAAAATCACTGAGCTGCATTTCCTTTTCCTATAACCAGGATCACAGTACCATCAGAGAATACAGGTACTATTGAAGTCTTTAGTAAAGAATGCTTCTTCCTCTTGGTTTCTCCCTGCCTCCTAAAAAGAGAATGAACTTCTGGCTAACCCATCTAATCTTGGGTGTCCAAGATAATAAGAGGCACTCTTCAGGGCGCCGGGAATCACACTAGTTGTTTCATATCCAAAATCTCTAATTCTCACAACCTCTGGAAAGGTTAACCTCATTTTTATGCAAGGAAACTGAGTCTAGAGGACCACACAGTTGGGTGAAGGCAGACCCCATTCGAAGAAGAGTGTCCAGCTCCACACTCTGCTGTTTTTCTTGCCAACACACCCCTTCCAAGTTCCTTGACCAATCAGGCTAAAAGAACATTGGCTTACCAAATAGGTTTAGAGAATAAAATAAGCCTTATAAGGATACAGAAGTGAAACAGAGAATAAGGCGTGAAAGGGCAGAGAGCATAATAAGGGAGAAAACTGGCACAAACCCTTATTATTGTTGGAGGTGGAGAGACTTTATTGGATTTCTAGCAAAATCCACTTTATCTTCTCAATTCAATCAGATTGATACACCCTCTGAAGATTTATGCCATGCTGTCATTGTTTTTTCTGACCCATCTGGTGACTGTGATCATGTTCAAACATTCAATGGGAGGAAAATAAATGTGCATTCTCTCTGGAACGGTGCACACATATGTTCTCAGCCTGACAAGTCAGATTCATCTGAAGAAGACACACGCACAGAAATGGATCCGCTTAAACAGGAACGGACTCAAATCAGTTCCCCCGCAGCTGCTTCATTTTGAGCAAAGCCGCATGTAACACTAGATGGGATTAAATATCTCTTTTTTTTGATGAGGAGCCAGCCAAATGCTTCCTAGTTTCTAACTTTGTCCCCTTGTTGGATCTCCAAGAGGAACTAAAAGGGCCTTCCAAGAGATCTTCTGTTGAATGTATCACTCAAGATTCTTCCTGCCAGACCTTTAGTAATTGGAGAAAAATGTCTCTAGGTGAATTGTCCGAGAATAAATCATTTTAATCCGTAGCACAGGGAATTCTACTCCAAGCTCCCTGGTGACCTAAATGGGAAGGAAATCTTGAAAAGAGGGGATATACGTATATGTATGGCTGACTCACGTTGCTGTAGAGCAGAAGACAGCACAACATTGTAAAGCAACTATACTCCAATAAAAATTTAAAATAGATAATAAAAATAAATTAAAAATTTAAACAATTTTTTAGTCATTTCAATTCGCAGAGAAACTGATTTCTTATTTAAGCAGTCTGTGACTTCTGGGAAATCCTTTTTATTTACTTGTTTTTTTTAAGTAAGGTGCTGACATTTATTGTCATTTTTAATGGCATGCTAAAAATTCTCTCTCTCTCTGACTGCAAGTATAAATTAGCTGAAGATAAATTCTCTTGTTTGCACAAGAGGTTTGCAAGGATATATTGTTTTGAAAAGCCTAGATTCGCCTAAGAATTTCATGTGGAATTCCTGTGTGTCATGTAAGGAACAGACAGCTTTTAGGTCCCATTTCACAGATAAGAAACTCAGCCAGACAGGCATAAAATGACTTTATTGGATGGTAAATTCCAGGTCTCCAAGACTAAGCCAGACTATGAGCCGCCAGGTTCTTAAAAACCATGTTTCCTTCTTTAGGTATGTTTTACAACTATACTCTTTTTAAGATTAGGCTTTTGCTTAAATCCGCTTTCTGACTGGAAATGACCTAGCATTTCATTTTACTTTAGTATCCGTCTTTGATTTCACGAGGTAAAATTCGCCTTCTACTTGTGATCTCGGATTTCGATCTGTGACATTTTCCGGAACTTCCTGAACGTGAAGAAGGCTTGTGAGGGAGCAGGCGGGGCCGGGACTGAACGGGGTCAGGTGCTGACACACTGCGGCCTTGGCGGCCTTGGCGGGAGTCGGAATGCCAGGTACGCTCCTCAGCCTTTCCTGTCACCCTCTCCTCTGCTGACTCATGTGTGCTCACGGCCTACGCGGCCTCTGGATCTTGGAGGTTTTGCTTCAAGCCAACCTGCCTGAGTGTAAGACGAATCACATGGAAAGTTCTGGAAACTGACCATTCACTGAGTGAAAGAAGAAATAGGAAAAACAACGTCATCATTCCATCAGACGTCGAGTCCCTGACACATGCGTGTGTGGAAGAGGCTCAATGGCCCCTTGAAATAAACTGTTTTATCTCCTCACAGCGTTTTTAGAGTGTGGCCTTTGTGACTGGCAGGGTCTGGGAATCCGCCTTTCCCAAGGTGATTCTCCTGCATTGTGATCATTGAAAAGCACCTGTTTAAAGAGGTCAATCACCCTATTCAGGAAAATTCTATTTTGGATGAAAACTGAAGGGTGATAAAAAATGAATGGTACATTTTAGACATTCCTTGGCCACTGTGACAGTGTGTTTTCCAGGCTTATTGAAGTGTAATTGATATACAGCATTATGTCAGTTTAAGATGTATGACATGGCAGACTTCCCTGGTGGCCCAGTGGTTAAGACTTTGCCTTCTAATGCAGGAATTCTATCCCTGGTTGGGAAACTAGGAGCCTACATGCTTTGCAGCCAGAAAACTAAAGTGTAAAACAAAAACAATATTGTAATAAATTCAATAAAGACTTTAAAAATGGTCCATATCAAAAAAAAAATGTTTTGATGTACAACTTGATTCATGCATATGTTATGAAATGATTACCACAATAAGGTCAGCTAACACTTCAGCTTCTCACATGATTAGCTTTGTGTGTGTTTGTGTATGTGCATGTGGTAAGAAGATGTCAGATCTACTTTGTTAGCAACTTTCAAGTATATAATATGGTATTGTTAACCTTAGTCACCATGCTGAATAGCAGATTTCCAGAACTTGTTTATCTCATAATTAAAAGGTGGTTGGGCTTCCCTGGTGGCTCAGATGGTAAAGAATTGCCTGCAATGCAAGAGACCCGGGTTCATTCCCTGCGTAGAGAAGATCCCCTGGAGGAGGAAAAGGCAACCCACTCAATTATTCTTACCTGAAGAATTCCATGGACAGAGGAGCCTGGCAGGCTACAGTACCATGGAGTCACAAACAGTCAGATATGACTGAACACCTAACACTTTTTTCACACTTTAGCTAACACCTCCCATTTCCCAAGCCTCTAGCCCCTGACCACTACCATTCCACTTTTTGTTTCTATGATGTCAGCTTTAAAAAAAAAAAAAAAATTCCTTGTATAAATGAGATTATACTGCATTTGTCTTTCTCCCTCTGACCTATTTCACTTAGCATAATGTCCTCAGGGCTATCTACATTGTTACAATTGACAGGTTTTCCATCTTTTTATGGCTGAATTATATATATATATATATATATTTATACAAACACACACACACATATATATATGAGTGAGTGTGCACATTCAGTCTTGTCTGACTCTTTGTGACCCCATGGACTTCAGTCCTCCAGGCTCCTCTCTCTGTCCATGGAATTTTCCAAGCAAGAATACTGGAGTGGGTTGCCATTTCCTACTCCAGGGGGTCTTCCAGGGATCAAACCCATGACTCCTGTGTCTCCTGGATTGGCAGACGGATTCTTTACCAACTGCGCCACCTAGGAAGCCCATATACATATATATCATATATATATATGAATCACATCATTTTTGTCCATTCATCTAGCACATCCAGCAATGGATACTTGGCTTGTTTTCCTGTCTTAGTCACTGTGAATGATGCTGTAATGAACATTAAGGGTGTAGATCTCTTCAATATAGTGGTTTCATTTCCTGTGGCTTCTTACCCAGAAGTAAGATTGCTGTATCGTATGGCAGTTTTATTTTTAATTATTTAATGAACCTCAATACTGTTTTCTATCCAAGTGACAGTATTCTTTAAAGCATTAACATATTAGAAGATATCTTTGAGCAGATAGGTCACCAGATTTGATGGCCTAGAAATGGATCTCTTTGTTTCAAATAGCTTGCCATTCATTTTACTACTGTGAGAAACACACAAGTTTTCCTCTTTATTTTTTTCATGGAAAGACATTTTATTTTAAATAGAGCAACGTGTACACATCAACCAAACTCCCAATCTATCCTTCCACCCACCCTTCCCCTCTGGTAACCATAAGTTCATTTTCGAAGTCTGTGAGTCTATTTCTGTTTTATAAATAAGTTCATTTGTATCATTTTTTTTTAGATTCTACATATAAATTATATCATGTGATATTTTTCTTTCTCTGACTTACTTCACTTAGTGTGATAACTTTCAGGTCCATCCATGTTACTGCAAATGACATTATTTCATTCTTTTTAGTGGCTTAGTAATATTCTATTATATATATACACATACCACATCATCTTTATCCATCCTCTGTGAAAGGATATCTAGGTTGCTTCCATCCTTGGTTATTGTAAAGAGCACTGCAATGAACATTGGGGTGCATGTTTTCTTTTAAACCATGTTTTTCTCCAGGTATAGGCCCAAGAGTGGGATTACTGGAGTATACGGTGGTTCTACTTCTAATTTTTAGATGAACCTCCATACTGTTTTCCACAGCAGCTATAAAAATGACAATCTTCTTTAAAGAATTAAACTATTAGATATTTAAACTATGGGATATTTCAAAAGAACAGCATGTATACTATCTATGGTGAAACAGATCACCAGCCCAGGTGGGATGCATGAGACAAGTGCTCGGGCCTGGTGCATTGGGAAGACCCAGAGGAATCGGGTGGAGAGGGAGGTGGGAGCGGGGATCGGGATGGGGAATACGTGTAAATCCATGGCTGATTCATATCAATGTATGACAAAACCCAAAAAAAAAAAAAATTCAGTCTGACAATATCTGCCTTTTAACTGTTGTATTTAGACCATTTCACATTTAAAGTAATTATTGATATGTTTCGATCATGATATATCATCTTACTAGCCATTTTCTGTTCATTCCATTTATTCTTTATTTCTTGTTTGCTCTTTTTCTATGTTCTATCTGCTTAATTGAGCATTTTTATGATTCTATTTTTATCTCCTTTATTTACTTATCATTTACCTCTTTGTAAAATTTTCTGTTTGTTGCCTCAGGAATTACAATATACATTGTAAATGATCCAAGTCTGGATGCATATAATACACCACTTCAATATAGCTGTAAGACCTTGCATTTCCAATTTATCCCTTGCTTCCTTTTTGCTATTATCATCATATATTTTACTTTTACATACACTACAAACATGTACTTCATTGTTACAATTTTTGGTTTAAACTGCCAATTTTGAGTATTAAGAATAAAATTAATTTTATTTTACTGTAAAAAAAAAAAAAAGAATTAAACTATTAGAAAATATTTTTGGGCAGAGATTGAGTTGGTGACCTAGAAAGAAATATCTTTGTTTCAGATAGCTTACCCTTTGTTTTATTACTGTGAGCAACACACAAGTTTGCCTTTTTTTAAGTGTGACTTATTAACCTGTCATCTATTCTGGTTCTATGTGTAAAAGGCTTTAACTAAGCCTTGCTTCTTCAAAAAGTTGGGCTGTTGGGAATCTCGTCTGCTTGGTTAGTTGACTGATTGGTTAACATCCATCTTTTCTACATTACAATTTCTACAGATACTAGAAAAGTTCATTATTGAACAAGACGATGGTTTTATTTCTCATACTTGTATGATTTTATTTGCTTATCAGTTGGAATTTATCAGCAGTTATTTTAATTTAGCTTTTATTTGTAACATAAACAAGGGCTTTTAAAAATTGTTATACAGACATTATGCTGAGAAGAGAAATTAAACAAAGGAGAAAGGAAAATAAAGCTGATTTTCAGCTAGGGGAATTAGGTTGACAGAGCATATAAAGGAAAGTAGGATTAGAAGACACAATTGGCTTTTTTGTCTGGGTCCAATCTCAGGGGAGGAGGAAAGAGTGTTACCCTAGCTGATGGGGTTCCCAAAGCCAGATCTGAAGGAGAAGATCTCTTCCCTAAGGTTTTTAAGGGTGTCAAGAGAGATCAAAACCAAAACTAGTGCAAGTCATGGAAGTCCAATAAGTCCAGGAGTCCTATAATGAAGAATTCTAACCTGAGAAAGGGGCCTCCTGGAAGTAATAGTGCAGGCTGAGTGTAGCAAGATCTTGACCTCTTAATTGGAAGTGACTTTATATTCTACAACTGGTCTGAAGTGCAAACTGTTGCATCAGAGACAGGAGGTCCAGCTGAAGGTCTACGCTAGGGATAGTAGATTATAAGTTCTAAGTGAATGTTTTTGAATTCCAAGTGTTTGCCCATTTATGGGTCATAAAATAACTCTCGGATAGGAAAAGATGTTTTTTTAATTTTCATGAAACAATAAAATATAATAGAAGAGATACCACAAAACAGAATAGAATACAGTGCACATTGTGTATGTGTATTTATATATACCATCTTATAATATATTTTTATTTCTTAGTATATGGAAGTGTTAGTTGCTCAGTTGTGTCCAACTCTTTGCAACCCCATGGACTGTAGTCCTCCAGGCTCCTCTGTCCATGGAATTCTCCAAGCAAGAATACTGGAGTGCACAGTCATTTCCTTCCCCAGGGGATCTTCCCAACCCAGGGATGGAACCCAGGTCTCCTGCATTGCAGGCAGAGTCTTTACCATCTGAGCTACTAGGGAAGCCCTCTTAGTGTATATCAAAGTCAAAAAAAAAAAGTTTAAGAAAGAGAATACTTTTCCAGACAGGCCTGGCCTGCCCTAATTCTAATCACACAGGCACTGAACAGACAACTTTCAGATACAGACAGGTCTGCATCTTCCATCTTGGCTCAGTATTCATTCACCCCCAGGCTCCCTCAATTCTTGGGACTAGAATTGGCCTTTTTGGTTTACCTAGTCCAGGTAAGTTTCTTGGGAATGCACAGAGCCTCCAGTTTCAACCTTTCCTGTGACCCCATGACAAGCGCCAGGCTTCTCAATTAGATTTCTCTCCTAATTGGCACTCAAAGTCCAAGCAAGTCCTGGAACTCTGCTTTGAAAATCCCAGAGTGTGTGGTGAGAGCCCTCGTGACCTGCCTAATTATTACTTGGTACAGCTTCCCAAGGATGCAGACTCTACGATTTTACCACACACATGTGCTGGAATCCCGTGTTTGCCCAAAGCTCCCCTCCTGGAAACGTGCCTGTGCCATAATTCAGACCATCGCGAGGAGCTCTGGTAATGATGCCCCCAGGGCAGCTTCAACCCACCTCTCAGCTGGAACTGTGGACCATGATGACTCACGCATAGCTGCACTTGGAGATTCATCTAGAGGAATCGTTCTCCAACTGTAGTCCCAGGCGAGCAGCATCAGCAACACATAGAAACTTGCTAGGAAAGCACATCTGGAGGTCCACCACAGACCTACTGAATCAGAAACCCTGTGGGTGAGGCCAAGCAACACAGGTTTATAATGAGTCTTCCAAGTGACTGCGGTGTGCACGACAGTCTGAGAACCACCATTCCAGGGCAGAGAGAAATCTATTGACATCTGACAATGACAGAAGATCTTCTTTCTTTCATTGCTTCACACAGATTTGCCATGGTACCATGCTCAATCTAAATGTGTTCATGCATTACTGTATTAACTCTTTAATACATTAGAACAGAAATAGTCCCACTGCAATCTTTAGTCTTTGTTCTCTGTTTTTCCTCAACCAAAGTATGAAGACATTTAAGAAGATTTGATTGAATAAAAGTGGAGAAATAACAACAGAACTGTTCTGAAGTCTGCAAGCTTCCAGAATACCAAAAAAGTTTCCTTTTGTTCAATTTCACTTGCTAAATTTCCTTTTTCCAGCTGGGACTGTCAGCAAAAGAGATATGAATCTCAGGAGGCTTTTTTTTTTTTCCCCCTCATGAAAACACAAACCAGTGTTTACTTTTTTGTTTTGCTTTGTTTTGTTTTATGAGTTTCCTTCTTTACACTCAAAAGGTTCAGATAGGTCCCTTATGTTCCAACTGTGCATTTTTTGGCTTGCCCATCAGACATCACCTTAGCACCCAGATCAGTACTGAATTGTACAGTAATTTGCATGTAACCATCTTGAGAAAACAGCATGCCTTAGTGATAAACAAAATTTCTTAATATTTTTTAGTCTGTGGTCCATTTATAAACTCTTAGTAAAGAGACAGTTCCTCCTGATCATCCAATAGGTCCAAAGTGTGTTAACCTATACAGCAAACTGTATAAGACTCTGGACTGCAAATGATGAAAACCCAACTCAAATTAGATTTGGTAAAAAGAATAATTCATTGACAGAGCTAACTAGAGTCATAGAAAGGCACTTGACCCTGGGCATAAACATCTCCCAGTCTCAGCTACACTTCCCTTTCCAACACTTAGCCTTCCAAACACAAGCACAAATGTGTGCACAGATTTTTGCACATTTATACACACATTTACCATCTTTAGATGAGAAACACTGATTTAGGCAGACAGCAGAAACTAAAAAGCAATCAGTACAAATAAACTTGGCATTAGGACTCATGTACTCCATGTTCTACCTAAACCTGTCAGCATCAAGTAGTTGGCATATATTTTTCTGGTCTTGCCAACATGCCTTCTTTGTGGGAATGACTCCTCCACCACTCTATAGACATTTCCTTAGGCCATGAAGTGTAGGTGGAATTGATGCCACTTTTGGTGGAAGAAGGGCTTCCCTGATGGCTCAGACAGTAAAGAATCTACCTGAAATGTAGGCCACCTGGGTTCAGTCCCTGGGTCAGGAATATTCCCTGGAGAAGGAAATGCAACCCTTTCTCCAGTATTCTTGCCTGGAGAACTCCATGGACAGAGGAACCTGACGGGCTACCATCCATGGGGTCACAAAGAGTCAGACACAATTGAGTGACTAACAATTTGATTGAAGAGGTGGCCGTGATCCAGGCTAGGTCACCCACAGGACTGAGCCTATTTCCCTGGACACAGTGATTCAATCAGGAATGTGTCCCAAGCTCAGCCAGTGTCCCCAGGACTCTTGTCATGAGATGTGGGCACTCTTTCCCTATAACGATGAACACTGAAGGCCATAGGCATCTGGAACATCTGGGGGCCATTGTACTACCTCTGGGGAGAGGACAAGAGGAGAATCAGGCAGAGGTAAGTGTAGCTAAGTGGCCAGGAGCCATTTATGCCCAAAGTCAAGGGCGTTTCTTTGACTCTCTAGTTAACTTTGTCAACCAATTTTTTTTTAACCAAATCTAGTTTGAGTTGGTTTTTCATCACTTGCAATCAAAAGCCTTATACAGTTTGCTGAGTATTCTTATAAACTGACTTTCTAATTTATTCAATAAATGGGAAAATCATTCTCAATGGCCTTTTTCCAGATCTATGACGCTAAAATGTATTCTGTTCCCTAACTTGGGCAGATTATTTTTTAATATAGCCTGCCAGTTTATTCCTGGATCACTTTTCTTTTATTTAAATGAAATCAGACTTATCCTGCCTATGTTTTCTGTGAAGATTAACTAAGTCAAAATTTATGGATACTGCAAAGAGAAAGTCTTCCCTTCTGGTCTGATGCAGAGCTATTCACTGGTGCTCAGACTCCGGAGTCTGCAAGTGTGGGCTGCGTAAGGTTTCCTGAATTCTTGCCATTGACCTTGTTTTGTGATGAGTACATAAGCCCCTTATTTGGTTCTGGTGAAAATCCAAACAAAGAACAAAATCAAAATGCCTTGATAATATTTGCTGACATACTGTGAATAGTTATATCATAAGAACCGAAGCACTGGCGGCCCCGATAAACCATAATGAACACAAGAAAAGGTTGTGTTGCTCTATAAACAGATTTTTTGTATATAAACGTCACATGAAAGGCAGTGGGATTAAAGATTTATGCCGCGGGGTTGCCTGGAAAACATCACCCAAGCACTATTGTTCCTTTGGCAGGAGATGTAGGGGCACTTACTGTTTCTTTAATCTGGACCTCTCTTTCTGAGAATTCTACACTGTCAAAATAGTTCTTTGTTCTTAGTGTATATGTGTAGAATTTTATTTAAAAGAACTGGGACCATTTTATTTCTTTCATTAAAAAAAAGACTAGAGGCAAACATGAGAAAATGTTAACAAAGTACACCTCTAGGTATTAGAAACACAAGTGTTTTTTATATATTAAAAAAATATATATATGGACTCTGCTCATTATACCAAGTCATTATCCATGAATAACAAGACTCCAGTAGGATGCGTAAATTTATTTTCTGTTCTAATACAATCCTTAAGTGATTCAAAAAGAAGTTTTTTATCAAGTATCATTACTTTGAACCAAGAGATGAAAAATAAGCCATTTTTGGAAGAGACTACTTGAAAACAACTCAGAACATCAAAGTTGCCAAAGTTGGAACCTACCCCCAAAATCTGTTTGAGAAGCACTGGGTAAAAACCCAATTCACCATTTGTTAAGGCAGTTTCTTTACCTTTCAGATGGGAATTCTGGAGGAAGTAGGGGCAGGGAGCACTTAAATTCCCACTGAGGAATGCTGGCAAACACCAATGAAAAAATTTACATGGAGAGGATGGTGCCATATACATATAAATGATTATTTTTCAGACAATTTGGATTTTTATTGCTTTAGTATTATTTGTCATTTTCATTATTGCTTTGCCACTGAATAAAGCCAAGAAATGGGAGGGGGAGGGGTTGTAGAATAAAAGCAATAGCTTTGTTCCTGAATGCATGAACCCTTCTTTAATCAACTCTAATGTTATTAACACAATGCCTACTCTAGGAATGTAATAATTATACAGCAAAAGGAATTTTTCAGACAATTCTTTTCATGCCATTTAATAGGTCAATTATTGGACAGTATTATTCATATTCGTGGAACCTGTCATTACAGTGACCCAAAATGTATTGTTCCAAGCAAAGCCTGTTTCCAAATGGTATTAGGATTCAAATTTTACAAATCTCTTCTAGTGATTGGAAGACATTCTCAAAGAAAATGTCCTGACCCTGTTACATTAGAACATGAACAAATAAACATATTTAAGTATTTAAATGCTTTAAGTTAAAATATAATATCTAAGTTCCATTTCTTAAAAATGTAGTTTATTGAAGAATAGTTGATTTACAATGTCGTATTGGTTTCTTCTCTACAGCAAAATGACTCAGTCATACGAATATATTTGTTCTTTTTCATGTTCTTTCCCATTATGGTTTATTACAGGATACTGACTATAGTTCCCTATAAAACTATATTCAGTAGGACCTTGTTGTTTATCCAATCTATATATAATAGTTTGCATCTGTTAACCCCAAATTCCCAACCCGTCCCTTCCCTATGCTGCCTCCGCCCCTCGGCAACAAGTCTGTCCCTATGTCTGTGGGTATGTTTCTGTTTCATGGATAAATTTATTTATGTCATATTTTAGATTCCACAAATAAGTGATGCCATATGCTATCTGTTTCTCTCTGTCTGACTTACTTCACTTGCACAATAATCTCTAGGTCCATTCATGTTGCTGCAAATGGCATTGTTTCATTGTTTTTTTATGGCTGAGTAGTATTCCACTGTATATACATATGATATCTTCTTTATCTATTCATCTGTCAATGGCATTTAGGTTGCTTTCATGTCTTGGCTATTGTAAACAGTGCTCCAGTGAATTCAGGGGTGCAGGTATCTTTTTGAATTACAGTTTTCCAAGCAGCTCCCTAGCCCTCTTCCTACCATGTTAGGATATGAGAAGTCCGCAGTCTGCAATCCAGAAGAGGAACTTTACCAGAACTCAACCAGGCTGGTACCCTGATCTTGGATTTTTTTCAGCAGCATCCAGAATTGTGAAATACATTTCTGTTGTTTATAAGCTATCCAGTCTGTGGTGTTCTGTTACAGCAGACTGAACAGACTAAGAAAGCTATAAGCATAGTGCATAGAGTTACATAGGTTAGCATGAACTAAATGCTATAACATAACCTATAAAGGTGGAGTTTTTAAAAAGTGAGTATAACTCAGATACATCTTTCACTTTTAAAAGTAGAGGTCCATACTGACATATTCAATGAGAAAAGAAAATTATAAATATATCATTTTATGTAACCCAGAAACTATCAGAAACATAAAGCCAGAAATGATGAATTTCTAGTCCTCATCTTATTAACCTATGAACAACATTTGACTGGCCGATGACTCCCTCCTTGACATCTGGCCTCACTGGCTGCCAGGTCTCAGAGCAGGGTGAAGGGAGGGGAGATTTCGCCTACTTCATTTACTCCATCTCAGTTCTCCTTGCTGCACCCTCCTCTCTAAACTGGTAATGTCAGAGTGTCCCTGGACTATACTCATTTCCTTGGAAACGGCAGTCCCTTGGCATAAGATCATGTGCATACTTTCCTAAGATTTTGAAAATTGTGATTAATTTTGATAACTTTAGCTGAAAATATCTATTAAATATCTATTACAGGCAACCAGTCAATCCTAGAGAAAATCAACCCTGAATATTCATTGGAAGAACTGATGCTGAAGCTGAAGCTCCAATACTTCAACCATGTGATGCAAAGAGTCAACTCATTGGAAAAGACCCTGATACTGGGAAAGAGTGAAAGCAAAAGGAGGGGGCAGCAGGGGGTGAGATGGTTGGATAGCATCTCTGACTCAATGGACACGAACCTGAGCAAACTCTGGGAGATGGTGTAGGACAGGGAAGCTCGTCATGCTGCAGTCCATGGGGTTGCAAAGAGTTGGACACAACTTAGCAACTGAACAACAGTAACATGATAGTCAAGATACTGTATTATAGTCTTAGACTGTGTTGTTCTCCAAGAACTTTCTGTGTTGATGGAAACATTACATGCATTGTCTAATACTAGTCTGTGTGGCTACTGAGTACCTGAAATGTGACTGGAGAATAACTGATGAGCTGAATATTTTATTTAATTTTATTCTAACTTTAATAGCCACATATGGCTAGAGGCATATTTGACCATGTATTTCTAGGGACTCAGTTGTGAAAGGGACAGTTATGATGGTGCTTGATTCTTGGATCTTACCTTTTACCAAAGAAAGGATCCCACTAAAGAAAACAAAGAAACTTTTAGAATATAGAGGATAAAAAGTCTTTATCACTACCAAAAATGGGTCAGCATGGGTCAACTTCATTAAACTATATCACATAAAGCTTTCAGAAAGCTGGTTTCAATTTTTACTGGTAAAACAAAAGAAGGTTAAATCAACTTCTTTCATTGTTAAAATTATTATTGACACATTCATTACATTTTTAACTTGGTAAATTTTGGTGATCTGAGAAGAGAAAAGTTAAGAAATGCCCTAAAGAAAATCTGTCAGCCAACTTTAATTTTGGTCTTCCTTATTTTTCAATGATGTATCTTCAGTTTCAGAGAGCTCACTAGGAGTGTTATTTCATCTGTCTTTAATTCCGAACTTCCTGCTCTGAATTTGTTTCCTGATATTTATCATATGACGTGTGAAGTTCTCCCTGAATCACTGATACTTGCCTTTTATTATTGTAAACTTTTGTGTGTTCATAGTCTGCTAATGGCAATAATATCTCCATTCATTTCTGGCAGAGAAGAGAAATACCTGATCTTTCATTCTAATTTACATTCCATTATATTAGAATTTCCATGTCTTTATTGTACATTGTCTTTGTATGAAAGATACTAGGTTTTAGTTGCTTAGACATTTTGAGTATTTAGAAGGAAAATTCTTTATATAATTTTTAATCTCTTTGAAACATCTACTGTACTTGTATATTATTAATGAATGTGGTCTATTTCATATTCCAAAAGCCACACCATTATTTTGAAGACACGTCCCTGGCTCTCTAGACTTAATAGCTGGTTCTGGGTTAGCAAACTTCTGGGAGATACAACCTTAAGCTTTCTAAGATCCAGCTGAAAGGACATTCTAATAGCCATTTGATTTTTTGAGGACTTTTTGAAAGGCATTACAACCCAACACTTGCTTTTCATCTATAAGCCTTGGAGCAAAGGCAAGAGTAGAAAGCCATGTCTTGCTGAAGCTCCTAAATGCCTTGGTCTCAGGCTACATCTTCATTTAAGAATCTCTCACTGAATGATACCACAGAAATGTAAAGGATTGTAAAAGACCACTATGAACAACTATATGCAAATAAAATGGACAACCTTGAAGAAATGGACAAATTCTTAGAAATGTACAATCTCCTAAGACTGAGCCAGAAAGAAATAGAAAATATGATCAGACCAATCACTAGTAAAGGAATTAAACCAGTAATTTTAAAACTTCCAAGAAACAAAAGTACAGGACTACATAGCTTCCCAGGTGAATTCTACCAAACATTTATAGAAAAGTTAACACCTATCCTTCTCAAAATGCTTCCCAAAAACCACAGAGGAAGGAACACTTCCAAACTCATTTTGGAAGGTTTTATATCACCTTGATACCAAAACCAGACAAAGACATCACAGAAAAAGAAAATTAATGAACAGAAAAATAGTACAAGAAATCTATTTTTCCCTGAACCAGCAAGTTCTGGGTTCTCTGCATGCATGCATGATAAGTCACTTCAGTTATGTCTGACTCTTTGCAACCCTATGGACTGCAATCCGTAGGGTCCTCCGTCCATGGGATTTCCCAGGCAAGAATACTGGAGTGGGTTTCCATCCCCTCCTCCAAGGGATTTTCCCAACCCAGGGGTTGAACCTGGGTCTCTTATGTTTCCTGCATTAGCAGGCAGGTTCTTTACCACTATTACCACTGGGGAAGCCCTCTGGGTTCTCTACTGTCCCTCTCTATTTCAAACCAGCTTGTTATTTTCCGAGTTCATCCTTTGCAGCTGAAATAAGGTAGCAAATACTTCAGCAATAGAAACCATGTTGGGGAAATCCACTGTTCATTGGTTACATTTCTAACTTCTAGTTTCTCACAAAAGATCATTATACCAAATGCTTCATGGTTATATAACGTGAGCTATCACTTCTTCAGGCTTTCATGACAGTTTCAACATTCTCCTAGCCTATACCCACCTACTATCCCATATCTTCTAGGTTTTTCTTGTACCCAGTACAGAATTTAATACAAATTCCTGGGTAGGTTTGTTATTGCTATAAAGATGTTGCATAACAAACAGCAAAAAATCTCACAGGTATGCAATAATAAACGCTTATTTAGTTCACATATCCTTGGACTGGCTGGGAATCTGCTGATGTAAGCTGGGCTTCTCAACAGAGTGACCCTGTTCCTTGAGATTCTCAGCTTTCTCCTGAAATCTGTGGACTAATCTAGGAATGTTCTCCGGCCACAGCAGATGGCAAGAGCCTCTGTTGAGTCGCACCTATTAACATCCCATCAGCCAAAGCAAATCACAGTCTCAAGCCCAAATCAAGGGCTGCAAGTACTATTTGCCCACTCTGAAGCCAAAGACAGTCACATGGTCAAGTTCAGCATTAATGGAGTGGGAAAGTTTTCTTCTTCCATGGAGATAAAAGGAAGGGGATGTATTTGACAGTAGTGAAATCTGTCACAAGGAAAGGCTTGTTTCTCTTCTTGACTTCTTTCGTAATTCCTATATAAGTTAGGGGAAATTCAGGTGTCAGCAACTAAAATCAATCTAGCTAGCCTAATCACAAAAGGGATTCATTGGAAGGATTTGAAGAAATTCAGGCTTCCCTTGTGGCTCAGGAAATAAAGAATCTGTTAGCAATGCTGGAGATGCAGTTTCGATCCCAGGGTCACGAAGATCCCTTAGAGAAGAAAATGGCAACCCACTCCAGTATTCTTGCCTGGAAAATCCCATGAACAGAAGAGCCTGGTGGGCTACAGTCCATGGGGTTGCAAAGAGTCGGACACGACTGAACACACACTCCTACTACTACTGCCATAAAAAGGACAGAAAAATCGAATCATACAGGCCTCGGAAGGCATTAGGGCCAGGAAGGCCCCAAACATGTCGATAACAGAAAATTGGAGTCTCTGAGGGATTCTTCCATAGAATGGGGGAATTTTCCCAGCAAGTCACCAGCTAAAGATTCAAATTCTCAGGTCAGAGACAAGCAATCCTAAACCTTAGGCCAGTGAAGAAGCAGGGTGCTGTCCCACCAAATCTATATATAACAGGGAAGACTCAGCCCTCAAGGGAAAATCAGCATTCTGTTATCATCGGAAGTAAGGGGACTGGGTGTGGAGAAGGCAAAATCAACAGGTGTGCACACCAGTTACCACATAAGTCAATCTATTGGAATTTTAAGGATGTTCAGGGAACTTTAGCCCAGATCATCAGATTTCAAGGCCTCTGATGATAAACCTACACAAGTTTATCCGGTAGAGACTTGAATGAAGAAATAAATCTATGTCACTCTAGTCAACATTGTGCATCAGAGGCCTTGAAATCAGATGATCTGGGCTAAAGTTCCACATCTACTGGGGACTACTTATATGACCTTAGGCAAATCGCTTTAGCTGCAATCTCTTCATTTATGAGACAGGAAAAACCTGTCTCATCTATTTCTGTGGTTGTTGTGAAACCCAACCGAAAGAACAAATATATTTACAACAGCGCTTTAAAACCTGTAAAGTGACTCCCGTGAAAAAGCAACTCTGATGACCAGTGACACTGGTACCAGCTTAAAATTTCTTACAATGGCACCTCATCACCACAACCTTCAGATCCTATGCCTAAATGCTCTTTACAAATACAAGCTGGTCAGAAAAACTTTTCACTTTTAAGTTAATGATTTCTGATCAGAGGAGGAAGATGCTCTGAAAGTAGTATACATAAAAATTAAAAGAGAGAAGAAAAATGGTTATTTGTTTTCATACCAGGCAAGCTGGCACAACATCTTACATGATCCCCAGGCTGGGATCTGTTACTCTATGAGTCAATATTATATCATCATTGCTGTTGTTCAGTCACTAAGTTGTGTCCAACTCTTTGCAACCCCATGGACTGCAGCATGCCAGGCTTCCCTGTCCTTCACTATCTCCCAGAGTTTGCTGCAATTCATATCCATTGAGCCAGTGATGTCATCAAACCATCTCATCCTCTGTCATCCCCTTCTCCTCCTGCCTTCAATCTTTCCAAGCATCAAGGTCTTTTCCAGTGAGTTGGCTCTTTGCATCAGGTGGCCAAAGTATTGGAGCTTCAGCTTTAGCATCAGTCCTTCCAATGAATAGTCAAGACTGATTTCCTTTAGGATTGACTGGTTTGATTTCCTTGCTGAGGGACTCTCAAGAGTCTTCTCCAGCACCACAGTTCAAAGGCATCAATTCTTCAGCACTTCCATTATCATAGAAGGTACCAAGTTGGGAAAATATCCAACAGTCTCACAAGGCAGAATGAATGAAGCAGACAAAGACCGACAAAAAGACAGGAGGAAACCCTCCTTTGCATTGAACACACAAGCTGAGAATTGCACAGTGAAGAGCAGTGATGGTGCATCTGCTTAACAGAACTTTACCTAACCCTGTACTGAACACCTTTCAGCCCTTTGAATGTTTGCCATTGGAAGAAGATTTGGACAGGAGCAGAAAATAGAACATCCAAACCTTCATGTGGTCTGAGGGAGAACAAACAGCCAAAGTGTCTCAGCCCATAGTCTTTAAAAGATTCACTCCAGGGACTTCCCTGGTGGTCCAGTGGTTAAGACTTGATGCTCCCAAATGCAGGGGACCCAGGTTCGATCCCTGGTCAGGGAACTAGACCCTGCATGCCACAACTAAGAACCTGCATGCCATAACAAAGACTGAAGATCCTGAGGGCTGCAACTAAGACCCAGTGCAGCCAAATGAATAAAAAAAGAAAAGATTTACTCCAGTGAAGACAAGACAACCTCATTTTCAACAGCAGCTTTCAGTTGATGAGGAGACAAAGGAGCAAAGTTAGCACCGTCCAGGCCCCACACAGGGCATCTTTGAATTCATCCTTGAAGGTTGAGCACGGGTCCAGGCGTGCTCACCATAACATAGAGAAGACGTCATTGGTTAAAGATGGGAACTTGTGTGACGTTTCCTTAATGAATGACTTTCTTGTTCATGTGCTGCTACACAGTCAAGCCCCAGTTTATGTCTTACTCTGTAGTTAATCTCTCTTTATTCTTCCATTCTATTATTCTTAGCAAAGTAATATTGCTGAGACGTTAGTTCCTTTGAATTTGCCTCAAGGGAATCTCCCCTTCTTTCCTCATGCAAATGAAGAGGAGGTCCAGTGCCCTTGCCTCAGGGAATTGTGTATGGCAGAATTTCCTAGCAATTGTGGTTCCAAGAACTTAACCCTATTAAGAAACCATGCTGGTGCCTCTGAGAAAAATATAAGAAATTAAGAGAGGGAAGGACTTCGAGTATAGAAAAGTTTCCTGAGTTGAAGTGAGAGTAAGAGAGAGAAAGAGAGAAATAAGAGCAAAGTCCAGAGTGGGGCTCAGAAAACACATACACACATATACCCTCTCTACCTGTTCTACTTCTTGGGTAGAGGCTCATGGGCTGTGTCCAAGCCCACTGGACCCTGGCAAGCCCCACTGAAATCCCCATGTCCCCATGTGGCCTCAAGTTTAGAGACCTTCAGTCACTAGACTCTAAGGGGCCCATAAAAAATAACAATAATAATTTTTAAAAAACAGTAAGACTATCACATCAGTCAGAAACCAAGAACCGATGCAGCCCATGGAAATCCCAGAGGACTCCCCAATGAACAGAGGACTAATGAACAATCATCCCTCATCCCCGAAACTTGCTACTGTGTCAGGATGGAGTGAGACATGCTCTGCATTGTCTGAGATGAAGTCTCCACCATGTCACATATGGAGCTAGAAACAGGAATTAAATTGAGTTACTGGAAAAATAAAGTCATATTTTGCACACACCAAGGCATGTAGTCTGAGATCCATACCATCTACCTATGCACATGTCTGCATTCCCAATGAAATGCTGAGCCCCTGGAAGACACCAAACAGACTCCTTCGTTCTTACAGCAGGGCCTCCCAGATGTTAATGTTCACTTGTATCATCTGGATCTTGTTAAAACACAGATTCTGATTCAGTAAATCTGGGGTGGCCCAAGATTCTTCATTCCTAACAAATTCTCAGATGCCGCTGGTCGTGAGTAGCAAAGCCACAGAGATTCATAATGATCCACACATGTTATAGATGCTGGAGTAAAGGGGAGAACAAAGAAACAAGTGAATGATGACTGAATAACCTGAAGGATTGCAGAATGTGCTGATTCTATTTGTCTTTCACATTTTTTACTTCTGTTCTCAGAATAGGAAGGTATGACATGTGTACAGCACTATGCTAAATGAATCCATGGAGACATGTGAATATTATCAGTTACTCTTCTAGTCCCCGGTGCCTCAGATGGTAAAGAATCTGCCTACAATGCAGAAGATCCAGGTTCAATCCTTGGATCAGGAATATCTCCTGGAGAAGGGGATGGCTACCCACTCCAGGATTCTTGCCTGGAGAATCCCATGGACAGAGGAGCCTGGTGGGTGACGGTCCATGTGGTCTCAAAGAGTCAGACACGACTGAGCACACACACTTCTAGTTAGTACTAACACACACAGTACTAACTAACACTTCTAGTTAGACTAACACATACACTTCTAGTCAGTACTATTCATCCATTCCCCTACTATTCATTGGGTGTACAAGCATTCATGCTAGAGAGCTAAACAAAAGACCTACACCTCATTGTCCCACACCCAAATTAGGTTTATTAATTTTTTGACTCTAGACTAGATAGAGTGTTGGGCACATCTTACCTCATTTGATCCATAAAAGAACTAGACAAATACAGAGGGCCACAGAGATAAAGTGACTGGCTTAAAGCCAGTCTATTAGCTAACTTGATTTGCAAACCAAGTTCTATCCTTTCTACAGTATCTTAGTACCATTTAACACATTGTTAGAGGTCATCATTAGGCTGTTCAGCCAGGCCATAAATCCCCACTGTTAGGCAAGAAACAGCAAAAAATCTCACCTTCCTAATCAAAACGATTTTATTTCAAAAAAAATTTGCAGTTACACTGGGTAACTGTAAATCAAGATGCATCTGATTTCCATCTGGTTAACAGGCAGTCATTTCATATGTGAACAGTTTAAAAATCCATCTTTATTTTAAATTCTTTGTGGATTCATGTGCTCTCCATGAAAGTCCAGGTTACAGTTTCAGTGGCTATTACCGTATCACTAAAGACAATACCAGTCCCCAGAGAGCCAACTTCTAACAAATTGAGGACAAATGTAAAGAATTAATAACTCTAGTAATTTAGGCATCTTCTGTTTGCAAGGAAATTTCTCTCCCTGCTCTACAAGAACTTATTCTACAAGAACCAGCTCTCTTGGAGCAAAATTGATCATTACCTTACAGAAAATATTGTTACAACTGGCCTTATGCTGCCCAAGGACTGGAGAGAGACCAGGTAGCTTGAAAAAGAAACACAGGTGATATAGGTAGCAGCAGGACACCTGAGGCTCTCATTCAATTGTGAGTTGTGTGATTAAAAGATTCCATGGAGAAATTTAAAAAAAAAAAAAAAAGACCCTAGGGACTTCTGCTATAGTTGGAATCTTCTCTTACTTAGGTAGCTCTCATCAACACAATATGCTTAATATAGCAACACAGTGCCCTAACCAGATACTAATAGAAAGCAGTCAAGAAAAGTGCATCTTATGTACCTGTGTTTCAGTTCAGTTCAGTTCAGTCGCTCAGTCGTGTCCGACTCTTTGTGACCCCATGAACCGCAGCACGCCAGGCCTCCCTGTCCATCACCAACTCCCAGAGTTTACCCAAACTATGTCCATCGAGTCAGTGATGCCATCTAACCATCTCTTCCTCTGTCGTCCCCTTCTCCTCCTGCCCTCAATCTTTCCCAGCATCAGGGTCTTTTCAAACGAGTCAGCTCTTTGCATCAGGTGGCCAAAGTGTTCACTGCAGCACTGTTTACAACAGCTAGGACAAGGAAGGAAACTAAATGTCCATTCACAGATGAATGGGTAAAGAAGATGTGGTACATATGTACAATGGAATATAACTCAGCCATAGAAAGGGACAAAACTGGGTCCTTCATAGTGATGTGGATGGGCCTAGAGTCTGTCATATAGAGTGAAGTAAGTCAGAAAGAGAAAAACAAATATTGTGTATTAACATGTACATATGAAATCTAGAAAGATGTACAAATGAGCCTGTTTGCAGGGCAGGAATAGAGACACAGACATAAAGAAGAGGCTTGTGACCACAAGGGAGAAGGGGAGAGTGAGACCAGTTGGGAGAGCAGGACCAACATGTATGCACTACCACACGTAAAATAGAATAGCTAGTGGGAAGCTTCCGTACAGTGCAGGGAGCTCAACTCAGTGCTCTGTGAGAGCCTAGAGGAGTGGGACGGGGGGCAGTGAGGAGAGCAGGAAGGAGGCTCAGGAAGGAAGGATATATGGATACATATAGCTGATCCCCTTCATTGTGAAACTAACACAACATGGTAAAGCCAACTATGCTCCAATAAAGAAAAATAATAACAATTATATGCTCACTCATGCTCAGTCGCTCAGTTGTATCTGACTCTCTGGTACCCCATGGACTGTAGACCACCACTACTATAGGCTCCGCTGTCCATGGACTTTTCCAGGCAAGAATGTTGGAGTGGGTTGACTTTTCTTACTCCAAGGGATCTTCCCGACCCATGGATCAAAGCTGCATCTCTTGCATCTCCTGCACTGGCAGGCAGATTCTTTACCACTGAGCCACCTGGGAAGTCCCAATTACATTCTATTAAAGAAAAACTACAAAAATAAGTTTTCAAAAATGGACATGTTAAATACATGCTGCAGAGTGAAGACAAAATCCAGTTAACATTATAATTGTTTTGATATGCTTCACTATCAATGGGGTCAGTGTGGAGTGGCTGTCACAGGGTAAAGATGACTTTGGTACCCAACTGCTATAGCCAGAGTGACCATGGTTTGCCCTGGACAGCCCTGATTTGCCACAGTTACTAATAGGTCCCCTTTTCACGTTCACATGTATTCCCTTTTGGACAACAAATTATAGAGTCACTTTATTTCTAACTGACTCTCCCGTCTGCACAGACCTCACTGCTTGCCAATTTGCAGATTGAGCTGGGAATCCTGCCATGCAGAGAGAAAAGAGTGATGAGTATAGATCCCAGGGTCCTCTGATTAGGGATAAATCAATAGTCACAGCAACACCACCTTAGATCTCCACCATGAATACCTGAGATTTATGGATTTTTTTTCAACTTCTAATTAATTTTTTATACAGGAATAAATACAGTCATCATCACCAGATGACAAATGATGAATCAGAAATAAAGAAAAGCTAGTTAAAAAGCATCTGACCACCTACTTGATGATGAGCAAACCATAGGTCGGGCATAAAAACACCTAAAAAATAAAATTCATTGTTCTATCCTTGGAACATTTAGAATTTACTGTGGGGAAGCCTCTGCTAATGGAAAAAAAAGAAAGTAAGAAGCAGTAAATGACAAATGTACACTGATATGATGCCTAAGTGTTGAAAGAGCTCCCTCAAGGTTACATAATAAATATGTGTCAGAGTTAAAAATAGAGGGAGTGGATGGAAAATAAACATGTATCGAGCACATGGTATGGGCTAGCTTTAGATCTCATTTCCCTTAATTCTCATTACAAGCCCTATAAAGGCAATAAGGGTTTCTTTACCCATGAGGTAACACATCTTGAGAGGGTAAGTTGCCTGATGTCACAGAGTACACACATCAGACACCCCCAAAAAACCCGTGTTCTCTCTCCCCTATTCTGTATGAGCTGCCCTCGTTTCTCGTATCCCAGGGCAGAAACTGGCCAAAATGAGGCATCCTATGAAATACAGACAGAACGAGCAAAATAGGACAATTACCTGTGTGTACATTTTTAACACTCAAGAAATGAAAGAAAACTGCTTCTCCATGTTTCCAAAAAGAAATTCCCATGCAGTGTTGTATGATTAGGAAATCAAAATGAAAAGAGATTGTGTAGGAATACATGCTCAATCAAACAGTCTTTGTGCAACTGATCATGATATAGTCTCTCTGAAGACTCCCCTACAGAATGGAGTATTGGGTACAGAATGGAGTACTGGGTTGACAAAAAAGTTCATTTGAGTTTTTCCATAGCATCTTATGGTGCTGTTTTAATGCTAATTACAACAAAATCCTCTCAGGTGCCACTGATTAGTAGGGGAGGGCATTGCTGAGCAGTGGATGAAGCTTCAGAGCTTTCAAAACACGAATATTTGGTCCTGCCATTGATTCTGTTCACTGCAATTGATCAAATACTTTGGAGTTACAAAGCAAGGTACTGGATGGAAGAAGCAGAGGCTGGGAGGAGAGTAAAACACAGTCAGGACCCTGGGTACATTACAACCCAGTAGGAAAGTGGAAACATATATTTACAAGATTACAAATCATACACAATGAGCCAAAGAAGGAAGGGCTTCCCCAACGATGGCTCAGCAGGTAAAGAAGCCACCTGCAATGCAGGAGACACAGGAGATGTGGGTTCAATCCCTGGGTCAGGAAGATCCCCTGGAGGAAGAAATGACAACCCACTCCAGCACTCTTGCCTGGAAAATCCCACTGACGGAGAAAGCTGGTGAGCTACCATCCATGGATCACCAAGAGTCAGACACGACTGAGCACAGATGGGACGAAAGTGAACTAAAAATAAAGAACTAGGTTTCTTCCATTCCCTGGCTATTGTAAATAGTGCTGCAGTGGTGAACTCTGGGGTATGAGCATATTTGCAGGGCAGGGCAGAGAGAAGGGACTTGTGGACACAGGAGAAAGGAGAGGGTGGGAGGAACTGAGATAGTAGGATTGATACATATATATACCATTCTACTATGTGTAAAACAGATAGCTAGGAGGAAGCTTCTGTGTAGCCCAGGGAGCTCAGCTCAGTACTTTGTGATGACCTAGAGGATGGGATGGGGTGGGGCGTAGGAAAGAGGCTCAAAAAGTAAGGAATATGTGTATACTTATAGCTGATTCACATTGCTATACAGGAGAAAATAACACAACATTGTAAAGCAATTGTACTGAATTTTTTTTTAAAGAATATAAAAATCAACATAAAAATAATAAAATAAAGAGATAAGAATGATCTCACGTGGCCTCGGTCTGCAGCAGCTTGAAGCCGGATTTCAGTTCCTGGCTAGAGATTGAGATCTGGTCAAGGCACTGAGAATGCTAAATCCCAGCCACTAGACCAATGACTAGCGACAAGGCCCTGGCCCTTTGACTTTGTAAAAATGAATTCCCGTCAACACAGAAAATAATGAAACAAGAGCTTATTGGGACGGAAAAAAGGTACGTGTGGATAGACACACAGGTAGACTCAGAGAGAGATACACTCTCGTGGTGGTCTGAAGCCCTTATATGGGACATTTCTTCTGGGTTTCCTTTGGCCAGTCATCTTGCTTTGACTGGATCCGAGTTTGTATTTGTCTTATCTCAGGGTCTTCCCATGTGCACACCTTTCGGTATCACTTACATGTAGAATCATTGAATTCCTAGAGTAAAGTGGTTGTCAAGGGCTGGGCAGGAGGGGATGGGGAAAACAGGGAGAGGCTGATGCAAAGGTACAAACTAGTCTTATAAGATGAGTGAGATTCACAACACCATAAATACAGCCGATAACACTGTATGCTGTGCTTAGTCGCTCAGTCGTGTCCGATTCTTTGTGACCCCTTGGACTGTAGCCCACCAGGCTCCTCTGTCCATGAAATTCTCCAGGCAAGAATACTGGAGTGGGTTGCCTTGTCCTCCTCCAGGAGATCTTTCCAACCCAGGGATCAAACCCAGGTCTCCTGCATTGCAGGTGAATTCTTTACTATCTGAGCCACCAGGGAAGCCTGTAACACTGTATAATAGCATTGAAATTTGCTAAGAGAACTTGTTCTCACAAAGTAAAAGGATAAATATGGGAGATGATTGGTGTGTTAATTAACTTGATGGGGGAATTCTTTCACAATGTGTGTGATTATATACAAATATATATATATAATGTGATTATATATATATAAAATCAATATGTTGCACACTTTAAATATCTTACTATTTCATTTGTCAATCATACCTCAATAAAGCTATTAATAGAAAAAGTGGGGAGGTTCTCAATACCATCTAAAACAACTTTCTGGTTCATCATAAGAATGTAATTTTTAAATTAAAAGTGTCAAAAGAATGCTTTGAAAACTCTATTTTAATATATAAATTAAAGGTGACACTTGAAAAGAAAAATAGGCCCCATTTAGCTAGTTAATGTAAATCTGTGCTGTTCCCCTGTATCCTGGGCCAGGCAGGGTGGTGTGTGTCTAAAAAGGACTAACTGCTGGGTGGGGCTTCCGTGGTAGCTCAGCGGTAAAGAATCCACCTGCCAATGCGGGAGACCCCAGCTGGATCCCTGGGTTGCAAAGATCCCCTGGAGAAGGAAATGGCAACCCACTCCAGTATTCTTGCCTGAGAAATCCCATGGACAGAGGAGCCTGGGGGGCTACAGTGCATGGGGTTGCAAAGAGTTGGACACGAGTGAGCAGCTAAACACCACTTAGCAGCTAAACACGACTGAGCAGCTGCATGGGTACCTGGGGTCCTTCTGCTCCTCCTGCCTGCTCTCCTTCCAGTCTCCTCTTTGAACCCAGCCTGGCCCTTCTCCTGCTCATACTGAACTGTCTCCGATGATGTCATGCACACTCATGGTTTCAATTCTCTGTTAACCCAAAGTTATGCCTCCAGCCCAGTCGTCTCTGAGCTCCAGACTCATATATCTGCCTGCCTAGTGGAGACTTCCACTTGGACATGCCTGAAGCCTGTCCAAATGGAGCTCACTATCTTCCATCTCTTCCAAAGAACCAGACAGCTTCCCCTGTTCCTGTTCTCAGGGAACTCTGATTGTCACCTGCTAGTTACAACCCCCTGGCTCTCCCTGTCCCCCTTCTCCTTTCCTCCAGCACTGCCTCCTTCACTTGGTTGCCTTGAAATGTAATGTAAGAGGAGAGGAAAGTGAAAGAGGATGCTTCTTATAAGCAGTTTGTCAAGATCCCACGTGGCTGGATGTTGTTCATTTCCGATTCAGGTATTCTGCTGATCTCTTTGTCTCTGAAAAAAGAACAAAGAAAGCTGGAATCTATATAGACGAATGTGTTCCTAAGTTCCATAAAATTCTGTTTCCAAGAGGTTTTAGTAGGTGATGTTTCTTTTAAAAAAAGAAAAGAAAAGAAAATGGCAGCAATGAGACTTTTCTGGTGGTCCAGTGGTTAAGATTCCTAACTTCCACTGCAGCAGGAGTTGGGGAGGTGTTGGAGTTGGCCGGGGGTGGGAGAGGGTGTTGAGGGGATTTTTCAAGCTGCATGGTAGAGTGGCTGAAGAGTTAAAAAAAAAAAAAAAAAAAGGCGGCAGTGGTCCAATGATAGCAAGATTGCGTATTGATTGTGTTTTGCAGACAGTCCTCCCTCACCCTTGGTCCCCAGGGTTTAGGCTTCTAGGTAAATATTGCTCCGTAATGAGATTTTCACTCTGGCCCCAATGAACGAGCTTGATGGTTCTGCCCAGTTATAACATCCTGACAATGTGTGTTTATGTGTCACAAACACTGTGCATGTACAAACGTGATGTTTGAATTTAAGGGTGTGATTTGGCTTTTGTTGTTGGGATTTGGTTTGCTTATTTTTTGATGTCCCTTAGAGAACCGTGAACTTGCCTGGTGGCTCAGACGGTAAAGCATCTGCCTACAATGCGGGAGACCCGGGTTTGATCCCTGGGTCGGGAAGATCTCTTGGAGAAGGAACTGGCAACCCACTCCAGTATTATTGCCTGGAAAATCCCATGGACGGAGGAGCCTGGCAGGCTACAGTCCATGGGGTCGCAAAGAGTTAGACACGACTGAGCAACTTCACTTCTTCAGAGAACAGTAGACCATGTGAGCCTACGCACCCTAGCTTGGGCAAGTCTGCTTGTTTCCACTAGGAGCCCTGAGGCTACCAGTTAGCTCTCCCAAAAGGATAAGTTTTCTGGCCCCTTCTCAGGGGCAGCCTGAGGTCCCATGGCTGTTCCCCCACCCCACCCTGCCTAGAAAGTGAGGTCATAATTGCTGTCCCCACCTCGCTCCCAGTGAAGGGCATTCAGTCCAGACACTGTTGCTTCTTCTGGCCAGCGGCAACCAGGTCACCCTGCTCAGGGCTCTGAAAGCTGTAACCCTTCCCCTCCTTCGAGCTCAGACACTCCCCTCCCCTCAGGGGAGTCAGGGGAGTCAGAGGCAGCCATAAAGCTGCCTGTAGTGTTATTCCTGTCTGGTGAGTCTGAATTCTCTAAGAAAGGCCCTCTCAACTGATTGAAAATCACCTACCTATGGTTCCTACTTTGGAACTAGAGATTAGTACTTAACCAGACTAAAGCACAAGTTGGGGCTTCCCATGTGGCGCTAGTGATAAAGAACCCGCCTACCGGTGCAGGAGAAATGTGGGTTGGATCCCTGGTTTGGGAAGACTCCCTGGAGAAGGGCACAGCAACCCACTCCAGTATTCTTGCCTGGAGAATCCCTTGGACAGAGAAGCCTGGTGGGCTATGGTCCATAGGGCCACAGAGTTGAACACAACTGAAGCAGCTTGGCACGCATGCATGCAAAGGACAAGTCAACCCCTCACATCTGAGCTTCTTCGTAAAGCTAACACAGACACATAGTTCTGTCTCTGAGAAGTCCTACAGCAAAGAACCTGGTTGCTCTTCTTTAATCTAGTTGCCCAAACTATTTGGAGAATGGGAAAGTCTTTGGCAATCTGTGTTTCTGGGTATCTATGGCTCTGAACTGACAAAACCCCTGGAGGATGTGGCATACACTCAAGAGGGAGGATTTTCTGGATGAGCCCTAACGGATTCCAGCTCTCAGTTGTGTCAGAACAAATGGGCCAGGAAACCCTTCACCTGTGTTGCTTTGCGGGAGGTGATCTGTCTGCGAGCCTGTCTGAGGCTAAGAAGAGGATGGCGCAGGTGCAGCGGAATCTGAGAGAAGGTGGGAGCCAGGGAATGAGGAAGCCAAGAGGTACCGAGTGGAAACTGCCTCCTGCCGCCACCAGCCCACCCTCCTGAGCACCCTTTCCAGCCGCCATCTTGAGCCTCTGAGGAGAGAAAGCTGAGGCCAGTTCAGGAAGCCGAAGCCTGGAGGACCCTGGTACACTAACACTCAGCGCCTAGAGCCATCCTGAGTCAAGGAGAGAAGAATTCTTTCCACCCCAGCCCCAGACCCCATTTTCTGTCACAAACTGCAGCATGAGTCCAGCCTCTGCGCCCCTGGAGCGGTCTTCTCAGGGGTGGGCAGCAGAGAAACAGGCCGGGGCCCAGGCAGGGTGTCCGAAGGGGAAGAATTACCAGGCTTGTCCCCAAGAGGGACACCTTGACACCGGAGACCCCAGACAATGGCAGGCAGGCTTCTGAGGTCTTGTCGGGGTTCTGAGGAAAAGAGCGCTGAACTTTGGGCCTTGCGTGCGTGCGTGCATGTGTGCTAGGTCACTTCAGTTGTGTCTGACTCTGCGACCTTATAGACTGTAGCCCGCCAGGCTCCTCTGTCTATAGAATTCTCCAGGCAAGAGTACTTGGAGTGGGTTGCCACGCCCTCCTCCAGGAGATCATCCCAACCCAGGAATTGAACCCATGTCTCAGGTCTCCTGCATTGGGAGGCATGGTCTTTACCACTAACTCTACTGGGGAAGGCCCCCTGGGGCCTGACTGTGCCTGTAATTCCACCCGGAGGCCAAAGCTCTCTAGGCATCTTCTATATTAAGGAACCTGCTGGATTCTTCTTCCTCTTTTTACCCCAGGCCACACTTTCCCCACCCACCCAGCCCCTCTGGAGCAATCCTCTGCAAAAAGGGCGTAGCTGTCTTTTATTCCAGCCAGAGTCAATGTGTGGTGGTGATCAGCCCCCCCCCCATGGGGTTGCTGGACTCCAAACGGGCCTGTAAAGCAAACGGTCAGACCTGGGTCGGGGGTTTTGCCAGTAAAGGGAGTTCCCATTGTCTTAAATCACCCGGGATTGTTTACTGCAAAAGGCAGCCGTTTAATCTGAAACACAGAAACAACGGCAGCCGTGTGTCTCTGCAGGTTTCGGCCAAGCCCAGCTTTTACGTTCTAAGCACTTTAAGTACTGAGTGGCCTGGATGGCTTGAAGCCAAACAGTAATATTTCCTTTCGCTGTTGTTGAGAAAGGCATTCAGGAAAACAATTGAGCACAATAAGGGCCTTCCTGTTCCGTTGGGCAGGCAGGCGTGTGAACCACCCAGCCAATGTGGAGTGAGTCATCCTGGCTTCCTTCTCCTTTGTCCAAGGCTCTCTCTGTGGCCAGCTGCACTGCTGCAGACATTCCATGAGACGAGTGTCTTCTGAATCCATTTCTCTAACCTCTCCAAGCACCAAGGATTTCCTCGCAAATCAAAGCTGATGTTTGTTTATATAGGGTAATGTCACCAACATATTTTGTTTGGGAAAGACATTGGCCATTGGTTTCCCTGTTGCCAAAGGTTTCCTTACAGAACCCCACTAGAGGTCTTAGAAGAAGATTCAACATGTCTAAACTTCATGGGCTTTTTCATTACGTGGCTACACAAGCTGTATCTCATGTGTTGACTAACACATACTTGGCTAGTTGCATGCCAGCCAACTGTAGCTGGCCACAGAAGGCAAACAGCTGACAGAGCTCAAACAAAACCAGTTGTATATAGAATTAAGGAAAATAAGACCACACCTTGCAATGTGTGATGACCTTTAATTTTCCAAGCAATACAACAGAAATACTTAGAGTTGCACTGACATGTCTTGGATGCAAGAAAAGAAGTCTGGAGAGATGTGAGAAGACCAGTTGTTGGTTGGTAGTGGTAAAGGCAGTTCCCTCTTTCATGCTCCCTCTCCCTGTCTCTCTCATTCTTTCTCTTCCCCACCCTTTTTGTTCATCTCTCCTTCCCCTGTCTCTAGCCTTGTTAGGAGAACCAGTGACTGAAACCACCGGCCCTGGCCAGGCACCATGGTAACCACTCACAGCAGTTAACTTACCTCAGGACATCTTGGTAAGAAACATGGAACTAACAAGGTACCACCAAATGTAAGAGTTCAGAAAAGGTCAAAAGGAGAGAGGAGACGCCAAGCCCTATGTCCTACCAACCTCCCAGAATCCTTCTCCTTGGAATCCATCTTGGCTGAATAACGGGTGTGCCACAAGAAGGACCTTGAGTCAGAATGATTGGCCAGAGACAACCCTGAAACTAACCCATCACCATAACACCTGAGACTGTGAACCACATGGCAGAAGTCCTCCTGGGTTCTCTTACCCTTCTGCTCTCCACCCAGGCACCCCTTCCCAATGAAGTCTCTTGCTCTGTCATCACGTCTGTTTCCTTAGACGATTCATTTCCAAGCATTAGACAAGATTCTACTCTTGAGCTCTGAAAGGAATCTCCTATCCTGCAACAGGATTATGGCAAAAATATTCTTCCAGGAATGGAATGAATAGCCTAAAAGATCCTTCAGAGTGTAATCCAATAGAGATGGTAAACTTGACATCATTTCCCATACTCTATTTCTAGGAGTTAACACTCAGTGTTCCTCAATCAAAAGTTAAACCAAAGGATAATTAAGTTTTAAAGGCTCATGGGACCTGTCACCCCAAAATACACCACTTTAGTATGTTGATTATTTTGTGGGCATCTGAAAACAGCAAGTGCGGGGCCAGGGGGACTTTCTCTGAACTTCCCTTATCTGACTAAAGATAGATCCTCCAAAATGAACTCAATTGTTATAAATTCCTTCTCCAAGGGTTTCATCAATCAGGGAAGACTGACTTATCAGCGGAGGGGAGGCCAGAAGTAGGCACCACACCCAGACAAACTTTGTCACCAACGATAATATCTCCCATATATTCTCCTAGTGGCCCATTCAACGTTCCTGAAAAGTCATCAAGATGGTATTGAAGCCTGAATTCTAGGCCCCCTGTTTGAGTTGCTCATTTCTTTCCTGGGCACCTCCCCTGTATACATGAGGTCTACACATTAATAAATTTGTTTGTTTTTCTTGTATTAATCTGTATTTTATCACAAAGGTCTCACTAATTACTCAGAAGTGTAGAGAAAAAAATTGTTTTTCTTCCCCTGCCATTCTAAACATCTACTTTGCCTATGCAAAAAGAGCTGCCACTAGCTGCTTAAGCACATTTTGATAAAAAAGATGAAAAACAGAAATTCTTTGGTACTTTAATACTGTACAACATTTTGAAATGCTTGAGTTTCGTGTCTAACAAAATCGTATTTGGGCCCCATCTTTTTCCATTTACTAGCTATGCCACCTGGGCATTTGATTTCTCTGTGCCTCAATTTTATCATCTGAAAATGGGGGTAATATGGTGCCTACCTCACAAGGTTGTTGTGAGGATTAAATAAGATGATTAATATGGACCATTTAGAGTCTTGCCCAATGCTCAATAAATGTAACTAGTACTAATCATCATTATCATCATCTAATCAAATTGTCATTGGATTTATTTTTTTTTCATTGGAAATTTAATAGACTGGGCTTGGCTGAGTTGAAGGCATAATGTCACCCCTTAGGAAAGTATAGCCTCTCTCTTCTGCCAAAATAAAATTAGACTTCCAAAGGGAAGAGGTTTCTGATGAATTTGTTAGTTGAAAAGTCATATCTTTTTTCAATCATAATAGAAAATATTTTTAAAATGTGCACATTCCAGGGTGACAAAACCACTAGATTTCTCTGGCAAATTTGGTAATCCCTTCAACTGAGACCTAGTTCCTAGAAATTTACATATTTGGTCCACCATAACCTTCAACTGAATACACCAAGTAAAGTAAATGAAAATATTCATTGGTGTCACACTAAAATATCTGCCAGATTTGCACACTAACCAGATTAGGTTCATGATAAGAGGACCATCAGGGGTGCAATTTCTCTTCACTCAATATGAAGTAATCATAAACAAAAGTGTTGTTCTATCAAACACAGTCAAAAATCCGCACTTGTGGGTCAAGTGGCAGTCCTATGTATGCCTTGACCAGTCAGTAAAAAAGCGTGTTAAACTGAGCTCTTCTGAAGAACATTAGGAGTACACTCATCTGGAACCGATCTCATCACAATCTACATCCCCAAGAGAGACTCGGCTCTGATCTCAAGAGTTTCCTGAAAGAAAACATTTCTGCAAAACCAATGAACTCCAAACTTGAGCAAGATGTTGGCTGAGGGACCAGAAAATTCAGTGCAACTCTGGTTAACATACCCAACATTTTTACCAACGGTGTTCTTGGTGGGTGCAATTCATTTTCAGCTCAGTCAGGTCTTTTGGAAACTGAACCACAGGAATAGCACAGACGCTGAGTAAATCAGATACATCCTGTGGTTTGCACTTCAAAGGTAGCCACAAATTCTTAAGGTATGATTCATAGTCATCAAAATCTATGAATCTCCTCTGAAATTGTTCTTTCACTACCACTAAATAGCTCTGTAATTCTTCAAATCTGTGACCCCATTGAAGTCAAGGAAATTGGGCAGGAGATTATGAATGCAATAGGAAATGAGTGCAGTTGTCACCTACTTAGGCCACTTGGCCTGTTAAAACCTACGTTTACTTGAATAAGAAGGGAGCCATAGCCCATACCTTCTTAAACCCTTAAGGGGTCCTTGGAAGATCTGCTTAAACAGATATTCAAAGTCTGGTGTTTCATGTCATTCAGAATTCTGTGCTAAAATGTGGAGATTCTATCAAACTTCTAAACTCTGTTCTATATCTATATGTCAGTTTTGAGAGTATAAGAGCTATGCTATATCAGAAAAATGCTAGACAGAAGAAACCTATTAACTTCACCAGCAGAAACATCCTATTAATTCTTTGTTCCACAACAGGGAGTTACAAAATGCTCAGAGTCCCTATCAGTAATTGTGTCTGTGCTATGTGCTTAGTCCCTCAGTCACGTCCGATTCTTTGTGACTTAGCCCTCTAGGCTCCTCTGTCCATGGGGATTCTCCAGGCAAGAATACTGGAGTGGGTTGCCATGCCCTCCTCCAGGGGACCTTCCCAGCCCAGGGATAGAATCCAGGTCTCCTGCACTGCAGGCAGATTCTTTACCATCTGAGACACCAGGGAAGCCCAAGAATACTGGAGTGGGTAGCCTATCCCTTCTCTAGGGGAACTTCCCAACAAAGGAATCGAACCAGGGTCTCCTCCATTGCTGGCAGATTCTTTACCAGCTGAACTACTAGGGAAGCCCATCAGTAATTATACTCAAGGTAAAAATCAATAACTGTTCCCATTAGTTTTTACTCTATAACAAACCATCCCAGAACTTAGCATTTAAACAATGGCCATTTATTTAGTTCACAATTATAAATGTTGATAACTAGGGCTGTGATGAGTGATCCACTGGGTGTCTCTTCCGGTCTCAGTTGGGTTTGCAAATGCATTTATGGTTGGCTACTAGGTCAGTTGAGTTAGACTAATCTAGAATGGTCTCAGTTGAAATGACTCATCTCTATTCCACATAATCTCCTGTCCTCCAACAGGCTCGCCTGGGCTTGGTCATAAATTATCTGGCCAGGGTTCCCAGAGAGAGCCTGGTAGTCCCCAAGGCCTCTTGGTATCTAAGCTCAGAGCTAGCACACTGTTCACTTCCACTGCATTCCATGGGCAAAACAAGTTACTAGACCAACCTTGATTTGAGAATGGGGAAATAAATCCCACTGATTGATGAGAGGAGTTTCAACATCAAATCACAAGTATGAAAAAATTGTGATCATTTTTGCCATCTGCCAAAAACCTCTCACACATGTGCTCCTTAATGCCAGTCACTAAACCAAACAGGACAGGGCTGAGTGTCAGCAGAGGATGAGGACAGCCTTCCTGTGTGGCACCAATCAGAGCTCAGCAACAAGGATGCCCGATGCTCCTTCATGGCACCCCCTCCCTCCATTTGGTGCTCCTGAGATGGGGGACTGTCCCTTTAACCTGAGTAATAGACAGCAAGACTGTCACCCCAGGTAATTACACATACAGTAAAACTCAACTTCATGTTTCTGGGCGAAGGAGAACGGAAGAGGAGTTTTGAAGGGAAAGCATGGTTGCAGTGTTTTTGGCTCTGCAAGAGGCAGAGGAAAATCCCAAGGATCTGAGAAATGGGGATTAGAGGCCCTCCAGGAAGCTGAGATTGTCGTTCATGCTTTGTTGCTATTGTTCAGTTGCTCAGTTGTGTCCTACTCTTTGCGACCCCATGGATTGCAGGCTTCCCTGTCCTTCACCCTCTCCTGGAACTTGCTCAAACTCAGGTCCGTTGAGTCGACGATGCCGTCCAATCATCTCATCCTCTGTTGCCCTCTTCTCTTCTTGCCCTCACTCTCTCCCAGCGTCATGGTCTGTTCCAGTGAGTTGGCTCTTCACATCAGGTGGTCAAAGTATTGGAGTGTCAGCAACACTCCTTCCAGTGAATATTCAGGACAGATTTCCTTTAAGATTGACTGGTTTGATCTCCTTGCTGTCCAAGGGACAGTCAAGAGTCGATGCTTTCAAACTGTGGTGATGGAGAATACTCTTGAGACTTAAACAGTTGGAAACCCTTTAAAAGAGGGAAGAGACCTCCACTCTTCCTGCCCTCTGAGTTCAGAGACTCCAAGTTCCAGCTTATACTTCTGCAGTTCTAGATGCTCACAATCTTCCCTCCTGACTGCCTGTCCCACACTCTCCAGGCATGCTTAGAAAGTGAAAAAGAAATGAAAGTGAAAGTATTAGTCCCTCAGTCATGTCTGACTCTTTGTGACCCCATGGACTATAGCCCACCAGACTCCTCTGTCCATGGAATCCTCCAGGCAAGAATACTGGAGTGGGTTGCCATTCCCTTCTCCAGGAGATCTTCCCAACCCAGAGTTCAAATGTAGGTCTCCTACATTGCAGGCAGATTCTTTACCATCTGAGCCACCAGGAAAGCAACCCCCACACCCACCCCCCTACTCCCAGGCTTGCTTAGCTTGCTCCCATAATTGCATAGGCCAATCCCTTGTGACAAACCTCTGATTGAACCCTGACACATAGTAATTATCAGAAAACAAAAAGAAGGATTTCCCCAGTGATCCAGTGGTCCAAGACTCTGCACTTCCAAGGCAGGGGACAGACTTTTAATCCCTAGTGAGAGAACTAAGAGACCACATGCCATGCAGCTTG
The DNA here is from genome assembly GCF_033118175.1 of Dama dama. NCBI lineage: Eukaryota > Metazoa > Chordata > Mammalia > Artiodactyla > Cervidae > Dama > Dama dama. The sequence goes on along the minus strand of NC_083688.1, from coordinate 20,474,757 downwards.
GCCAAAAAAAATTTTTTTTAAAAACAAGAAGAATGTATCCAAGTTAGCCATTTTTATTTTCCACAAAGAGATAAGGGGCTACAAACAAGAGTGGGGAAAGCAAAGACTCAAGTGCCAAATGGCCTGGACCCTCCCCCTCCATTTTCCTTCACCAGCCAAGTGATGGAGGCAGCTAGTTCTCAGAAGTCCTTTAAGCACTCTTTCCGTATCTGTAGAATAGTGTTAAGACTAAGTCAAGTCTACCCATTTTGCAAGCCTATTTTGAAAAATCAAAGGAGAAAATGTATATAGAAACACGTTGTAGCCACCCATACAAATGAGAGATGTTTAGTGTTGAAACTACCTACTCTAACATTTTTTATTTAAAAAAGGAGAGAGTGAAAAAATAAAGATTTACTACAGGCCTACTAGGAAATGTGACTAGTCAACCATGCTCTCCTTTTGCCCTGACTATGAGGCAGGAAGTATTTACCTCATCAGAGATGAGGAAATTGAGACTCAGAGCGGTTGACCAGCTTGCCTGGGTTACAAGATAGACCTGGAGTCCAGCCTGAAACTGATTTGATGACACCAAAGTGCAGGCCCGGTCTGTAAATCCATGACCTCCTCCTTTTGCATAATGAAGGAGGAGCGTTTCATGGGATGCCTTGCAACATTCTACTTCAAGGAAGACTTTCGAGAAATACTTTCAGTATATCCTCTATTCTTTGGGACCGCCTACTTTAACTGAAAAGCAAACAGAATCCATTTGCATTAGTGTAGACGTTGTCTCAGCTGACAGACTCTGAGTCACAACCCTGTAGACATCAACAAAAGAGGAAACCTCTCTGGCCTCTTTGCCAACAGGCAAATTTATTTCCTTAATTTATAATAAAACTATGACTGCAAAACAATGAAAGTGAAACTTCACTATTTACTGATTTTGATGGCTCCATTCTTTAAATACTCAGAAAGGACACTTTACTACATTTGCACCCACAGGGAAATGACTGTGGTTGGAGGTTAAAGTTATTCAACAAACAAGAAGACAATTTTGTAAATGTATCTTTTCCTCAAAAATGTAAAGCAGCCAGGACAATTTGTGGGTTGGGCATTTTCTGAGAGTTAATGATCAATTATGTGAAAAGCCCTTGAGATGGTTAGTAAAATGGTAAGGAAGGGCCTTCTACCCGGCATTCAATATTTGGAGACACTGAATATGCATAAATGGAACCCAAAATGAGCCAAATATATATTCATAGTAGATCAAGCTTTTTTCAGATCAGTGTATTACATATAAAGTTAATTCCTCCCAACTTGACTTTCAAAATATAGAAAGAAGAAAAAAAAAACCACAGCATTTATTAAATACCCACCAAATATTATGCTTGGCATTCTGAATCATGTTTCTCTTAATTCTCACAAGATTTTGCCATACCTACAGGAACAAATGACCTATTGGGGTTCAAATTCAGCTCAAGCCAAGGTACTGACAATTTCTACTTTTTGCAATTCTGTAGCCTCTAGCTTAAATGAGCATAGATTATATATATATATATATATATATAATTTTAAAGGGAGCTCTATTTTAAAAACTAAATTAAGAGTGTCAACCCACCTTGACTCAAAACCAAAATAGAACCCAACATACAGAAATTCAACCAATGCTCTTTAAATCTTTGAGAAGCTAATTAATCACAGAGTTTAAATTCTCATTACTTCTTAGGTAAGGGCCCAGAGAGTGTTAGTTCTTTCTCATTTCATGGGCTTCTCCTAGTGCAATCCCCAGAGCAAGGAACACATCTGCCCTGTTTATTCTATATTGGATATTACACTTGGAGCTTAGTACACAGAGGATGCCAGCAAATTCATAAATAAATGCTCAAAAAGTATTCATGATGGAATGCAAACTTATAAAAGCCCAGTGCTTTAAAACTTACCACCACTTCACTCATCCTATTGCTTGTAATTACCACAACAACCCTGTGTGTGAGTTACAGCTGATGGTTGTTAACCCCACTTTATAGATAAAGAAATTGAAAGTCAGAATAAATTGAGTAATCTGCTCAGTCACAGAGCTACAAATGTCACCTGTCTGGTTTAACCACGAGCAGATTTCTTGAGGACAAAGACCAAAGGTTTTGTGCTACTACAATTACTCCCTCGTTAAGTAATATCCATTTTTGTTCATGTTTGAACAAAAAATGCCTCCTATTGAAATAAAACACTGAAATGAACAGACCCAGGTGATTCCAACCTAGCAGTTAGAGCTGGACATCACCAATTTATTTGAAGTGTTTGTATATGGTTTTATCACGCTGACCATCTTATAATGCAGTGGTTCCCAACCATGACACTGGGTTATCTCCATACTGCAGGGTCTAAGAGCACTACTTGAGGACCGGGGAGCTGCCATACCTGGGCAGCATTAGTGAGAAAACAGCAGAGGGGAACCAAAGACCTATCGACAGAATGAGTATCAAGAAGCCGAAACAAGCCAATAAAGAACAGTAAAGACCAGACCTGTTTGGTAAGCTGTGTATTGACACACCTTTTGGGGGATTTTTATATTTAGATTATATAATAAATTGGATAACTTTTTTAAATTAACTCATTTATTTGGCCTTGTCGGGTCTTCGTTTCTGCACCCAGTCTAGTTGTGGCACACAGACTCGGTAGTTGCAATGCTTGGTCTTAGTTGCCCTGGGGCATGTGGATCTTAAGGGTGTCCAGGCTGTACTAGTGGTAAAGAGCCCGCCAGTCAATGAGGAGACTTAAGAGATGCGGGTTCAACCCCTGGGTCAGGAAGATCCCCTGGAGGAGGGCACAGCAACCCACTCCAGTATTCTTGCCTGGAGAGTCGCATGGACAGAGGAGCCTGGTGGGCTACAATCCATAGGGTCCCAAAGAGTTGGACTCAACTGAAGCGAATTAGTACAGCACACACATATGGGATCTTAGGTCCTTAACCAGGGATGGAACCCACATTCCCAGCATTGGAAGACAGATTTTTAACCACTGGACCACCAGGGATGTCCCACAAATTGGATAATTTTTAAGAAAAACTTATGTGCTTATAGAGGATTGCATTTGGAGAACCACTTCGATAGCCAAAGCAACAGAAGTCAAAAAATAAATGTGTGACTACAGTGTGTGTGTGTGTGTGTCTTATGATATGAAGCTAATTGAAGCTAAAATGTTTTAAGGGATTTGTTTGCACTTGAGCCATCCCGATGTGTGAAAAGCAACACATTTTATTCTCAATTATCCATGGTCTTATTTGCTCTCCGCAAATGCTTCAAGCCGTGACTAAGCCGCGTTATGCGTAACTCAACACTTTTTAGCAGTATCTCTTGAACTTTTTTACCTCAATCTAATCCCAGGTCACAGACTCTGGGAAATTCAACACGATGTAGCCAAGGGCCTTTTGCTTTATGGTCATATATAAAAGAAGCTATCACCCAAAAGTCATGGGATATGTTGCTGACTCAACCTAAAGAGGGATTTCAGGTTGGGTCAGCAACATAGCCCAGGAGCGGAGGCCGCCAAAGCTTCCCCTTAAGGCCAGGTCACAGCAAGTTTACTGAGGAGACTGGATGGATACCTGAAATGCTGGCTGGAACTCGCCCCAAAAACACACATCTATAAAAAGAAATTTCTCTTCAATCTTCCCCTCCAATCGGCAAACCTGGGTGTCTTCCTAGCAGGAAATAGAGAGAAAACCACTTTTTCCTCTTCCCTCTGGCTTTTCTTGGGAAAGAATCCAAATATTCACACATTCAGTGAGATAATGTGTCTTTTGTGTCTCAGAATCAGGTATGTTTATCTGGCAATAGAAACACCTCTTTAAATGCTCCTAGAAATGGAGATAGAGTTGTCCCTGGTTTCCAGGCGCTGGTTTTGTTCCCTCTGAATCAGGTTGCAAACAGACAGCCTGTTCTTAACCTGAGCACCATTTTGAGACCCCCCCCTCCCCCCAGGTAGTAAGTCACACCTCAAAGGAGGGATTTTGAATGTATCTCCATTTCCAGCTCTCTCCTGCACCACTGTAGGAGTTAAAATACCATCACAAGACAAGGATGGTTGTATTTCCTTGACTGTCCCCTCCTCTGACGTTACCTTGAACCTCCCTCAAAGTCCTGCGTGCCTGTTAGCAGGAGTACCCAGGATGCCCTTGTGTGTGTCCTGGACCATCTCCTCTCCCCATCTCAGCTTTAGCATCTCTCACCGGCTCTCAGTGAGGCTTTTGTTAGCCATGTCACTTGCCCTGCTCTAGCCCCACGAAAAAAATCTGCTCTCTCTGACAAAGCCTTTGTTTTCTGCATTATTCTCAAACCTATTGGTTGGGCTCTAGCCACCTGTCCTGTTGCTCCCAGCCCCCTAGCTCCATCCCCAGGCAGCCGCATTGATCAATGCTGGAGTCCGTGGCTATATGAGATCATGTAGGCTAGCAAGTCCAAACTCCACAGGACAAGCCCATAGAGTTAGAGACCCAGGAAAGAGCTGGTGTTGCAGCTCAACTTCAAAGGCAATCTGCTGCCAGAGTACCCTTTTTTGGGGAAAAGTCAGTCTTTCTTCCCTTAAGATCTGCCACTGCTTGGATGAGACCTGTCCACATTATGGAGGGTAATGTGCTTTACTCAAAGGCTACTGATTTAAGATTTCCCAGGTGGTACAGTGGGAAAGAATCTGCCTGCCAATGCAGGGGACACAGGTTCGATCTCTGGTCTGGGAAGATTCCACAGGCCGCGGAGCAACTCAGCCTGGGCACATCCCACAACTAATGAAGCCTGCCAGCCTGTGCTCTGCCACAAAAGAAGCCATCACAGTGAGAAGCCAGTGCACCGAGTTGAAGAGTCAGCCCGCTTGCTGCAACTAGAGAAAGGCCGGGTGAGGAGCAGAAAAGACCCAGTACAGCCATAAATAAATAAAGAAACCGGTTACTGCTTTAAATATTAATCTCATCTAAAAAATACCTTCACAGGAACATCAAGGATAACATTTGACCAGATATCTGGGTACCACATCCCAGCCAGCAGACTCATAAAATCACCATGCCTTTTTCCTCTTTTATTTCACATCGTGGTGACCCTCTTTGGTGTTCCACCTCCCTTTGGGTTCTCAGCACTGTAGGATATGGGGATCAATGGCCAAGGAACTAGTGGCATCTAGTGGGTGGAGGCCAGGGATACTGCAAAACATCTTACAATGCACGGGACAGCCTCCAACAACAAGGAAGTTTCCGGTCCGGAATGATAATAATAGCACTGCGGTTGAGAAGCCCTGCTCTAAATGACCAGTTCACTTCCTGCCTCTCTAACCCCGTTCATTATGCTGCAGTCATTCTGACCTCCTTTCAGGTTACAGAACCGGCCAATTCCTTCCCTCCTTGGGGACTTTGCAACTGGTCTTAACACTGTTGGAAATACCCTTGTCCTTGCATGGCTGGTTCCTTGTCATCTTTCAGGTTTAAACAAACAACCCTGTCCCCACAAGGTCCTAATTCCTCTCCATTTCATTAATCTAATGACATCCACATCACTAGCTGACCTCGTTCATTGGTGATCTTACCACCTTAAATGCATCTGGGATGGATACCTATCACTATATCCCAGAGACAAGTGACCTGACTAGCACAAAGTAAGTGCTCATCAAATACTTGTTGGATAAAAGAAGGAAAGAATGTCTTTGACATGTTTATTGAATGTGGTTCTCCCCATGTTTTTGATTTCACATCCCTACCAACTCAGATTTGCATTTATAAGATCTGTCACCATGGCAATTGCTTCCATAGATTCACCTGCCCCTGGACCACTATTCTCTATTGGGTTTAGAACGTGATCCCAGATCTTTTCTCAAGGGCATCCCTCTCTCTGGACACAAATTAGTCCCTCATGATAAGATATCTGAGTGCAACATTATTAGTTTTCCTAATATGCAAAGACATCAGTTTAGATTCAAAGTAAGACCCCCATATATGGAATCTTTTTTTAAAAAATGATACAAATAAACTTATTTACAAAATAGAAATAGACTCACAGACATGGAAAACAAATTTATGGTTACCAAAGGGGAAGGGAGAGAGAGAAATAAATTAGGAAAGTGGGATTAACAGACACATGCTACTATATTTAAAATAGAAAATTAACGAGGACCGACTTTATAACACAGGGAACTATATTCAGTATCATGTAACGACTTATAAGGAAAAAAATCTGAAAAAGTATATATATACATGTGTAAATGCATGAATCACTTTGCTACACCCCCAAAACATTGTAAACTAACTAGACTTTGACAAAAATAAATAAATAACAAAGTAGAACCCCTAATATAGACAAAATGTCTGATTAGAATCCTTAGGAAGGGTTTGCTCCAAGAAGGGATTAGCATGAGAAAAATTAGCAGACACAATCAAAATAATTCACTTTAAAATCCAACCAACTGTGTTATTTGTGACTACAGATTCCACATCACAGAGATAGGGTAAAGGTCATCTAGCCAAGACCAGCTAGGTCTGCATCTCAAACCTGTCCATCCTGATTCTTTTTCTTTTTTTTTCCTTTTCCCCTTTTTCTTACAGTCTGACATATTCTTAAGGAGGCAACGAAGACCTTATGGATGCCTCCAAAGTGACCCAGCACGTGATTATTACTGTCTATCTTTGTTCTTTGCCCTTTTCCCTATAAGTCCTTAAAATGCCATTTCTCACTGCCTTGCCCCTTTCTGGGCATTCTACTTGCACCTGGAAATGTTTGCTTTGCTTCAGCATTTTCTCACTAGATCCATCTGTTCTAGTTCTGCCCATGGAGCCTCCACACATGGCTGCCAGCCACTGAACTGACCAACCTCTGCCATTTCTAAATCTGCATTCAATGCCCTTCTCGATTAAATATCTATCAAATGGGCAGGATTATTCTTTCCTTCATCATACCCACGGTTCAGGAAGAAAGCTCCAGATCTACAATATAGGACCACCAGGGAGACCATCTACTAGGGAAATAGCTCTGACCCAGGCATGTCCTTGTTTTCTTTCGTTCAAAGTACTCCTGCCCAAGTGGGAGATGGATGGGTAGGTGCAGAATCAGCGGAAGAGCTGCCTGTGTTTTCCTTCTTCACTGCACGGAAGGGACACACACTCTCTGCATCCACGATATCCATGGTCCTCGCTTAGTCCGCCAGCACAGCTGAAGGCACTGCCAAGGATGAGTGGCAGCAGCTCACAGTTCTCATGACACTTACAAAGAGGAGGGAATGGACTCCCCTGGTGGTCCAGTGGTTAAGGCTCTGCACTTCCAATGCAGGGGGTGTGGGTTTGATCCATGGTTGGGATACTAAGATCCCATATGCTGTGTGGTGCATTCCAAGCCTCCCCCCCCCTCCCCCAAAAAAGATGAGAGAACAAAATACCCTCTGCAGTGTCAATCAATCCACCTAGGAAACAGTAGAAACTATGCAGCTTAATTTCTTATCATTTAATTATGAAAATAACCTCAAAGTTGAAAAAGCATTAGAAACCATCTAACCCAATGCTCAGGCTTCCCAGATGGCCTGGTGGTAAAGAATCCACTGCCAATGCAGGAGATGCAAGAGACAAGGTTTCGATTGCTGGGTCAGGGTGATCTCCTGGAGGAGGAAACAGTAACCCACTCCAGTTTTCTTGCCTGGAAAATTTCAGGGACAGGGGAGTCTGGCGGGCTACAATCCCTGGGGTCGCAAAGAGCTGGAAACGACTGAGTGATTGAGCACATACAAGCCAATGTTTGCATCATATTGAGGAAACAAACAAGGCCTAGACTAGGTGAGCAGTTTGCCCAGGGCTGCCATGTAAGTTATGGTAAAGCCAACTGTCCCATCTCTCTTCACTTTATAAACTATTTGGTTCTAGTCCGTGTGCTTCTGGTGGGGATCAAATGTCTCCATCTACCCCCAACACCCTGCCATTCCCTGGAAATTCTCATTAGTCCAATGTGTTGTCAAATAGCCCAAACTGAGATAATGAGAATTCTTTTCAAGAATTGATGGGGACAAATGGATCACGAGCAGGGGAGGCAAAGTGCTGTAGTAAGCAACACAAAAGTTTCAGTAGCTTAAAACACTGCAGCTATGTTTTTCTTACCCATCACTCCAATATGGGCACTTGGCATGTGACCTTCCACACAGTGACTTGGGAACCCAGGCTCCCTCCATCCCAGGGCCATAGCGTCCTCGCTGGACCTCCTTCAGCTCACTGGCAGCTGGGGAAAGAAAGTGAGAGAGCATGAAATTTCATGAGGGAGAGCAGTGTGCACCACTGTGTGCAACTTGCATGAGCCTGAGTCCATCACATGGTCACGCCTAACTGCAAGCGAGTCTGAGATAAACGGTCCAGTTGCATACCAAGGGACAAAATAAGATGGGACAGGTGACCCAGTGCAAGTTACCAGGGTCATCCTTCCTACCACGTGGAAAGGAGCCTACTGGAAAATTAATCCAAAACAGCAAAGCAGGACAAAAGTTGAGAAAAAGAGCTATTTGAGAAGTGTTGTTTGAGCCCCTGGATAGAGCCATGTCTAAAGTTGGACCAACTCCTATACTTGTCACTCAAAGAAAGCAATCCTGTGTCTATCAATATTCAGCAGAACAATAATTACACAGGATGGCAGATAACAGGAATTACTATAGCTTCAGCAGGTGTCTGCAATTGGCCCAACTTGCGGGCCATTGCAAATCTTCTTGGGTCCACCGCTTCCTCCAGCCACTGTTCATAGAGTCCAAGTCCATGAGGTTTTAACCAGGCCGACACAAGTGCCAGTTGGCAGCACCTCACTTTGGGCCACTGCCTAGAGCCTCTCACTTCCCACCGCAGAGCATCTCTGGCCCTGCAGCACGATCCTCCCATGGGAACTGCCCAGCAATCATTTATGCACAACCCAGAGGAGCAAGGAGTCAGTCCACGTGGGGGTCACCCTTGACCAAGGAATGCAGAAGTCAGTGGATCATTAACTGCCTTTTTCATCTTCTGGGTGGATAATCTGAGACACATTTGATAGGGCTCTAGTCAGAGGCCAAAACGATGCCTCCCAAGATTCCACTCTCTCTTTCTCAACTTCTCACCCTACTTTTCCATGGTTTGGTTTCATTTGCCAGCAGAAAAGCCCCACAAGGGGATTTCCCTAGTGGTGCAGTAGTTAAAGCTCCATGTTACCACTGCAGGGGCTGCAGGTGCCATCCCTGGTTGGGGAACTAAAACCCCGAATGCTTCAGGACTGAAATATAAAAAAATAAAATTAAAATAATGATTGTTGTTGTTGTTCAGTCACTAAGTCATATCTGACTCTTTGTGACTCCCAATGGACTGCAGCACAACAGGCTTCCCTATTCTTCATTATCTCCCGGAATTTGCTCAAACTCAGGTCCACTGAACTCGTGATGCCGTCCAGCCACCTCATCCTCTGCTGCCCCTTTCTCCTCCTATCCTCAATTTTTTCCAGCACCAGGGTCTTTTCCAATGAGTCGACTCTTCGCATCACGTGGCCAAAATACTGAAGCTTCAGTTTTACCATCAGCCCTTCCAGTGAATATTCAGGGTGATCTCCTTTAGGATTGATTGGTTTGATCTTCTAGCAGTCCAAGGGACTCTCAAGAGTCTTCTCCAGCACCAGAGTTTGAAAGCATCAGTTCTTTGGTGCTCAGGCTTCTTTACGGTCCAGATCTCACATCCGTACATGACTACTGGAAAAACCATAGCTTTGACTATATGGACCTTGGTCAGCAAAGTGATGTCTCTGCTTTTTAATATACTATCTAGCCTTGTCATAGTTTTTCTTCCAAGGAGCAAACATCTTTTAATTTCACGGCTGCACTTATCATCAGCAGTGATTTTGGAGCCCAAGAAAATAAAATTTGTGTTTACAAAAAAAGGAAAGAAAAGCCCCACAATGTCAAGCACCAGGAAGCCTGCATGGAGGCAACTCAGACTCAGTAACTCACACTTGTGTTGGCTTCCTCACTTTCTCTCCATCCTCATTCCCCTTTTCCCCCTTTTAGGGAGGTTCACACTCCATAAAAAACTCCCTACACACAGCCTAGGCACCCTCTGCCCTTGAGGAAACCTGGGCTAAGACGGTTTTACAGCAAAAGAGAAGCAATATGTGAATATGGTGATACTCCTAAATGTGGCAGGTTGCAGAACTTCCCAAGGGTAATTAACTTGGCCTCTCTTTTTTTTTCTTTCTAGAAGTCTGTGGAATTAAAACAAACTACCTTTCTACCAATTTTTCTTCATGCTTATAGACTATCTCATTGTTTTAAACCCCCATCAGACCACAAGTGCTGAGGGAGCAGATATTGATCCATTGGTAAGCCCAACCTGCCACCCCAGCACCTGGCAACATTAGATTACTCCTGGTGACTCAGATGATAAAGAATCTGCCTACCAATGTGGGAGACCCAGGTTTGATCCCCGGGTGGGGCAGATCCCCTGGAGAAGAGAATGGCTACCCACTCCAGTATTCTTGCCTAGAGAATTCCATAGACAGAGGAGCCTGGCAGGCCACAATTCATGGAGTGTCAAAGAGTTGGACCCTGAATGACTAATACTTTCACTTTCAAACATGCAGAAAACACTTGAGTTAGGTTAATAAGATGCTTACAGATTGAAAAAACACTCAGATTTTTAACCAATCTTTTCAATATTGCTTAAATAATCAGAATATTTTGAACTTTCCTTTTACTCAATAGGAACGAGGTGAAATATTATATTTTAACTCTAGCCCTCTGTCACAGCACACTGACTTCTTTCCACTCCTCTCTCCTTCCTTTTCTTTCTCTCTCATTTCCTTGCTTTTCTCATTGTTTTTCTTCCTGGCCTTGTAGTCCTTTCACTATTTTTTATCGCCCCATGTTTTTTTTTTTTCTTGGTTTAAAATTCAGAGGAAAAGACTCCAGGGACAGTGAGTCAGTAACTCCAAACTGTGTTGACTCCCATGGTAGAGAAAGTAGTAAACTACTGAGAATTCCAAAATAGATGCATTTCTTGTGGGAAAATCATCGCCATGCCTTCTGCTCCCATACATTACAATGCTAATTTGCCTGCATCATCCTCCAGTGTTTATAATTATCCTGGGCATTGGATTTTTTAAAGGCTGTCTTTCCTGCCTCCCAACCTCCACCTCCCATGAATTCTGCTTTTTGTGGATGGTATTTGCACAACTGAAACCTCAGTGAGAAAGCAATAACGTGTTTAGAAGCAACAACTGGCAATGTGCCTGTCTTAGATTTGGGGATGTAGTTCAGGGCAGAGTCCCTGGAAGTTCCTCTCATCTTCTCATTTACTGACTGTTAGCAAATTGTGATGATCAATCAACATCAAAACGAGTGTGTTGTCTCCCTGAGCCCTGAGCAGTAGGAGTTTTCCGGACTCATTCAACTCCTCTGTGATTGTTCACACAGATAAGGAGCTTAGCTATGTGTAACGTATGATCTATTTATATCATTATGAAGAGCCATCAGTTATTGAGACATGACTATTGGACTTCATGGGCTTCCCAGGTGGCGCTAATGGTAAAGAACCCACCTGCCAGAGCAGGAGACAAAAGAGACTCGGGTTCAATCCCTGGGTCAGGAAGATCCCCTGGAGGAGGGAATGGCTACCCACTCCAGTATTCTTGCCTGAAGAATCCCATGGACAGAGGAGCCTGGTGGGCTACAGTCCTTGGGGTCCCAAAGTGTCGGGCACAGCTGAAGCAACTTAGCACACATGCACATTTGACTTCATCCCGAGGTTTTTATTTACATCACTGCATTTAGCTTCACAAAGATCTTGAGATAGAAACGGCTGTCCCCACTTTGCAGAGATGTTAAGTAACTGGTCAGATATCACACAGCCAGTTAAGTGGCAGAGGTAGGACTCAGACCCACATTCATCTTCTTCTAGCTTTTTACAACCTGCTCTCCCCAAACGAATTTCATAAATCAGGTATTTGAAAGCTTAAAGAACAGAAGAGTGCTGTCTATTGCACACAAACAAGTCTCAGAAATGGTTGTTTCTAGATTTATAATGACTGTTGCTATTATTTTTACTGCTACTACTGCTGCTGCTCTTGCTACTATTACTGTCATTATCCAAATGATGTGACCCTCCAAACCTAATTTCCAGGACTTATAAATACCTATGGTGTTAAAATCATAAGCAAAACATTAAATGCCTTGAACTAATAACAGTAGGAAAGTTGACAAGCCAATAAACACATTATCAAAATGCAGAATAAATGAATGAATTTAAATAACAACTATCTCTAAAGAGCTCACAGTTATTCATGGAATTTCACCTCCTTAATCAATTTTTACACGAGCTATTTGGATAAGAAATATATTTATTCCCAGAACAGGAAGTGCTAAAGATGAATAATTGAGTGATTAAGCCATGGTAAAGCCATGTTGGTAAAAGTTGGGGACAAGTGTTTCTTATCGTGCAAATCAAAGACCATATTCCAGCTTCGTAATCCAATATCTGAAGTCGATGTTTACATCAAACTGGCTGGAAGATCAGTAAGGAAGGAAGTTAGTCTCAGCAAAGTATTAAATGCTGAGTCACTTTACCTAGAATAACTGTGTAATTTTCCTTCCCTAAAAGCACAATTTCCAACTTATAAGTAACCTTCTTTCCAAAAATGGGTCAGATGCTTGGTATCTGTCACTCTGAATCCTCTTTCCCATATTTGCATGGTGCAGTCAGGTCCTGGGACAAGCCCCAGGAGGGAGTCCAGGCTCAATACAGCTGAAGGCATTGCAATCACTGTGACCCGCCGCCATGGTTGAGAGTGGGAAGTCCTGCTGGGAGACCGACCCAGCAAGGCAGCCATGGCACCTGGCGGAAGCCACCTTTCACCTCTTCTCTGCTAACCAGGAAATAGGAGCCCAGGTCCACTGGGCCTCTGAGCCCTAGGATGGTGGTTCAGGTGGAGAAAAGAGCCAGGAGGAGGGTGAAGGGTTCAATCCAGGATTCCAGATGCCAACAGGTGGGGAAGGCTGGAGACGCCCAAATCCTTTGGGACACTACCTATTCTGGGTGGGTTCCCCATCCCAGATCCCAGGGCTTACTTCATCCCAGGACTTCAGATGGGTTCTCCTCTTCCCCTTGCACATGGAGAAGAGACTCAATTTCCCATCTTTCCTTGAGATCCTCAAAGGACTTCTTCATCCCTGGTGGCTAAGCGGTAAAGAATCCACCTGCAGTACAGGAGATGTGGAGGTGAGGGTTCAATCCCTGGGTCAGGAAGATCCTCTGCAGAAGGAAATAGCAACATACTCCAGTATTCTTGCCTGGGAAATCCCACGGACAGAGGAACCTGATGGGCTACAGTCCATGGGGTCACAAGAGTCGGACATGACTTGGCAACTAAACAACAACAGATGGTATGGGCTGCAGGCACTGAGGTGGAAGCTCTAGAATGAGGTATGAGGGTGGGCACAGTTAACTTGAGCAGGGGTAAAGGACCACTCTCTGGTATTGGGCTTCCTGTCATCCATTCTCCCTTCTTTTTTGGCTGTGTAGCACATGGGATCTTAGTTCCCTGACCAGGGATCGAACACATGTCCCTTTGCTGTGGAAGCTCAGAGTCCTAACCCTGAACCACCAGGGAAGTCCCCATTCCCCCTTCTTTAGGTGACACCTTTTGCAGGAATCCCCCTCCCCATTGGAGAGACTATGAATAAAAATGTCTTGCTCTACCCTGTCCAAAGAGTAGCGCTGAGATGCAAACCAGGCCTAGTCCTTCGTAAGACACTGGTTCTTCAGCAGAATGATACAGAATGAGAAAAAAACAAAAAATATGTGGCTTCCTGTTAAAATGATCGGAAATGAATTCATTTATGTCTGCATTATTCAATCACAATTACTGAGCACCAGTCCAGGAACTAAGGATTCAGGAGTGAACACACATGATAAAAAGCCCTACCTTGCAAAGCTTACATTCTAGTTGCGCATATTGGGGGGGGGCATCAACCTGTAAAAAGTAAAATAATAAAATATGTACAAGTGAAATAAGTACCACTAAAAAAAAAAATTTAAGGGGACTTCCTTGGTAGTCCAGTGGTTAAGACTCCACACTGCCAATGCAGGGGGAGCAGGTTCGATCCTTGGTCAGGGAACTAAGATTCCCACAGGCTGCACAGTGTGGTCAAAGGATTATATGCACTGTAAAATCTATATATGTATAATTTACATTTTAAAGCACTATAAGAAAAATAGATGAAGGAAGGGAGGCAGTGAGAGAAGACAGATGAGGTTGCAGTTGCAAACAGCTCTCACTGAGGAAATGACATTTAAGTGAAACCCGAAGTCAGTGGGGGAGCAAACCAGGGAACAAATACAAAGGCCTGAGTGGAAGTGAGCCCGCCAAGGTCAAGGATAAGCACAGAGGTCGGTGCAGCTGGATCACAGCACCTGAGTGGTAGGGAAGAGGTTAGCCTACCGTGGGCATAGCATGCACAGAGCTTTGTGGGGCACTGGGAAACTGGCCTTCTCCTCTGAGCCTATCTCAATCGACTGTTGCTTGGACAGAAAGAAGCACAGACTGTCTGTGGCATGCTACCAGCATTTCTTTTACTAACATGCCTACTATTAAGGCAAGGGCTTAGTTGGCTCAGAAGCAGCCAAGTCTAGATCAGGCTCACCTGGATAGCATGAAGCGGCACTTGGCCCATCTCTGCTCCAAGTGTCTCTCATCCTCCTTAAACAACTGGACTAGACACAGCATATCCTCACAGACAGGTCAGAATACAGAGGGCAAGTAGAAATACAACTCAGGCTTTTTAAGGACTGAGACACTGTCACTTCTGCACACCTACCCCCACTTCTATCTCCTTGCACAAAGCAAGTCCAAGACCAAGTTCAAGGCAGAAGATGGGGCAGCATACTTCCCCTCTAACGAGAGGGATTGCAAAGTAATACAGTGAAGGGACAGATGGAGAATCAGGACTAGTAACTCAGTCTACCAGAGAGCCATTGAAGTTTCTAAACCGATGAGTTACCTGATCTTTCATTTAACAACATCACTACGGTTGGTGTGTTAAAAATAGACTGTGGGAGAGCCAGGATGAAATCTGGGAAGCCAGAGAGAAGCTATTGCATTATTCCATGTGAAGCATGGGCTTCCCTGTGAAAGTTCATGTGAAACAAAGGCTTCCCTGTTGACTCAGACAGTAAAGAACCCATCTTCAATGCGGGATTCCTGGGTTCGATCCCTGGGTTGGGAAGATCCTCTGGAGAAGGGAACAGCTACCCACTCCAGTATTCTTGCCTGGAGAATTCCATGGACAGGGGAGCCTGGCAGGCCACAGTCCATGGGGTCACAAAGAGTTGGACACAACTGAGCAACTTTCAAAAAAAAAAAAATGTGAAACACATTGGTGGCATAGCTCAAAGTGATAGCAAAGGCATTAGTGAGAAAGGGTTAACCTTGGAAATGTTTTGAAACTAGAGTCAAAGTTCCAAATCGATATACTAACTGTGAAATATGATTCAATTTTTTGAGTTCAGCAACTGTAAGTGTAGCATTGTCATTTTTGACACAAAAGGGCTGCAGGAGCAGTGAGCTAGAAGAAAGGGAAGTTGGGGACATGTTAAGTTTGCGATGGCTATTAGACATCCAAGCAGAGATGTTAGGTAGATGGTTGGATATCAACTGAAGTTCAGGAAAGAGGTCTGGACTAGAAATATAAATTTCAGGGTCATCAACATATATGGTATGTACCTATGTTCTATTCCTCTGTAACAAAGTACCACAAACTGAGCAGTTTAAAACAATATTCATTTATTATCTCAACAGTTCTGTAGGTCAGAAGTCCAGACTCAGTGTGGCTGAGCGCCCTCCTTGGGCTCTCACAGGCTGAAATGAAGGTGTTGGCTGGAGCCTCAGTAAGGCTTTGATCATCTTCCAAGCTGGCTTGATGGCAGAATTCAGCTCCTTTGTGACCATCGAACTGAGGTCCCAATTTCTGGCTGGCTGTTGCTCAGAGCCGCTCTCGGCTCCTGGAGGTACCCACAGCTCCCTGCCTCATGGCTTTGTCCACAGCAGATTTCAGCTTCAAGGTCACCAAGAGAATCTCTTTCTCAAAGAATCCCTCACCCCAGGAAGCACTCAGCCCTCTTTTAAGAGCTTGGCTGATTAGATCAGACAAACCTAGGCTAATCCTCTCTTTTGATGAACTCAGAGTCAACTGATTAGCAACCAGATCCTGGCGGTAATATCTCATCATATTCATAATCTCACCCACACTGAAGTGAAGAGGATTAAACAGGATGTGTAACCAGAGTGCAATGGTAAATTTTATGTGTCAACTTGACTGTGCTAAGGGGTACCCAGATAGTTGGTGAAACATTATTCGTGGGTGTATCTGTGTTTCCAGAAAAGATTAGCACTTGAATGGTAGATGGGGTGAAGAAGTCTTATCACCCTTATCACTGAGAGCAGGCATTATCCAACCTGTTGAGGGCCTGAATAGAACAGAGGTTGAGGGTGAACTGGCTCTCTCTTGAGCTGGGACATGGGTGCTCCTGGTTTTCCAGCCTTCAAATTTGGACTGGAACTGCACCACTGGTTTTCCTGGGCTTCCAGATTGCAAACAGCAGATTGTATGACTTCTCAGCTTCCTAATCACGTGAACCAATCTGTCATAATGAATCTCTTTGTGTGTGTGTGTGTGTGTGTGTGTGTGTGTATACACACACACACAAAGGTACTCTTGCAGTGAGTATTTTTGTGCACGCATTTTCATCGCAAACATTTTCAACAAATAACTATTAATAACTGGCTATAAGACAGTTATGCCATAAAAGATTAAACAACAAAAACAAATAAAGAGGGACATTAAAATAGACATAATGAAACATGAAAAAGAAATAATAAAGTTAAAAAGACTTTACATTTTCACTGTGTAACTAATTGACCATAAGGCAATTTTCCCCCAAAAAAATGTGAAGAATTTTAAAAGGGCACTCAAAAGGACATAAATATGAAACATGAGAAATGGATAACAAAATTAAGAAGACTTTATTGCAAAATATAAAATATCTGAATGCGTTTAAAATGCACATAGATTCATGGCAATTCTACGCAGATAACTAATTTTATCTTGTGGGTGTACTTGAGTATTTGCTTTCCAAGTCTTTCATTCAGAGTATTTTATACTTTTTCTTTTTTGCTTGTTGATTTGTCTCCTCATTTGGTATCACATTTTTACTTTTTTGCCAAAACTTCTTTCACTGAAAGAGGTATCAGTTTCTAAATACTGTGGAGCTTTGTATTGCCTTTTGAAAACCTCTATACAGTTATTTTTTCTTGGCATATTGTTCTGTGTTCATTGATAGACATTCCAAAGTTCTATAAGAAATGTGGGTTCAACTCTGGGCCTTCAAGTCACCAAAGGATTTGTAAACTAAAAAGTTATCATTTTCTAGTGGTACACAATCTGACTTTACAGTCTCTTGTTTCACATAACCAGTAAGCTTTGTCACTGCATTTTGTATCAAGTCCATATACATAGTTGCTATCATCCACTATTTTAAGACTGCTGTGTCCGCTCACCACTGTATAGATAGAGACCATTATGAGGGTTAAGATCTAAAACTGGGAGTATTGCATCAATGAAGAAATGATACCAAACTGTCAACCAATTATTTTATCTTTTATGGCAAAATTGCCTTAGAGCCAATTAATTATGCAGTGTAGATGTCTGTGGCAAAAATACCGAACAATATTTGTTATACATATTTCAGATGGTGCAGTGGTAAATAATCCACCTGCCAATGCAGGAAACACAAGAGATGTGGATTTGATCCCTGGTTTGGGAAGATCCCCGGAAGAAAGAAATGGCAACCCACTCCAGTATTCTTGCCTTGAAAATTTCATGGACAGAGGAGCCTGGCAAGCTACAGTCCATAGGGTTGCAAAGAGTTGGACACAACAGAGCATGTACTCATACAACAAATATATATCTCATATACATATTATTAATATATATACATCCTATTGATTCTGTTTCTCCAGAAAACACTAACTAGTAAATAGGGGGTGGGAATCTTAGGAGGTTTTGTTGCTAAGTCGTGTCCAACTCTTGCAACCCCATGGACTGTAACCCACCAGGCTTTTCTGTCCAAGTCTTATTCATACAGAGCTTGAGAACCACTGGATCAGACCTATAGAGTAAGACTGGGATGCAAATAAAAGATAATGGGTCTTTTATATCCCAAATTTTGAAATAAGAATGTATCTACATTTCACAGGAAATCCTATCCAAATGATTTCGTGATAATTTGCTCAATGGAAAAATCTGAGCCTCTGGTTTAAAATGTGGAAACATGGCGGAATAGCATTCTAAAGTTGATTTTACAAGACTAGCCTCTTTTAAATCAGTGACAACTGATGTCTCTTTTGGGTCCTGCCTATTGTTCTTGCTTGGGCATGGTGGATGGAGAAGTAAGAGTAAAATGTAGTCGAGAGAGTGGAGGTGACACATGTGTAATTACTCATGTAACCAGTGGCCCCCATCTCATCCCATACCTTCTCAAAACCTAGCTTTCCAGAAAGCAGTGGAATAAAGTAATAAAAGCAGAGATGAAAGCACAAGTAACAAAAGCAGGAGACGAATCTGGGTTTGAGCTCTTAACACTTTCATTCACCAGCTGTGCAAGTTTGAGCTCATGACCCAACTTTTCTGCATCTCCTTTTCCTCATCCATCAACCGCAGTAACCTTGCCTTTCTCCCAGGTTATTGAAAGGCTTAAATGAGATTATGGATCTAAAAGCATTTCTAGTGTGTGCTAAATAACGGTGACCGTTTGCTGTGGCTGTCATGCCTGTTACCCTCCTGAAATAGGAACCGGAAAGATGACCTCCCTTTGTCTCCCTTCATTGCCAAATGCACACAGATCAGAAAGCTTAAGAGAGAAAAGCTGTAAATAGCTTGAAGCTGCAACACGGCTTGCTCATATTCCCTGACCTATTCCTGACTCGCTAATAGTATCCGGCCCTCATCCCTCGTCTCCTCTCCACTTTGGATTGGATAGAAAGTAGGGGAAAAGAAATAAAATTCCCTGGACAACTGAGCTATGCTATGTAAATGCATACCAAGGCAGTGAGGTAGGCATCATAAAGTCTAGGGAAAGTAAAAGCAAATTAAAGCATTAAAAATCTTCTATTAAGTGAATGCAAAATCAGAATGAGTGCAGAATTTATGACTTTTCTCCTGGTACCAAGATCCTCTTTACCAATTCAGAGACCTACCACCTAGGTTGCGCATGCCATGGTATCTGCTCTCATGGACATTTTTTACTACACAAAAACATTAGTATGACAACTCAAAAAATGTTATGTGGGTAAACCTTTCAGATGTTTCCCCGTGTTTAACTACACTATAACTCTTTCATCTGGTATATCTAATGTCTTTCTTTATATTACCTTCTGCATATTAACAATTAAGATTTGTGCTAAATCCAACTCTTAATTGTTCTCAATTAATCTCACCATTCTACTAATGAAGCTAATCAGATGAAATTCACCATTACATGGTTTATTTTCATGTTCTTTGATTCCAAGGATTATCATCATCCTCAAAGTAAAGATAAGGATGAGTCAAATGTTCCCTTTCAGAGTTCCTCTTATTCATCAGCGCTTTAAATAAACTGGCTGCCACCTGGATATAGAAGAAGACGTTTAAGTACATATGAAACTCATCCTATCATTTTCTTGAGCATAGAAATCCCAGCATCCAAGCCTCCCACATCAGCAGATTTAAAGACATCACAAGACAAAGAGGTGGAGGTCTCTGGCAATATGACTGCCAGTTCCCTTGACCTAATATTCCCTGGTTAACATGTTCTGACTTTCATCCAAGTTTCACTTTAGCTAAATCATGATATTTATAAGACAGAATGAAACAATCACATGCCTCATGAAAGCAGGGGGGGAGGGATTTGGGCCATCAAAAATGCAAATAAGCACTGGGAAAAAAGCAAAACTTGACCTATTAGTTCCTAGCATTCACTTCCTATTTAATGTCTAAGGGCTTATTGGGAAAAGGAAAAGCAAACAACTACAGGAAATGATTATTGCAGTTTGTAATTTATCTACAGTCTCTTCATAAGATTAACTAATAAACATAAATAGGTGTTTGTGGGCCAAATCAACTGGTTTGTGGGTCGGTAGGGTATTTGATTCCATTTGCCATTTTGTCAGCTGCTAACGTCTAGTCAAGGCTATGGTTTTTCCAGTGGTCATGTGTGGATGTGAGAGTTGGACTATAAAGAAAGCTGAGTGCCAAAGAATTGATGCTTTTGAACTGTGGTGTTGGAGAAGACTCTTGAGAGTCCCTTGGACTGCAAGGAGATCCAACCAGTCCATCCTAAAGGAGATCAGTCCTGCGTGTTCATTGGAAGGACTGATGTTGAAGCTGAAACTCCAATACTTTGGCCACCTGATGCGAAGAGATGACTCACTGGAAAAGACCCTGCTGCTGGGAAAGATTGAGGGCAGGAGGAGAAGGGGACAACAGAGGGTGAGATGGTTGGATGGCATCACTGACTCAATGGACATGAGTTTGAGTAAACTCCGGGAGTTGGTGATGGACGGGGAGGCCTGGTGTGCTGCGGTTCATGGGGTCACAAAGAGTCAGACACGACTGAGCGACTGAACTGAACTGAACTCCATTAGCCTATCCCACAAATTATTGAGTTAATATATTCTGTGGGATTTAAGAGACCCCAGGCAATAGCTAATTGTGCTCACCAAGCAATGCCTAATTTAACTCAAAAACAAGAGAAAAATTTTACAGGTTAGAAAATTATTGCATATATGTCCTCTTTGACTCCCAGTGTTTATATATATGTTTATTTCCTCTTCCTCTCTCCTGCTTTTCCACTCCTTTTCATTTTTTTTTTTTCTTTCTTCCATATTTATGGTAAGTCATCAGTGATCTCACGGGTGTTATTAAAAACCCAAGAGCTTATTCACTCTCAGCTCCTGTGAAGGATAATTTTTCTATTGTTTCATCACATTTCCTGGGGATTACTTAAGCTGTAATGATCCACTAAGTTCCCCATTGTGTAGAATCCATTCAATCAAGTTGCTTTTGAATCAAATGCAGAAATTGACTCCAGTTGTCAACCCAGGGTGTTCCTAACTCAAAACCAACAGGAAGCCCAGTGAAGTCATAGAGAAGAGGGAAATAAAGCCCTTTTCATGGTAAGAGAACTCAAGCAACCACAAACCGATAAGGAAAGCCCTGGGGCTGCCTTCCCAAAGAGATGCCAACAAGGAAAGCTGATTCTGAATTTAGAGGAAGCAGCTGCCTGCCAGAGAACAGAGAGGCCACGTGGAACAGCAGAGAGGCAGCCTGGGGTAGGTGAAGCATTGAAACCCCTGAGTCAGCGCTCCAGCATTTAGTCCTGGATTCTCTACACCAGCCTGGCAGTCTGTACCATTTGGTTCACCTCTCTGAGTCCTAATTGCCTCATCTGTACAATGTAGATGATACAAATCTACTCCAGGCAACTGTTCTCAGGCTCAAATGAAATTAAGTAGTAGCAGCCCTTCCTAAAGTAGAATGTGGTTTGTAAATGTTAGTATGTGTGCATGTGCATGCGTGCCCAGGGGTATGTGACCCAATGGACTGTATAGCCCACCAGGCTTCTCTGTCCATGGAGTTTTCTAGGCAAGAATACTAGACTAGGTTGCCATTTCCTTCTCCAGGGGATCTTCCTGACCCAGGGATCAAATCTGCATCTCTCGCATTGACTGGCAGATTCTTTACTGCTGAGCCACCTGGAAAGCCCATTAGTTACATAAGCTGTGTTTTTTTTTTGTTTTAAATACTTATTTGGCTGCACTGGCCTTAGTTGCAGAATGTGAGATCTAGTTTCCTGACCATGAATTGAACCCGGCCCCCCTGCCTTGGGAGCATGGAATCTCAACCACTGGACCACCAGGGAAGTCCCACATCAGCTTTTTTTTTTTAATCTAAAGGTTTTAACACAGAACTTATGACTTATCTGGAAGTCTTGATAAGGTTCGGATGACTTGGGGGCTGGACAGTGTCATGAAACACTTGGGTTCTTTCTATCTCTCTGTTCTGCTAAACACAATGTCAGCTCCATCCTACGGTTGTTTGCCCCGTGGTTATAGGATGGCTATGTGTATCAGTTAGGGCCCTATGATTCCATGTTCCTGTCCACAGAGGGGCAAGTGAATGGGGATGGGGAAGGGAGGAAGGGAAAGATGCGTTCCCCTGCCACTGAACCAAAGCTTTCTTTTCTGTCTGTATGAAAGGACCTATGTCATTCACCCTGAGCTGTCACACAAGCAATGCTGCGCTTTGAGTTCCTGAACCTGTTGCTGATAAGGGGAAGAAGACCGCCATGATCCGCTGAGATGAATCAGGCTCCCTCCCTCTCTGGAGCTGACTTCACCACCACCACCACCCCCAACCCCCATTGCTGCTACACACAGGAGAGGCAGTGGAACGGACACAACTGCATGCCCCAGGGGAAACCTTGATGAGACGTGTGTCACTTCTGCCAGAGACATCAGCGTCTTATCAAAGCAGGAGATGACACAAGGCAATGAATATCTGAAAGTTTAGATTTCAGAGGTCTGACTGAGAAAGGTCCCCTTGATGACTCTAAAGTCATATCCTAGAAATGTTAGACTGAATTTCCAGAGGCAAGGTGACTTCCCAAAGTCAGTGTAAGGGAAAGAAGGGTCCAGAGTGCAGGTCAGTCCAGGAGGAGTTTTACTTAAAGAACCATTGTGAGACATGCACGGTCCAGAAAGGGCGAGTGTGGGGCTGAGGACAAGAGAACTCAGACATTGGATCAAGGCTGAGAAACGGCAAAATGACGACAAGATGAAAGTGTGAATGTTAATCAAGTCTAGAAGGTGGGAGTCAGCCCGAGGGACCAGAAGATTCTGAAATTAAATCAGAAAGACCCGGGCATGGGATCTCTGGGAGCAAGCCGAGCAGTAGTAATATATCCTCAGAGGAGCCACTAGGCCAAGACTCAGCCAATTTGGAGGCAGCATTTATAAGTACCAGTGGGAAAGGAGAATGTTCACTTTTGTTTTAATCATGAAGGGTGCTTCTTTTTTTATGCATCACTTTGTATGAGTAACTCAACAAACTAAATGAATTATCTCACAAAGAGGTCACCCTCTACAAAAAGAGTGCTTACCTGAAGCAGAAATTACATGGAAATGCAGTGTAAAATGGGTTTTGGAGATCTCTAATTTACCAATATATTTTGTGGAACTAAGCATAACTTTTTTCCAAACTCTATCTTCCACCCTGTCTTGGTGGCATTTGTTAGTAATTATACCCAGGTGAGTCTGCTTTGGATGTTGCCTAATCAAACACCCAACCTTCTGTATTTGTCGCCATGCCTTGCATTTCAAATGACGAAAACTCAAACTAGCTCTTGCAAAAAGGGCAACCCCATACTTCTGGAAGGTCTAGAATTATCACTGATGGAGACACAGCTGTTGTCAGGACTTAAATTAGGTCTTCAGGATTCCATCTCTCTAGACCTCACAGCTTTGATCCAGCTTGGCTTTATTCTTCAACCTGTGTCTCTCGAAGATGACCTCCGGTATCTTTACCACCAGCAGCATCCTCTCTGTTTAGCCACTCCAGCAGGAAATGGTTAATTCCAACTGAGATACTTTAGGGGAGGCAATCAGTGGTTGGGTCAAACTGGTCCATGTGACAATCTCTGAACCAATCACTATAGTCATACCAAAAAGATACTCTGAATGTTGTGCCCGGCTCCTGCGATGAGAGGAGGGCACCTGCCCCACCAAGTTCACATGCAATGGGCATGTCAGCACCCAGAGAAAACCAAAGGGCTGTAATCAGAAGGACACCGGAACAGTAATGGTGGCAGCTAGTGGCCACAGTCCTCACAGTCTCACACACTCTCAGGTCTTAATCTTTACGTATGACTTCTCCAAAAGTAATTTAAATATGTTCAGCTTCCCACCTTGAATCTGTAATAAAATCATGGTAATTTCCATCCACCCAAATGAGAGTGATATGTAAAAATCACCTAATAGATGAAGAGTTCAGCAAATTGAATATCACAAAATGTTTAACAACAAACCTTACAAAACAGACCGGGAATACTACTGTGATGAAAGTGTTTACTAACCTCAATGAAGTTTAGCCTAATTAGATGGTAATCACACTGGGCCGGTACACAGTGTTCATACATAAGAAACAGAAGCAGCCAACGTTTGATCTGAGCTCCGATAATCCTGGCTGAGTTCTCGTTTTAGACACATACGTCTTCAAAGGAGGAATCCTTTTACCTAAATGTTTTTTATGTGCTCTGCTCCTTTATAATTAGCTTTGAAGGATTAAAAATTCACCAAATCATATCATACAAGCCTGGATGTGTTCCAGCCTGCCTCAATGTCTTTTAAATAATTCTCCATTAAAATTCTGCTTTCAGCACTCGAACAAGTAAGCAGGGCTGCTGAGGCAGAACAAGATTGGTTTTATTGACAGATTTTACTGCTATCTGTTATCCAGCTGTGGGTTTCACTGATCGTTTATCACAGGGCAATTAAAGACGTTGCTCCTTAGACACACGGCTAGCTTATTTAATTCAAAGTCATTTTGCTAATTAGAAATTACTATATTTGATATGCATAACTGTAAAAATCCTCTCCAAAGACTGACTCCACATTCACATCTCAGAGAAACTTCCCCAATCGAAAGGATGTTTGGACACAAAGGTGTACAGAATACTTCAACTGTAGAATCATCACCTGGTCATACACAGCAGTTACAATACTCTCATTAAAAAAAGAACAACAAGGACTTCCCTGGCAGTCCAATGGTTAGGACTTTGCCTTCCAATGCAGGGTGCAGGTTTGATCCCTGGTCAGGGAACTGGGATCCCATGTGCCTTGGGGCCAAAAAAACAAAACATGGAACAGAGGCAGTGTTGTAACAAGCTTATTAAAGACTTTAAAGACAATCCACATTAAAAAAAAAAACAAACTTAAAAAAAAAAGCTCACTTACATGCAACAGTAAATTATAGCTAAAAACTAGAATGGTTGCACAAGTAAGCAAAATGCAAACAATTTTTTAAAACCCACTTACCTTCAAAGTGAAAAGTGAGGCTTCAGAACTATAAAATTCAAAACAGTTTGATTAATAAGACTACGTGTTGTCCTTACGAAAAAATAAACACTGGCTCTTTTTTTTTTTTTGGCAAATGAATATTATAATTCTCCCTGAAAAATATTGGCCCTGAGCCCAAAAGAAAGCAAGAAGCAAGTGGCAACCTATTTGTGGGGCTGCAATGAGCTGCCTTTTCTGTAATTGCCTCTGCCCCAGGGACGCCTGACCTTGCTTATCTGAGCATGAACTCGCCGCTGAGTTCAGTCTGGCCGCTTCGTATCTGCACATGCTGGCTGGTAAATTAAGCAGGCTTCTCCAGGCAGGTGGCCTGGCTTGTATATGCACCGCCTTTGTAGCCCAGTGACAAATGCTTGGTGTTATCATGGGTGTTACCCACCAAAATCCACAGAGACATGGGAGAAATCCATTGGTCTTCAGTCACAAGGGAAAAGAGGCACATTTACCCTCGGCTCTTTTATTTTGCTTTATTTCTATGGTCCTTCTATTTTATACTAGAGTATATATATGGGGGTCAAGGTAGAAGAGTCGTGATTACAGTTCTCTATTTGGAGAAGGAAAGGGTTATATATCTAGTTCTTGTTCCATATGCATTTATGTTTTCCCCTTATCTTACAGAAGAAAGATTAGCAGACCACCTCACAAAAAAAAAAAAAAAAAAGCTGTGCCTTGTGAATGGAAAGAAAGATCTAGATCTGAAGAGTAGCTTAGGATCTGAGTCCCTTTGAGAATAGATATTGTCTCCTACTTTTCATGCTGTCTCTAGTGCCTAGAACATACCTGGCACGTAAATATTTGCCTACAGATGATCAAACAGTAGTTCTCAGAACTATTTGATTCCTAACAGGAGCTCAGCTAGTGTGTATCTACCACATCAAACCTCTTCCTCCTACTGTCAGTCTTTGGAAGAAGGGAGTTCTGATCTGCATAAGCCCTGGTGAGCACACTCTGCGTGAAGCCTTGATGTGATCCAGGAATCATCAGGATATAGAGTCTGTCTTGTGAGGCTTTGGGAAGGAAGTGGCAATTGGGCTGGATTTTACCTCTCAGCAGTGAATGGTGGAAGGAAAGCTACTCCAGAAGGGAAAACATAGAGAAGTGAAAAATCACCTGGGAGGAACTAGACGTTCTGAAAAATCATCTTTTGTGATCTGCTCCCCCAAGTTAGCTCAGATATCAGATTGGTTGTGTGAAATGACTTACACACGCCAGGAAATAATACTACAACTTGATCCCCAGGTTCAGTCTGTTTCTCCCTGCTGGGCACAGAGAAACTTCATCCCCCAGGAGTCTGGCCTCAGCTGGGAGCATAGGGAGCCACATACCTGCTGATAATCCTTTGAGAAACCCCAGCTTGATCAATGATCACACTAGGTTTTTGCTGAGAGAACTAGACACTGAGTCTTACATAACTGAGATCTGAGATAATTAGAGGGACATAGTGTGCAGGTTCAAAAAGTGTCATGGAAGCCTTGATGTTTCAGAGTAAACAACCAGAGGCCCTGAATTTTTTTTTTTTTTTTTTTTTTGAGTGACTGTTTAGGAAAATTGAAGCCCAAACCATAAGTTGAGGGCCTTGAAAGTGAAAGTGTTAATCACTCAGTAGTGTCCGCCTCTTTGCGACCTATGGACTGTAGTCCACCAGGTTTCTCTGTCCATAGAATTCTCCAGGCAAGAATCCTGGAATGGGTAGCCATTCCCTTCTCCAGGAGATCTTCCCAACCTCGAGATCAAACCTACATCTCCCACCTTGCTGGTAGATTTTTTACCATCTGAGCCACCACGGAAGTTCAACTCATCAGATACTCAGTAAGTAAGAGACTCTTGAAAAAGCTTTTCTCTTAATAACTCAATGGGCACCAGACAGCCAAAATGAATGTCAATCTGGCACCACGGCAAGGTCCTGGAAACCCCTTTGGAAAGCACTGGGGCATCTTGCAGGGGCCTTTGGGGACTGGAAGGTGGTAATTGTTTAACAACCGGTATGGAAGTAGTTCCATACCGGTTGTTAAATAATTATAATTACAACTGATATGGATACTTCCATACTGATTGCAGAAGACTCTTGAGAGTCCCTTGGATTGCAAGGAGATCAAGCCAGTCAATCCTAAAGGAACTCAACCCTGAATATTCATTGGAAAGACTGATGCTGAAGCTGAAGCGCCAATTCTTTGACCACCTGACACTAAGAACCGGCTCACTGGAAAAGACTCTGATGCTGGGAAAGGTTGAAGGCAGGAGGAGAAGGGGACGACAGAAGACAAGATGGTTGGATGGCTTCACTGACTCAATGGACATGAGTTGCAGCAAACTCCAGGAGATAGT